>NC_082650.1:71049114-71391614 GCF_028023285.1 Balaenoptera ricei
ACAAACCTGAAATGCTTTCCAAGAATGTGAAGGAAAAAGACAAAGGTATTCAAATTATGATAGAGAATAAAGAAAGAGAAGACAGAGAAGATAAATTGCACATGAGAATAATAGGTATACCTACATAATAAATCACTACAATTGGAACCAAAACAAAGACTGGTATTTAAAGTACCAGGCAAGATATTAAAAGAGACCCTCACCAAGATATCTTCTATAATACTATTGAATTATAAGTATATAGGAAAGGGCTTCCCTGGTGGCACAGTGGTTAAGAATCTGCCTGCCAATGCAGGAGACACGGGTTCGATTCCTGGTCCGGGAAGATCCCACCTGCCGCAGAGCAACTAAGCCCGTGCGCCGCAACTACTGAGCCTGTGCCCTAGAGCTTTCGAGCCACAGCTACTGAAGCCCGCGCGCCTAGAGCCCGTGCTCCGCAACAACAGAAGCCACCGCAGTGAGAACCCGCACACAGCAACGAAGACCCAACGCAGCCATAAATAAATAAATAAATAAATTTATATTTAAAAAAAAAAGTATATAGGAAAAAATTCTACAAATTTTATACGAAAAACATTAGTGTTCTCTCTACTGCTAAATGTCAGGAAACTGTGAAGCAATATCAACATAGGTTTTAGGTAAAAAGGTTTTGACTAAAGAATCTGAATCCCAAATAATTTGTTATTCACATGCATAAAGAAAACAAAGTCATTCTCATATGTGCACAGTCACAAAATATAAACCACTGAGAGGTCTTTATTTTTTTTAATGACTTGAAGTTATTTTCCAGCTAACTAAGACATGAATTAAAAATTAAGAACCCAATACAGAAATTACACTTTTAATAAGCTTTCCACATGCTGTGACCCAGCAATTCCACTCCTGGTATCTATCCAAGGAAAACAAAAAAACTAATTCAAAAAGACACATGTACCCCAATGTTCATAGCAGCTTTATTTACAATAGCCAAGACAGCCTAAGTGTCCATCAACAGATGAATGGGTAAAGAAGATATAGTATATAGAGACAATGGAATATTACTCAGCTATAAAAAAGAATGAAATTTTGTCATTTGCATAGCATGGTTGGACCTGGAGAGTATTAAACATAGTGAAATAAGTCAGAGAAAGACAAATACTGCATGTTTTCACTTATATGTAGAACGTAAAAAATAAAACAAACAAATGAATATAACAAAACAGAAAGACTCAGATACAGAAAACAAACTAGTGGTAACCAGAGGGTGGTGGGCTGGGGGGAAGGGCAAAATAGGTGAAGAGGATTAAGAAGTACAACCTACTAGGTATAAAATAAATAAGTTACAAGAAGGTAATATACAGCACAGGAAATATAGTCAATGTTTAATAATAACTATGTACAGAGTGTAATCTATAAAAATATCAAATTACTATGTTGTACACCTGCAACTAATATAATATTGTAAGTAAACTATACTTCAATAAAAAGTATAAATAAATAATAAGCCTTTCAAGGAACACTGAAACCGTAAAGTTAAATCTAAGTGGCTACTGTAACAATGGTAATAAAAACTAAATTCATATGTTAAAGTGATTTTTGAAAGAGAAGATAGTATAAAAACAGTAATTTTAAATGAAAAAATTCCAGTATATTAACAAAAACTGATGAGGATAAAGAGAAGTTGGGATAAGGAAAAAACACTAAATTCCTCATCCTACAAGGGCAAGAAAGAGGAGTTCAAATATTTATCCTTCATTTTTACAGTACTAAAGATGAAGATAAATACATTTTAAAACATTTTCAGGGTAATCAGTGGTAGAATTAAAAGTAAATAAAAACTGTTCAAATCTCCAAGAAAGAAGACAAAAGTTAGAAGTAAAAAAGTTTTCTTCTTTGTGTTTTTAAAAAAAAACATACAAAGAAGAAAACAATGAGGAAATACTAAATGTATTACAATTTTTAAAAAGAGATTTAGCTCCTTCAATAAAAGAATAAAAATGTAATACCCAACTATAAATTGTTTATGAGACACTATAATATTAAAGATATTTATAAGTGGAATACTACTTTGCACCTATAAAACTGATTAATGTTTTAAAAATTAATACTGGAGCTGGGTAGGGTATGATGAGTCAGTAATTTTCTCATAATTTTGTGAAATGCTTCTGGAAAATCTAGTCCACACACATTAGGGGTCTGATATAGGTTTATAGCTTGAGACCAACTAAATTAAATTCTTGAAAATCATCTTAACAAGTTTAATCCAGATATAGACAAATAGCAATATATAATTAGTTTTGTTGCAACACTATTTTGAGACTAAAGACCTAGATATTTCCTTATGTCCAATAACAGAGGAAAAGTCAAACAACTTATCATATGTCCATATTGTGGACTATTATGCAGCTATTAAAAATTATGATTTGTAAAATTATTTAATAATATAGAAATGGTAAATATATAGTTCTAGTTAAAAATAGAAGGTAAAGTTGTGATACAATCCTAATTTAAGTAAAAATACATATAGATGTACTTAAATTTAAGAAAATTTGCCAAAATGGTCACTCGGATGATATCTGCTTAATTTCTATGTTTTCTTGGTATTATTATTCACTTTCCAAATATTCTACAAAGACCATACACTGTTTGATTCAATGGTTTTTGTTTTTGTTTCACATGTTGGATAAGCAGCTGAGTGACCTGATGTACAACTTTGAGAAAATGAACAGGAAAAAAAATGTGAAGTTATCCATTAGCACAAAAATTATTACCAGTAATTTAATATACTTTTTTCTTCGAATTCCTGTTTTTTGCTCTCTTTTTGACTTGGCCTACTGGGGGAAAAAAATCCCTGGAATTTCTTTCAATTAATGTTTCTTCATTTCCACTAACTCCTAGTGATTTTTCCTTCCAGGCAGCAACTGACTCTTCTTAGGTGCTCATAGGGATGGGAGACAGTTTAGTCAGAGACCCATACCAACTTTGCAGGACTCTTCTCAACATGCCTCAAAGAGCCTTTGACCAGGTATTAAACATCCAGTGCCACAATCACAGCCCTGCACAGTCACGTGGAACAGTTGGCTTGATTGCCTGACATCCTCTGACGAAAGGCCAGTCTTTGCTTCAACTGTATTTTTTAATGTATATACCGACCGCTTATTTGAACTGTCACTAGTTAAGTCTAAAGGAAATTTCTGACATAAGGCTAAGGATGCCTAAAAAAGGAAGATTGCAGGTAGTGGCAAACAAGTGTTATTAGGTTTCTAATCATTAGAGATGTCACCCTATCTTCAAGAATAGGAATCATTACTGCTAAATTACTCATGAAATTCATGCCTTTGATTTATGACAACCATTCCTATTCAGACTTAGCTGAGGCATACAAGTCATATAGGTCAGGAATGTGTTTTGGAAAAATATCTATTCAGCTCCTCTGCCCATTTTAAAATCAGGTTGTTTTTTTTGTTGTTGTTGAGTTGTATGAGTTCATTATATATTTTGGATATTAACCCCTCATCGGATATGTGATTTGCAAATATCTTCTCCCATTCAGTAGGTTGTCTTTTTGTTTTGTTGATGTTTCCTTTGTTGTGCAGTTTTTAGTTTGATGTGGTCCCATTTGTTTATTTTGCTTTGTTTTCCTTGCCTGAAGAGACATTTCCAGGAAGATATATATTGCTAAGACCAATGTCAAAGAGCATACTGCCTATGTTCTTTTTAGGAGTTTTGTGGTTTCAGGTCTTACATTGAAGTCTTTAATCCATTTTTGAGTTGATTTTTGTGTATGGTGTGAGATAGTTCCAAAGAAGACATACAGATGGCCAATAGGCACATGGAAAGATGATCAGCATCACTAATTATTGGGGAAATGCAAATCAAAACCACAATGAGATACCACCTCACACCGTTAGACTGGCTATTATCAAAAAGGCAAGAAATGACAAATGCTGGAGAGGATGTGGAGAAAAGGGAACCCTCATACACTACTGGTGGGGATGTAAACTGGTGCAGCCGCTATGGAAAGCAGTATGGAGATTCCTCAAAAAAATAATAGAACTACTGTATGATCCAGCCAAGATATGGAAACAACCTAAGTGCCTATCAACAAATGAATGGATAAAAATACGTAGATAGATAGATAGACAGATAGATAGATAGATAGATACAGATATATATACACAATGGAATACTGCTCAGCCATAAATAAAAAAATGAAATGTTGCCATTTGCAACAACATGGATGGACCTTGAGGGTATTATGCTAAGTGAAATAAGTCAGATGGAAAAAGATAAATACCATATGATTTTACTCATATGTGGAATATAAAAAAGCAAACAAACAAAAATAAGTGAACAAGCCAAACCAACAAAAACAAACACATAGATATAGAGAACAGAGTAGTGATTCCAAGAGGGGAAGGGGTAGGGGAGAGGGTGACATGGATAAAGGGAATCAACTGTATGGTGATGGATGGAAACTATTTGGTGGTGAGCACACTGCAGTGTGTACAGTAGTGCATAGAAATATAATGCTGTACACACGAAACTCATATAATGTTATAAACCAATGTTACCTCAATACAAAAATTTTTAGTTAAAAAAGAGAAATGTGTTTTGAGTGCTGCTAAGTCTATTCTTTATTCATTTGACTTTTATTTCATATCCTAGGCCCTAGGACAAGATGGGCTCTTCCACTGTAGTAGAGATCACAGAAACCTGAAGACATTTAAGCTCCAGGCTGCAAATGGGATTGATTGACTTTCTTGACTGACTAGGAAAGATTCAGGGTGTGTGGTGACAGCTTTGGACAATGGTCAAAAGAGCAATTTGGTTTCTTCTTATAGAGCACTACCTGGCACATAGTACATGCTTAATAAATATTTGTCAGATGAATGAACAGTATACCAACCCTAATCAATTGGTACTGCTGATGCCTGGAGAGAGCTGAGGTGAGGAGGAAGGAATTACATAAGCATGTATTTATGTCTGAGATGGGCTCTGGAGTAATGAGTGGCCCCGCTTGCACCATGAATCTGCCATTCCTGTTCCAGAAACAAGTGAATTTTCACCCATGCATTCCTGAAAGTCCTAACAGAGTGGTGGTAAATCTAATTAAATTAGATTTAATTCCTGGTGACTAAAGATTGTGTTAGTTAAGTGAGAATGATTATTATTTATGCCAGGGGACTCTGTGTTTCTGGACTAGTATTTGTGCCTTTGAGTTTTTGACAGCCATAAACTACCAGAAAGTAGAGCATGAGTTCAGTTATTTCCAGCAATTAATGAACTTTTCTGGCTGAAGTATGCTCATCTTCTGGCCACCAATGCTCCACAAACACTGAAGACTGTATGGTGAAGCCTAAAATGATCAAATGGTGCCCTTTTTGACTCATCAGGCCACCAAACAAAGCCTACTGAAATTCTATCTAAGAGCTTATGAATCTAAAATTATTTTTTCTTAAAAATTATATTTTAGAGAGATCTTTCACAATGAATTTTGCAACAAAAATTGAAGCGAAACATGGTAGCAAGTTATATAGACATATATTGCCTAAGCTATTCTCAATTTTGAAAATTATTAGCATAAACATATAGGCTATTTTTTCCGCTTTATACAATTGCTCTTTAATAGCTTTAGAGATTTATTGCTACCAAACATTTTTTTATACTTCTATTCTTTTCCTAGTGGTTGTTAGAGACTACACAAATAAAAAGACTCCAGTGCCTGCAGAAGTGAGTGGTAAAATGAACAATACAGTGTTGATAATGGAGTGAAAGACCTGGATCCATCCAGGGTATACCTTGGGTTCTATTGCTTGCAGGCTGTGTGACTTCAGGCAAGTTACTTAACCTCTCTGTAAAATGAGGATAAATACATTGCAGGATTGTTGGGAGAACTAACTGAGATAATGAAGATCAGGAATAGTACTTGTCACATGGAAGTTACTTAAGGAGCTGAAGGTACCATTATGATCTTAAGGAGGACGAAGTATAGGTTGGTTAAGGGCTGACAGTGAAGACTCGGGAAAAAGCTAGAGTTTCTCTAAGTATAGACGAAAGAATAAGAACCAATGCCTGCCTCTCCATTTAGAAGTCACGGCATTAATGGTTCTTCTGTTATCCCAGCAGTTCGACTCTGTGAAGGATGAGTCCAGGGAGATGGAGAGCTGGGGAGGCAGGAATAGGAGGGAGAGCCTGCAGTGATAACGGAGAAAACCTGGGAAGTGAGTCAAGTTGGCACGTGCTCGTCTCCCTGCGACAAATGGACCACCACCCCTGCTCCAGAAGGAGCTGAGAGCTAGAGGGTTCACTCAGAGCAGAAGCAGGAATTTATTAGAGACTCGCCAATGGGCGCTTACTGTGAAGCAGGGGGAGACGTTGGCTGGAGTTCCTGGAGGCTGTGTTAGTCAGACAGTCTAACTGCTGAAACAACAAAACAATAACAAAACTCAGTAGTTTACAAAATAAAGGTTCATTCCTTTATTACAGTCCACTGTGGGTGATCAGTGGGGTGAAGGTGGGGAAATCTCTGCTCTTTGCAGTCATTTAGAGACATAGAGACACAGGTATCCCTCCATCCTGAGACTCCTGGGTCCTCTGCGCCGGGCTGGCAGGTGAGAGGAAGAGGGAATGTGGGGGCTCTCGTAGGAGAGAAAGAAAGAAGAAATAGAAAAGGGGTTAGATGCGCACATGGCAGAGTCACTTCCACAAAGGCAGACACCAAAATGACGTTAAACGGACATCAGAGGAAGCAAAAAAAATCACTAGAATAACATGTGGAGAAACCAAAGTCAGATAAGAAAAAAATTAGCTTTGAAACTGGCTCCTGGCTGTCGGCAAAAAAAAAAAAAAAAAAAAAAAAAAAATCAATTTCAACCAGGGAGAAGGGCCAGGGGACTTCACATGCTGGAAACCATCAGGAATGAGAAAGAAAGCAATGGCAAGTCATTGTAGATCAGCTTGAACTCAAAGGGGGAATTGTTCTTTTCATGAGGGGAACAGAGGAGAGGAACAAAGGGACAGAGATACCCAGGACGTGTAACACAGAGGACTGTGACGGGGACACCAGGACCTGACGCCCCGGAAAGGACTCTAGGATGTCAGGGGAGGACAAGCCTTTCATAGCCAAGTCTTCACAGGCTATCAGAAGTAGATTCTGGAAGGGAAACACAGTACACACACACACACACACACACACACACACACACACACACACAGAAAGTGGTCACAGCTGTCAAAGCTACCTTAGTCTAAGGACTGTGTCACTTAGACCAAGATAAAACTAGATGGGATCAAGTGGGCTGATTTTCAAGGCAAAGACTCTGAAAGGTGTTATTGGTAATACTTTTATACCCTTTTTTTATATCTTCGAAATTCACTACAATGAGCATATCCATGAATAATAACAAATGCCTTTATTTTTTGTGTGTTGTTCACATATTCCATAGGGTTAAATATTTATTAAGTATTAATAATATGCTGGTTGAGGATGGAGAGTACAGATATATAAAAGTCTTGTTTCCTGCTTTCTGGGAGTTTATCGCCTAGTGTAGGAAACTTTTTTTAAACAATTTTAATAGAATGCAAAAAATCAATAATTATGAAAAATAGTGAGACTTTGAAGAGATTTCTGGATTATTGGGCAGGACCGCTGAACTATTTCATGAAATAGAATTAAAAACATAGAAGAGGTTAGGTGATATAAGAAAGGGAATCAGATGATTCCCTAGGGAAGAAGACAAAACTATTTTTTGAGGGTCTTTAACATTTCAGAGGAAGCCTGAAACAATTTCAGAATTTGTAAACTATTCCAAACCCTCACCAGTGTTTGTCATTTTGGCCAACTCTGTTGGCTTCTCTGATGTGACCAGCTGTTAAGAACGCTTATCATCAAAATGGGGTTTCTTTGCTTATTTCAGAAACAGCAGGGAGGAGTGAAAATAGTTCATTTTTGTAGCAAGGCTGGATAGAGAAGGAAGTTCAGAAAATAAAATAAGGTAACAGTGGCAGAGAAGAAGAGGTAAAAGTTGGGTGGCAGCCTGGGGGGCACAGAGGAAGAAGCCACAGCACTTGGGTAATTTCCCAACAGCTACACATGAACCCTGTTTTGGCTAAAAGACCAGACAGAGCCACTCTGACCTTAATCGCTCTTCCTAAAATCAAGGACACTGGCTGCACCCACGTGCTCTGTCAGCAGGAAGGACAAGGAGAAGTGGTGTCGAAAGTAAAGAACACTTTGGATTGATTAATTCAAGGGAGTCTGGGGAAAGTAAATTCGTAAGTCAACTCAAGAATCATTAGACGGGCCATGCTCTTTTAAAAGGAAAACTTTCCACTTAGAACAGAACTTGCCCAGGCAATAACAAAATGGAATGCTTTGTTTCACCACAGCTGAAGTTGTTGAACAACCACAAACTTTGAGTCACCCACTGGCCTAAGCTGATAAATGATCAGGAACTTGGAATGCTCAATATGCCAGAATCTTCCTAGATCCAAGTGAAGAGTCTTACCAGTGCGCAATAGACTTTGTTGAATCAGACACGCACAGACTCTAGGACTCATCCTGCCCTGTCCAAAGAGTAAACTTTTGATCATTTTCTAACATGTAAATCGTCTTGTTTGTTCCCTCTCAGTGAACAACTCAGAGAATTTCTTTAATAGACTCCGTTTCCTCACCTGGCAAGTAAATAAACTCAGCAACAGCACAAGCTTTGTTATCTGGGAAGTGGTCATTGCTTTCCTGTGTCAGTTTCCTCCTAACTCTGGAGTGCTGGGACACACTTGGACACACTGTGGAAGCAACCACTGGGTCCAGTGCTCGTCTCTCCTAAGCCATGTGTGCAGGAGGGGGCCACCTCAACTGGCAGGCTCTCCCTGCGCAAGGAACACTCACATACATAGCAATGTTACACATGATAAGACATATATGGAAATATTACTATCACAAACTACCCCTGTAATTTATCGGCAGGATTATGTTACAGTGAGAATTTTTCACTTCTTTTTTTTTTTGAAATTTCATATAAACCTTTAATAATAGCAATGATAGCTTGTATTTCCAAAGATAACCTTCTTTTTTTTTTAACTTTTTACTTTATATTGGAGTATAGTTAATTAACAATGTTGTGTTAGCTTCAGGTGTACAGCAAAGCAATTCAGTTATACATATACATGTATCTATTATCTTTCAAATTCTTTTCCCATTTAGGTTGTTATATAATATCAAGCAGAGTTCCCTGTGCTGTACAGAAGGTCCTTGTTGGTTATCCATTTTAAATGAGAATTCTTCACTTCTGAATTGACTTAACTAATACCAAAACCCGCTAAGGAATGGCAGTAGTCCTTTATTTAAGATATCCGGCTAGCTTGAATCCTATTTTTCATCCAATTTTTAAACTTTTTTCTCTGAAAATAAGTTTTTATTAAGTTTAACTTGAGAAGATAAATGGGTTTAATAGAAAAAGCAAAACACGTTTTGAAGCTCAGAAAAACCTTGCTGCTTCACATGTCATCTTTTCCCCCCTGTTGAGAGTAGACAGGTCTCCTGCCCTCATAAAAATCAGGCTGGTTCCTTTCTGGGCATTCAGATAGCTCTATACATTCTTTTTAAGCTTGGACTCTATTAGCGAGACTCGGTGAGCTATCCTCCCTCCCACTCTGGCTGTATTCAGAGTCCCTGCATGTAATATACACCCTCAGGCCCCTGGTGAGAAGAGAAACCTCTGCCGAAAAAAAAGAGAACTAGTTGGCTGGCTAGTAGGTTCCAGGTTCCGACAGACAGGAGTACCTCTCTTCTAAGTTAATGAGTTAATGTGTTAATGGTGAAATCCAGGAGATGGGTATAGTGATATTCACTGCAAAATTTTTTCAACTTTGCTACACATTTAAAAGTTTGTATAACAATATTTTAGAAAAGGAATAAATGCTTGATCTATTGCTTAACTGGTGGAAACTCTAAGCTCTAAATCCACCTCAGAAATAAGAATTAGTGAAGAAAACACCTACAAAACTGGACCTTCAGGGTTCTTACTTAGGTCCAGCTGCAGTCAGGCCCACTCTTAGGTGTACTGAATCATGCGACCAATGCATCCTATCTTCCGGCCACACAGCCCATTTGGCACAAAAGAGAATAAACAGGCAGCTGCAGGCAGAACTGTGAGGTCCATGCTTTCCTCATTTCTTTTCCTGGGGTGTCCCTTTGCTCTTCTTACTTCATCAGAGACTAAGTGGCCTTCAGTTTCTAAACTTTCCCCACCAGCAAAAAGAAAACGCTTCATAGCCCATGTTCTGAGTCTCAGGTCTTTGCATCTTATGTCCTTCGTTTTTTACTTACTTAACCGAAAGTGTTTTAGCAATCAAACAAGCTGGAGTTCAAGCTTTGTGCATGAGTGTACCTGAGCATGGGAAGATTTCTCCTCCACTTGACACTGGAAAAAGCTTAAGCTGTCATAGAGCAGAGAAGGTTCAAGGTCAGAGCTGGAAGGCTCTTAGAGACTATAGAGTCTAACTGCCTACCGTCTGGTCTGTGCCATATGCCATATGTTTACCATATGCTAGATGGATGGAGTGGCAGATATAATGACTATTTTTGCACCATGAAATATTGGAAACAACAGACAACCCACAATTAAATCAAAGAATTTTACAGATTAGAAAAATTGAGGAAGAGTTTAGTTCACACACTAGTTAATAAGAGTCATAACTAGCACTCAGATTTCCTTCTTTTCTCTGGTAGAAAGACATCTGGATATAAATTAGAAAACTGACCCAAACCCCAGCTCAGTCATTTACTAACAGTTTGATCTGGAGGAAGTTACTCACTTGTAAAATGGGAATATTATCTTTTTTCCTAGGATTACTATAAGAATGAAACAAGATAAAATACATAAAATATCCCAACACAGTGTGTGGCCCATGCAACATTATTTAGTAATGTATTCCCTGCGTGGTTCAGCATACTCTTCATGACTGTCAATATGTTTCCCAAAAGGTTCACATTTATCCTGCCACTGATTTATTAAGGAACTATCGCTATGTTCTCTGTCTTCCTGTAATTTCACCTCCAGAATGGCCAAGCTTCCAGCCTATGGCTGAATGATTCTTTCACCCTTCTCCTGGTATCAGGGCTGCTGCTGGCCTATACCGTGTCTTTATGAGCATACGCCCTTCTCCCTACCCATGCCTATGCAATCCCACATCAAGCCACCAGGCTCTCAGCCAGGAGTTCTCATGCAGTGCTCAACCACCTAACGTGGCCCTTCCTAGTATGGTCTGAAGCCCCTTGAAAATATTCCTGTTTATTTATTCACTCTGTCAACATATAGGAACTAGCATCATCAACTAGCCTGGCCTGGTTGTTGGGACATAAGAGATGGATGGTATAGTGTCCCTGCTTGCAAGGAGTTCACATTCTAATAGTATGTGTTATGTGATAATGTGGTTACTTATCCAACACTCATGTGAAGTCATTACATAGGTTATATCAGAGCACAGAGGAGGGAGGGCCTAATTAGCTGAGGGAGAGGAAGGTTATCTAGAAAGGCTTCTTACGGACTCACAGATACAGAGAACAAACTAGTGGTTACCAGTGGGGAGAAGGAAGTGGGGAGGGGCAATATAGGGGTAGGGAATTAGAGGGTACAAACTATTAGGTATAAACTGAACTACAAGGATATATTGTACAACATGAGGAATATAGCAAATATTTTATAATAACTATAAATGGAGTATAACCTTTAAAAATTGTGAATCACTATATTGTCCTATGATTTATGTAATATTATACATCAACTGTACTCAATAAAAAATAAAAGTAAGGTTTCTCAAGGGCAGTCATATTTACACTGGGACACAAGGAAAGAGTTGGAGCTCTTCAAGTAGGAAAGAGGGAAAAAGCTTGGAGATTTTCAATCAGGCAATGGCCCAACTGGTTGAGTGTGGCCAGAGCCTAGGCTCCTGAAAAAGAGCAAAGGAAGACGGTGCTACAGAAAGCAGGCAGGGACCCGGTAGGGAACACTGATGTTCCTATCATGTTAGTGATGCGGAGGCTGTGATTCTTGGCAAGAGGTGTAGCATAATCATATTTGGGTCTGATAAAGATTACTCCACAGACAGGAAATCGAAGGGAAGTGGGGTATGACTTGAGGCAGAGAGAGTGGTGAAAGCAGTGATGAGACTATTACAATGGTCTTGGTGATGAATGATGAGAGTCTGAATCAAGGCAGTGACAGTGGGGATGAAGAGGAAGGAACAGATGTGTGATGAGCTATTTACAAGGTAGAATGCATCTTGGCCACTCACCGGATATGGGAGTAGAGGTTTCAGAAACCATCTGGTCAGGATGATTGAATGGATGATGGGAAGCTTGGAGGATCTCTTAAAAATTGTTTCTATTTTAGCACAGAGGGAAAGAAACATGAATTCACTTCTGAATGCCTTGGTTTTGAGGGTCTGTGTAGAGCATCCAGGGAGAGGCCTGTGCAAGATGCTACAGTCATGAAGTCATCAGGAGCACAAAGCCTCTGCTTGGGTGGTTAGGGTGTAGATGAGTAGAAAAAGGTCTGAAAACAGAACCCCATGAAAGGCCAACCATTACGGTGGGCTCTAGAAAGAAGATGCTAAAGGCAGATTGCAAATGAGTGATCTGAGAGGTAAGGAAAGATTACTAGCCACAAAAATGTCTTGGTGAAGTTACTTTAAAGGTTTTGGTAATATACAGCATCATATGAATATTCAATGACAATAAGAAAACTGAGCCATTGACCCCACATTTAAATTAACAATCCTGGGCTTCCCTGGTGGCACAGTGGTTAAGAATCCGCCTGCCAATGCAGGGGACACGGGTTCGAGCCCTGGTTCGGGAAGATCCCACATGCCGCGGAGTGCCTAAGCCGGGGCGCCACAACTACTGAGCCTGCGCTCTAGAGCCTGCAAGCCACAACTACTGAGTCCATGTGCCACAACTACTAAAGTCCATGCATCTAGAGCCCGTGCTCTGCAACAAACAGAAGCCGCTGCAATGAGAAGCTCGCGCACAGCAACGAACAGTAGCCCCCACTCGCCGCAGCTAGAGAAAGCCCGTGTGCAGCAATGAAGACCCAACGCAGCCAAAAATAAAATAAATACAATAAAATAAATTAATTAAAAAAATAAAATTAATTAATTAATTAATTAATAATCCTTGTCACTTCCTTCCTACAGAACACATGACCTGTCAAAGATGTTCATAATTAGCTTGCATGTGGAGAAAAGTTTTGCACTCATTTGCGCTCATCATTGTTGATTACCTCTGATGAGGGGTGCTAGCACACAACATGTCATTTTACTATCTAGAGTGGGCTACAATAATTCTTCTGCCCATAGATGCTGCTCTTAATACGAATGACAAGAAAACTAATCATAGAGCCAGAGGGCTGGAAGGGACCATTAAGATCATTCCAGGTCAATGTCCTCAATTTACGGATGAGGCCCAGAGATAATATGAACTGCCAAAGCTGGCCCAGCAAGCCACGGTACCAAGACCAGAAGTCAGACTTTCTGAGGCTGAGCCCAGTGTTCATTCCAGCACACTACCCTGCAAGCTAAAGAATAGACTGCATCCACCAAATTCACATATATATCATGTCTAGAACTTCTCTTTTCTAAGTACAAACTATAGCCTAGCAGCATGAGAGGTTGTCAATACTGCAGAACCTCAGCCTCTTCTCCAGAACTACTGAATCAAGATCTGTATTTAACAAAATCCCCTAATCAATATGTATATGTTAAATTTTGAGAAGCATTGCTCTAGAACTCAGATTGTATTTCCCACAGAAATAATGACTTGTATTCAGTGGCTAGTCTAAACTATATATAGATGCTCTGCAAGTATTAAAAGTTGTTTTTCTAGAACCACATGTTCCAAATGTGAACTGCGGGTGCAAAG
Source organism: Balaenoptera ricei (assembly GCF_028023285.1). Classification (NCBI taxonomy): domain Eukaryota; kingdom Metazoa; phylum Chordata; class Mammalia; order Artiodactyla; family Balaenopteridae; genus Balaenoptera; species Balaenoptera ricei. Next base: position 71,063,018 of record NC_082650.1, read on the forward strand.
AGGCATTTTCCCCAGCCGAACTCTAAAACCAAAATCATTTCCACCAACCCACCTTCCTGATCCTGCAATGACTTTATTCCCAAGTTACCTCAAGTAAGAGACAGAGATGAAAGATAGCAGAATCGTCTCTAAAAAAGGAAGAGTCTCAATAAAAAGAAGAAGCTAGAACCTCTAGCAATTTCTAAGGGACAGTGCTTTATGATAAGGGGTTAAGGCTCTACCATAGTGACTGTTCCTACAATTTACAAAGGACAGAAGCAGTATCAGATGAGAAGGGCTCTGCAAGGGTCTGCAGAATCTGTGCAGGAGCCGGGACAAGGAATCTTACAGAGGCAGAAGGTGGCAGAGCTGTCAGCCAGCAATAGTTCTGACTTCTGAGCATCAGTAGCTAAAGAGGGTCTCTTCAAAGGCTGATAAAGACATGGCTTGTGATGTGTAAAAGCGAGTCACTTATATAAAGGAGCATCTCTAGCTCACATGGTGATAAGGAGCTGCCTGTGATACGAAGCTAACATTATGAATTAACAGGTTCCGAAATTGGTCAATGGAAGTACCCTGAGACCATTGGAAACGGCGGGCTTTTTATTTGTTGACCTGCCTTCTCTTATTTTTTTTGCTCCTTTTTAACTTCTCTCCCAGCTACCTCCACTTTAATATTTCACCAAGTGCTAATTATTTTGTTTCCATTCTGAATCTATATAATGATGTGGGTGATCAAAACTCCTCTATAAATGTTTGCGGATTTTCTTAAAATGACAATACACTTATCACAGACCTTCCTTACAGTCATATGTAGAAGTTCAACCAGCCAGGTAAGAAACAGGCTTACAGTGGTCCCATTCCCAAAGTAAGACACCTTTAGAGCAAGGGTTTTCTAATTTTGGTGTGCATAAAAATCACTAGGGATATTCTGAAAAAAAAATAAGACAACATTCCCCAGATGCTACCATCAAAGATTTTTATCTCATAGTCATGGTAGTAGAGGCTTGGAATCTGAATATTTAGTGAGTACTCCTCCAAATAAAGTGATTCTGATGTAGGTGGTCCACACGCTACATGTTAAGAAACCCCTATGTAAGCAATGTTGGAAGAAGGATGTCCAAAGAGTGGTATAAAAGGGCATGTGTGCCCAAGGCAGAGCCTACTCATGCCCTAGGGCTGCCCCTGGCCAGGTCTTTGAGGCAGGATTGCTCTTTCTTGGGGATATGATTCCAGCTGGCAGCTGAGGGTGGTGGTGGCTGTGAGTGGGGGAGAAGGGTTTGTCTGTACCAGACGTTCTGTATTTTAATTCCTGCAATTAAACTCAGAAGAAGCAAATTAGCCTTTACCTTTCCCTGAGCTAATCATGTCTGTGACACATTTGATACAGCACCTGGAATCTGTGGCATATTTAATAATGTTTTGACTCCCGCTTAGTGCTTTACAATAATACCCATTGTGTGAGTGTCTGTCATCTAAATGAGACAAGTCAGACAATCCCATTTATATCTGGGCAAAACATATTTCATGTGTATGTATTTAAAATTTATTGATAAGTTGAATCTATCTTGAAAATATACCCTCTGGCAATAAAGTTTATGTATATATTATATTCAAGAAATATTTTTCATGTGCAAAGCACCGTGTGCTAGTTCCTCTCTTCCTCTGGGGTCTTATAACACAGCAAGGGAATGACAACAATACGTGGCAAAACTGGGCAAGAGCCATGGAGGAAAGTCAGAATACAAGGGGCAAAGAAGGGAGAACTCAGGGGAGTTTCATGGAGGAGTTGCCCTTTGAAGTAAACTGTGAAAACAGTTACAGTTTCAACAAACAAATGGTGGGAGGTGGGATATGGGGCAGGTATTTCAAAAACAGGGGACAAAGTCACACAGACAGGGAAATACAGGGCAAGTTCAGGCAACAGGGAGTGGTAGGGAATGCACATAACTTTCAAGAAAATAGTAGGAAAACAAAGCTGTAAATATAGATATGGCCCATATTTTAAAGAATCTGAAATGCTAGGCTGAGCAGTAATTTCATACTTCCAGAAGATTTTTTTTTTTTTTTGAAGGAGAGCAGGGGGAATACAAGTGTGAGCTCTGCATTCAGAGCATTACTCTGGCGACAGTATGTAAGATGAGGCGGAGCACGGAGAGACCAGGAACAGGGAGACTAATTAGGAGGCTAGCGCTGTTGTCCAGGAAGAGGTGATAAGGTTGAACTGAGAAGGGAAGGGGCAAGGGGAGTGGTGCATGAGACATTGCAAAGGTGACATATGGGTATTAAGCCTTCAGTTCCCAGTTGCACTGACATTTGTGCTTAAATGGATTGGTGGTTGCAACAAAAGTACGTTAAGTGTAAGGGAGGGAGGTGATTAGAGGCAAGAAGAAAGGCCAGATGACCAAAGCTTAGCGCAGCAGGTGCTGCCGGTGTCCTTAGGACTCACCTCTCCGTGCACTGCGCATGGATAGCTTCTTTGTGTTGGCAGCTGCCCCTTGCTGCCTGAGGGCTCCTTTGGTGGCCACAGGTCCTGGGGAGTTAAGACTCTGTGGGTGGCCACAAGCAATGACAGGCTGGAGTTGGTACAGGAAGACCCCCATTTCCTCACTCCTCAGGAGACACTCTGAGACCTGTTCTACCCTGTCTCCAGAGGTTCCAGCGGGGTCAAGCCCTAGTTATCCACAGTGACAACTGCTCCATTCTGCTTCCTTTACTGGCTTCCTTTCCTTCCCGGTATCACTTGCTCACTCCACTCAGGGCTTCCAGGATCACCTCCCAAACAAACTTTTTAGATTATTGGATTCTTCTCAGAATCAAACTTGGGGATAGAAAGATTTCAAGTGACAACTTAAAGGAAATACTAACAAATGGCTGAAAAGCGAGATGAAAGTCATTGGAGATGAGCCGATATTAATGCTGAAGGGCTTGGGATTGGACCAGAGGAGAGAATGGGGGTGAGATGGGAGAGACTAAACCAGAAACAGGGATGCAGCCAAGGGGACAGAACATCCAGGGGGTGGACAGAGGACTGGGGAAGAAACAGGAGAGGATGCTACAAAAATCATGTCAACTTCCAAAGAGGGGAGGGTGCTGAATGAAGACAGTTGAACCAGACCCTGGTCTGGTGGGATGAGGTCTTTTCTCATTAAAGTTATTCTCTCCACCCCCCTCACTCTCAGGACACAGCAGAGCTGGATTGTTGCTTGACTGATTTTGGTTAAATTAATGTTTTCAAAGTAGAAGAGGCACACTTAGGGTGAGTTATATTCCCTGTAAAAATGATGTGAGCCACCTAATGTTTCCTCTGCCCCAAATGTCCCTCTCTATCTCCTTCACCTAAAAAACTCTGCTCATCCTTCAGGAGGAAGCTGAGGCTTCATGGAACCCAAGGAGCCTCCCACCTTGAGTGTCATGGGTCTCCCATTATCATTGCCTCTCCCTGCACCTTCTACTCATTTGTCCACATTTTCCTCTAGATAGTGATTTTCATTCATCTGTCTGTGGACCCAGTGCTTAGAACACAGTTGGTGCCTAATAAATGCTTGCTGAGCTCTTAAAATCCATCGAGTACCGAGCTCTGCTCTTCCATGGATGATCTGCTCAGCCCTCACTGCAGCACTGTCAGATGGATGCTGTTATTATCCCTAGTTTACTGATGAGGACATTGAGTTTAGAGAACTTGACAACTTGGCCAGAGTCATTCAGCCAATAACTGGCAGAGCACAAGTTTAAACCCAGACAAAGGTCTCTGACTTCAAAATCTCGTTTCTTAGCCATTAAGCTTTCTCCCATCTCTTTTACTTTCTCTAGACTGAGTGATGTATTTAAACATAATGCAATTTTTATGTGGTTTTCCCTTTTAAAAACAGGACCAACGCACAGGCGTAGAGAACAAATCTATGGATACCAAGGAGGGAGGTAGGGTGGGATGAATTGGGAGATGGGGGTTGAAATATATACACTATTGATTCTATGTATAAAATAGATAACCAATGAGAACCTTTTTAGAGCACAGGGAACTCTACTCAGTACCCTGTGGTGACCTAAATGGGAAGGAAATACAAAAAAGAGGGACTATATGTATACATATAGCTGATTCACTTTGCTATACAGTAGAAACTAACACAACATTGTAAAGCAACTATACGCCAATAAAAATTAATTTAAAAATAAATAAATAAAAAATAGAAAAAAATTTAAAAACTAAAAAAGGACCAATGACCTTAAAGCAAACCCTTTCCTGACCCGAGCACAAACGTTCAAGCTATGTAATCAATTGACGTAGGGCCCCTGCAAGTGGCTATGACTGAATGGGAGAATTATCTCATAAGTGACAATGACTTCCCCAGGGACAAGGTCAAACTTGTCCCCAAAATGCACAGTTGGTTTCACGAGGCACTGTCCAGGACTGAAATCTCTACCACTGCCTCAGGAAAGAAGCCTCACAATAAAGACCACCTTTAGAATAGAGCACTTTAAAGCAGCATTTTTCAATCCAGAGGTTGTACTGCCTGATTTGCAATCTAATTCATCTTCATCTCATTGACCAGCCATGCCATTTACAAATGAAAGCTCTTGGAGGTAGAGGTGAAATTGAGTAAAGAAATATAAGGCTGGGCTTCCCTGGTGGCGCAGTGGATGGGAGTCTGCCTGCCAATGCAGGGGACACGGGTTCGAGCCCTGGTCTGGGAAGATCCCACATGCCGCGGAGCAACTGGGCTCGTGAGCCACGATTACTGAGCCTGCGCGTCTGGAGCCTGTGCTCCGCAACGAGAGGCCCGCGCACCACGATGAAGAAGTGGCCCCCGCTTGCCGCAGCTAGAGAGAGCCCTCGCACAGAAACGAAGACCCAACACAGCCATAAATAAATAAAATAAAAATTAAAAAAAAAAAAATGGAGCTGTCACAATCATTGAAAAGTTGAGGGCAGAAAAGAAAATTAATTATTAAAAAAAAAAAAAGAAATATAAGGCTGTCATACCTGCCACACAAACCATATTGGCTAATAGGCATCTAAATATCAACAGCCTAGGTACCTATACTCAAACAGATAAAATTTATGTTTTGCTTATGACTGGACTAGGACCAAGATTGTATTATTTTGTTTTTCTGTTTAATATTTGTTGAGAGCATTAAATAAGGACCCTATTTCTGATCTGGATTATGTCACTGACTTACTGACTGAGCCAGCTAAGCTTATCACAGCCTCAGTTTCATCTTCTGTAAAGTGGGAGAAATACCTGCCTGTTCTTTCTCTCACCTGTACCAAAACTATAACAAGAATCTATATAGTTTTAGCTGAGAATTTATATGGTTCTCATCTGATAAACACATATGTGTCAACCATCCTTCTGAGGTTTTTTTCCTCCCTTAACATGAAAATACATTTATTTCAAAACTGTTTATCTTTGGGAATAAATATCTTTAAAATATTTAAGAATTATGTAAAATATTTATCCTTGGAAAATGTTTCATGTTCAGTTCATATGTATGTTTCATGGACTATTCTATTTATACAAAATAAAAATTCATCAATAAATTTACACGTTTTATATAGCTGACTTTATCAGAAAACAAGACATTCCACATAGTGTGTGAATTTCCCACAAAACTGCGCAGGCTTGAACCGCAGCCCCGCGGCGCGGAGGCCGATGAGGTCCGCGCTGACAGCCGGCCGGTGTTGCGGGCTGGAGGCGGCGCGGGAGCGCGGCATCGAGGGGCCGGCCTAGCTGGGGCCCGTGGCCCTGCATCTTCTGGCTGCGACGCGGGTCCTGCGCAAGCTGTGGGGCCGCAGCCGCCGGGCGGTGGGCGCCCGAGGGGCCGGGAGGCGAGCCGGGGCCCCCAGGCGGGTGTGGGCATCGTATCCGCAGCCAGCGTCCCCGAGGCCGTGCTCGGGCCATGATCACTAGATGAAGCTGCGCTGGGACAGCGTGGCCGACTTCTTCTGGCGCTGTGACGACCTGTGCGCGCTGCAGGACTCGCTGCCTCTGCCCGCCGTGCCCGCTTCCCTGCGGGAGGGCCTGCTGGACTTAACGCCGACCGCCTCTGCGGCGTGGAATGGGCACCGCTCCTGAGTACCCTCTGCCCCTGATCTGTATCCAGAGCTTCTTCCAGCCACGGCTTGGCGAGACAGGATCTGGGGTTCACACCATCTGTTATCTCTTCTGCAAGGACAGTTCAACTCATCCCCTAGAAGTCAGGTTATCCTTTGCATCCCATTCAAGTGTTCTGACAGAAATAAAGTTTACAGAAGTTGTGTTCCTGCGATAAGAAATAAAGATGTGACCTTCCACTTGTGTAAAGCTTTTAAATGCTGTGTAAGTGCGTCGGGTGCGCTAAGGAACCTGGAGCTAAATGGGCTAGTTCTGAGAGAGAGAGACTTAACTATGTTAACAAAGGCACCACAGAGAGAAGGTGTGGAACTATTAGAAGCAAACTGGGTATCAACCCTGCTTCTGGGAGGCAATTCTGACTACAAGGGCAGGAGATTCTCTGAAGCCAGGTGCCTGGGTTTTTGGGAGCAGCTAAGCACGGAAGCTTAGGAGGAGGGGGCCCCTCACCTCAATCCCTTGACAGTGGCAGGGGCGACCTCAGTCCCGGCAGCAGCAGAAAAAGCAGCAGGGGAGTCTTCCGCTTGCAGGGCCTACTGCTGGTAGATACCAGGGAAGAGGAGCTTCTTGATGGGATGTCTGAAGATTTTTCACGCTGCAGCTCCTTCCCAGGCATCAGTGAGCCTGGTGATTTGGGCCAGTGGTCTTCACCCAGCACTTCTTTTGTTGGCCTCTCCAGCAGCAGGGAGCAGCATGTGGTTGGGGCAGAGAACACCATGGCATGGGACTCAGGCTTCCAAGGAAGCAGGACATCTCCAGGATCTCCATCTGAGTGGATGACATGGCTTTCTAAGGAGGAGCTCACTGGAGACATCTGGGCGTTCTCACTCCAGTTGTCTTCTGGGTGCTGGGGAAGGAGGTCCAGAGGCTCAGGATCGCACTTAAGGGAAGTGAGGACTCCACTGGCCTCCTGGGGCCTAGACGTCAATGGTATATCCCCATTGCTACAGTGGCCCCTCTTCCGATTGTCCTCGCCTTTGGTCTCTGTGTGATCTTCCATCTTTGCCATGCCTCTTCGGGGCTCTTCTTGGACCTTCACCTCCCTCTCCTTTGGGGAAGGAAGTGAGAGGTGACTGGATGTTACCGGCTTCCTAACCGTGACTACTTGCTTAGGTGGTGAACGCAGGAGGGTAAATTTGCGCCCCAGTGGAGGAATCTTGATGGCTCTCGAGTGGCCGAACATGATGGACTTATGAGCAGACAGCACGGGCTTCTTTGGCGAGTCCCTCCAGTTCACCAAGGGAAGCATCCCCAGTACCCAGTACCTGGCCTGCTGGACGGGATACTGCGTTTTTGGCGAGATGTAAAAGCCAGGCGATAAAGGCACTCGATCCCGGTGGGACAGCCCGCGACCAGGGCAGAAGGCAGGCGCTGGAGCAGCGGGGTGGTCCCGGTCAGATGTGGCAGCCTCCCAGGAGGGCAAAACCAGCGGGTGACAGCCCACTAGGGCCCCACGGCAGGGCGGCAGCAGCGGAGCCAGGTACGAAATTTGCATAGTATATTTCCCATGTGGAACCAGTTGTGCGCCAAGCGATCCGAGAACAGAGTGTGAAACTGGGAGAGCTTCTCCTTAGCTTCACCTCCTCTCAAGATCTAGCACGCACTGGACACTGGATGGCTCAGCCTGGCGCTTGTGACATGTCCATTTTACCTGTCACAGAGAAAGGGCGGGCGGGGCAGGGGGTGGCGCGGGTCGGGGGGGCGCATGCAAGCCCAGCCTGTGGAGAAACCCCGGCTCAAGGGCAAAGGGCGGGGCCCCAGAGCCCGACCCCTTCTGGACTTTCTAGTGGCTGGGACTTCTCGCTGTGGGTGGCAGGTGTTTGGCACCGGATGGGCCACCATGCGGAGACTGTTGGGGACTGTGGAAGCCTTCTCCTCCAGAGCTCACCCTGCCTGGGCACCGGCTCTGCAGGCCCCTCAGCCCTGTGTATGTATCGGCCAGCCCTTCCCCCCCAAGGGGCCCAGGGGCCAGAACCTGTTCAGAGCTGAGTGCAGGAGGCACCCAGAGCTTGCCAGGCTGTGGCCAGCCTCCTCCAGGGACCTCCCCAGCTTCTCTGCGAGGCCTGATGACGGGAGCACCTTCTCCAGGGCTGCTCAGCTGCCAGCATCACCATGAGCCAGGCGGCGAAGCTTTCTGAGCAGGGGATGCAGAGCCCTGACCCGACTGGGTGCTGCACCCCACGATGTCCCTTCCTGGCAGATAGGTTCTTTCTTCACTTCTTTTTCGAAATTTGGTAAAACCACATTTAAACCTTCCACTGTTCTTCAGGGTATACAGATGGTAGTGGCTTAGCTAGGATTCAAACCAAGCCTGTGTGATTCCAGAGCTCGTGCTCTGGACTGTGGTGCCTCCTTATCATATATGCTTCATGTGTTACTTTTTTTTTTTTTTCTTGTGGCCCTTATGGTACTTAGCCCTAAGTGCCATATGTGTAATGAACACATACACTGCCCTGTAGGAGGTCTTCTTTTGTTCAACTCATGAATTGCTCATCCACCACACTGGGTTCTAGTCTCAGAAGATACAGGTCAGGGAGCACCAGTTGTCAGCATAGCAGCGCCCCACATTTCTAATTGAGGCTTGCAGCCCAGATTTTCCCTTTGGTCTAGTTTGAAGGATCCAGATATGTAAAGATTATATTCTAGATAAATCATGGGCTATCCGGAAAGAAATTCACCAGTAAATTATTCCAGTTTCTCTGGCCTTCCTGGAGTATATCCAGTAAGGAATCTCATTCATGTCTGGAAAGCAAATATATCATTTATTGCAACTTCATCGTGGAGCGATGGATTGGTTTAAAGTACGATCAACACAATTTGGTCATTGTGAGTATGCCAGCTGGGTCCACTCTTTACTACACATATGTAACTCTACAGATTCTTATGCCCAAGAGAGGAGACATACTCTTGGGTGTCTAGGGCAAGGGAAACATGTGTTGTTATTCAGGAGCTGGAAGCTTCAGCATGACAGGAAATAATTGAAAAATCCTGGTCTACACATCACTTTACCTTGTTTGAAACTTGTTTCTTTGGCTTGCTTCATTGGAGTGTTTTCTCTCTCCTGGGGCTGACATTGTGTGTTATGTATCACGCATGTGACATGTAGAAGTTTCAGAACCCAGAGTCGTATAGATCAGTAAAAATTTATTTATATATTTTAGTTTAAAATCTATTTAAAATAACACTGGGCATAATTCATTTATTCCAAAATTAGTTTGACCCTCTGCTCATGAGATTCTTTTTATGGTATGTGACAGCAAATTTGGACTTCCATCCCCAATAAACTTTGAGGTTGAAGGACACAAAAGGTTTTGCTCAGACCTAAATTCTGTCTGAAAAAAAAAGGGTAAATATTATAAGCCCTTTCTAACCTCTCCAGGAGCAGAAATGATTTACAGCTGTGGCATTTAACCATAATTCCTTTATCTCATTTGAGAAGAGTTCAGTAAGAAACAGTGTCTTGATTTTTGTTTGTTTTGTTTGTGCCCTGTTTTCTTGTCTTGCTTACTAACAATTCATTGTAATTCATGAGTTAGTATAGCAACAGGCCGAGTGTTCCCTGGAGCTCATTAAATGCATATTTTTCCTAAAAAAAAAAAAAAAAAATTTCCCACAAAACTGAAGTTAATTATTAATCATTAAAATGTTGGCCATGTTGATGACAATGTTTCTAGAACATATTATACCACTCTGTCGATTGAAATCAGGAGTTTGAACACATTCCCTGTCTTACCACAGGCTGTATTGACCTCTCCTGCTCTCTGCTTGTAATACAATCTGCAGATCCTTAGGTCAGATAGGCATGCCGCAGGAAGTCCCACTGACCCACACATGGAAGACACTGTGCCAGTCGGACCTGGGCAGCAGCAGGGAGTGGCAAGTGCCCTGGATCCCCTAGCAAAACACATACATTCCAGAGTATAGGAGATAAACTCCCCAACTGTCCAACATGTGCCACAGTGGTGACCTCTGGAGAGGTTCAGTGGTCTGCAACATGCCAGGACACCGCCTCAAAGGCAAAAGAGCAAGCTGTTGCACCTTACATCTTGTCCTGCTAATTTTGAGGCTTATAACTTGGTGTGCTTCTTTGGGTTTTGGAAGCAATATGTATTTCACTTGGGATTACGCTCCAATTCACGAACAGGTGATTTGAAAGGTTGTCAGTTTCAAATAGTGCCCAGAGCAGATGAGAGCTCTACAACAGGCCCAAGCTTCTCTCTCACTCAGACAGTATGATCCAGTAGATCCCATCTTCCTAAAGGTGTCCACAGCCAATAAGGAGCTGCTATGTGGAATCTCTGGCAAACTGTAATAGGACAGGTGCAGAGTAGACTCTACGGTTCTGGAACAATGTCATGCCCTTGGGAGGCAGAGAACTATGCATGTGAAACAGTTTCACAGTAGAGTCTGAACACCTGAATCACCCATGTGAGTAGGTATAATTATGAGCTAGGTGTTATTCACTGAAATGATATATTTGAGACCAGGCCCAAGTGGGCCCAGAAAGCACAGGTGACTAGCATTAGCAGTTGGCCCAGACTCACATGTGACCCACCTCTGTTTCAATAATGTTTTTCTCTCATATGACACCTAGGGCCTCTTATTCCCTCTGACAGCTGACAGAGGAGGAATGATGACTATGGTTTACTGGTAGGCTGATATGATATCTTGATACTGGCCAGAAACAGACTGTTGGTCTAGTACAGCTTGTTCCACTGTCTACTGTAGCAGCATAACAAATAATTCCATAACACTAATTTGAAAAGATACACACACCCCAGTGTCCATAGCAACACTATTTTCAATAGCCAAGACATGGAAGCAACCTAAATGTCCATTGATGGATGAATGCATAAAGATGTGGTATCTATATACAATGGAATATTACTCAGTCATAAAAAAGAATGAAATGATGCCATTTGCAGCAACATGGATGGACCTAGAGATTATCATACTAAGTGAAGTAAGTCAGAAAGAGAAAGACAAATATCATATGATATCACTTATATGTGGAATCTAAAGTATGACACAAATGAACTTATTTACAAAACAGAAACAGACTCATAGACGTAGAGAACAGACTTGTGGTTGCCAAGAGAGGTGTGGGGGGAGAGATGGATTGGGAGTTTGGGATTAGCAGATGCAAACTATTATATACATATATATATATAGAAGGGATAAAAAACAAGGTCCTACTGTACACCACAGGATATATTCAATATCCTATAATAAACCATGGGACTTCCCTGGTGGCACAGTGGTTAAGAATCCGCCTGCCAATGCAGGGGACATGGGTTCGAGCCCAGGTCCAGGAAGATCCCACATGCCATGGAGCAACAAAGCCCGTGCACCACAACTACTGAGCCTGCACTCTAGAGCCCAAGAGTCACAACTACTGAAGCTGGCGTGCCACAACTACTGAAGCTCACGCACCTAGAGCCTGTGCTCCGCAACAAGAGAAGCCACCGTGATGAGACACCCGCGCGCCGCAACTAGAGAAAGCCCACACTCAGCAACGAAGACCCAACACAGCCAAAAATAAATAAATTTTAAATAAAATAAAATAAACCATAAAGGAAAAGAACATGAAAAAGAATATATATATATATATATATATATATATATATATATATATATATAACTGAATCACTTTGCTGTACACCAGAAACTAACACAACATTGTAAATCAACTATACTTCAATTAAAAAACATTTTTTTAAATCATTCCAAAACTCAGTGTCTCTAAACAACAAAAACCATTTTATTATCTCTCATAGTTTCTCTGGGCCATGAACTCAAAAGGGCCCAGCTGAGCAGTTCTGGATTGGGATCTCTCACAAGATTGTTGCCAAACCTCACGGGAGCTGGAAGGCGAACGCAGTGGGGGTGGCTGGGCACCTCCTCTCCAGGTGCTCATGGTCTCTCTCCATGTCATCCCTCCACACAGGTGGATTTGGGCTTCCTCACAGCATGGAAACCAAGAGCGGAGGCTGTGCTCAAGCCCAGCAGCAAGGTTTCTTCTCACCAAAGGTAATCTAGCTACCGCCACTGCTGAGTGCCCAAATTGCCAACAGGAAAGAGTAAAAATAAGCCTTTAATATGGAAATTTTCCTCAGACAGATAAGCCAGCCACTTGGTAGCCAATTGATTATGCCCTGGAGAGGATGCTTAAATTTGTCTTCATGATATCAAATACCTTCTCCACATATGAGTTTCCTGCCCTTGTCAATAGTGCCTCCACCTATACCACCATTTGAAGGCTTTCAGAATGCCTGATCTATTGGTATGGTGTCCCACAACATACTGCTTTAGACCAAGGGACCCATTTTACAGCAGATGAAATACAGTACTGGGCACATGAGCCACTGAATTTGCCATGTGCCTGTCACCCAGAAGAAGCTGGCATTGAGAATATTGGGACAGTCTCTAAAAGACTCAGCTAAGGTTTTGTTCTATAATAAAGAGTTTGAAGGCCTTTGTTTCTGGTTCCCAAAACAAGGCTCTAAATCCTTGGGATTTTTCCAAGTGATAGGAGTGGCCTTGTTATGTTAATGAGGTGACTCAAAGTAGGCCCCTAGATAGCTTCAGGATGGGAGCTGTTCACACCAGAAAGATAAACCATGTGATTAGAGGAGCCAGGGTTTGAGCCACATGATATCAGGCCCTCAACTTCTGGAGAGGGAGTGGGGGAGACTAGAAATTGAGTTCAGTCGTGTGGCTAATAATTCAATCATTGTACCTACATAATGAAGCTCCAGTAAAAACTCTGGACACTGAAGGTCAGTGGAGCTTCACAGTTGGTGAACATGTAGATGTGCTGTGGCGTGACATGCCCTGGGTCCATGGACAGAGGGCATGAAGTGCTGACTTTGGAATACCCTAAGATTTCACTCTATGTGCCTCTTCATTTGGATATTCTTTCCTGAGTTCTATGAGTTTGTCTCGTGAATTATTGAAACTGAGGAGGCTGTGGGAACCTCCAAATTTGTAGCCACTTGTTCAGTAGTGTGGGTAGTCTAAGGACCCCACTTACAGCTAGCATCTGAAATTAGGGCACTCTTGTGGAGGACTGAGTCCTTAACTTATGGGATCTGTCCTGACTCTGGGTGGTTAGTGCCAGAATTGATTGCAGTACATCCAGTTGACATTAGACTAGTTGGGGTTGGAACAGAATAGGTATCAGCTCAGGAATAACACCTTATAGGATTGAAGTGTTGTTCTCCAGAATGGGGTTTATAATTTGAACTAGTGGTCAATATGCATTGCTATGTCTCCAGTAGCTAGACTACATGAATTCAAAAACCAAGGGGCAAAAACAGATTGGTCCCTTTCACTGTTACTCTTAGTGATCCACTTGCTAGACATGTACTTTCCTATCCCCAAGTCCTTAGGCTCTACTGGTTATAGGTCTGGTTCCCAGAAAGGATACTTCCAGCATAGGACCCAGTAAAAAGTTCCACTAAACTTGAAGCTATAACTACCAACCTGGTGACCTTGGGATCCTCATGCCATGGACCAACAGGCAGAGAAATGAGTTATTATACTGACAGGGATAATCAGCCCTTATTAACACGAGAAGCAAGGGTTGCTGCTAAACGATGGAAGAATATTTCTGGAAGCCGTGGGATTCATTGGGGCATCTCTTGGTGCTTCTATGCTCAGTGATAACAATGAATGGACAAGTACAGCAACCAGAGCTCAACAAGGGCGAGACAGCTCAGGGTTCAGGACCCTGAGGATGAAGTTCTGAGAATGTGAGAACAATGATGAAGGCAACCTTGACCAGCCAAAGTGCTGCCAGATGTTGACGGAAATCTAGAATGACTGGTGGGGAAGACAGTAACTATCCACCATAACCTTGCAGCCAGCTGCTGCAGCAGTGGAGACCAGAGCTTGGTTTGTTAACTTGTATTAAGTCTGTATTAACGGAGCAGATCTGAAGAGTGATGCAAGGAGTGCACAGTGCGTATAATTCACACACACCACATCACATCGCCTCAGCCTCACCCGCCTCTTGCTCTCGTCACCTCTACAGAGCCAACTTCATGCAAGGACAACCTGACAGTGCTTTACTTCAGGCTCATGGCTCCAACATTTTGTCCTCTCTGGGACTTCCCTGTTGAAATCAAGGCATGAGTATGCTGCAGGAGCCCATTTGGTGGAGTGGGTACAATCCGGGGTGGGGGGCAGGAGGATTAGTTAGCACCACCTGGAGTGAGCCTTTAACTAAATAAATTCTTCCCTCTTTCTCATTCTGGATGAGCTATCTTCAGATGTGTTTTGTGGCTTCTTGGATGACAGATCCGTGCACTCAAACAATCAGGTACACTTAACAGTGGCCAACTAGATGATAATGCCTGCTTGTACTGGCTCTCCTGCCTCACTCCCCCTTGTCCCAAGTCACTCTTGCTCCCTGGAACTGCACTCCCTAAGAAAATATTAGCACCTAAGTCCTTTGCCTCAGGCCGGACTTTCTAAGGAACTAAGGCTAAAATATCTGCTTACCCTTCTCTAGTTTCTCACCACAGGAATAAAGAAATAATCTGCAAATAGGATCCCAGCCCCTGCCCATTGAGAGCTATAGAGAATATATCCATGGGTCCACATAAGAAGAGCTGGCCTCCCCGTGAGTTTTATGTCAGCTCCTTTTATCTGCACAGATGCCTTTACTGTTCTCCTTCCTTCGTCCTATCTCCCCAGGAAGGTAGGCCCAGTGTGCACCAAGGACACGATGGAATTCTTAGTGGCACATGATGAGGCCACCTGACAGACGGGATGGAGCCTTTGTTAGAAAGGGCAAAGACACAAAAAATCTTTCCCGGCTCCTGTATCTAGCCTATCCATTTTCTTTCACCAGTGCAGTACAAAAAAGCTGGGCCATGCCTTTCATTTGGAAGACCCTCTCATCTCTAATGATTGAGTTGGGTTGGACTGGAGTCATGTAAAAGGATGCATAATGGACTACTTAAGCCAGCTCTTTCCTAGATTTTGAAGAGAGGAGGCAAGAAGATTTTTGAAGGGCATTCATTCCTTGCTTACCTCATTACAGCAGGTGAGCAGACGGAAATTACACGCAGCAAGCCTTAGCAAAGGATAAAGACTGCACATTTTGCCAAAACCTCCCAGCTGCTATTTCAGAAATCTAAGCCCTGAAGAGAAACCAGCGTCTGAGAAATGACAATCACAGCAGCTCATCAATCCCTTCAGTGGCTGCCTGCCTGGTCCCTCTCCATGGCTAGCATTTATTTCTTGAGTCACGGCAAGCAAGTTCCCACACAGCGCTTCAGACACATCATTAGAGAAGCAGCAGGGCATCGGGGAGCAAATATGGGTCTTGGAGTCAAACACTCCTGAGTTCCAGTTTCATCTCTGGCTCTCAGTACTTATATAGCCATAAGTTTTTGCATTTTGCATTAACAATTCCTTTGCACTGATAAATATTTCATTTCAAAGTCAGGAACCAAGCACCCTCTCTACAGAGATATTTAGTGCTACCAAGTCTAGAGAAGTCATTAAAAATGGGGCTCAGGGGAGGAATGCTCTCCACATCCAAGGAGACCCAATTTTATCAGGCATCCTGGAGCTAGCTGACCACACTCTGTCATCATTGTGTTTCTCCCAGGAGATCACAGAAAGCCTCAACTCCAATGCCTTCTAAGGGCTAAACAACACTCTTGTTTTTTGCCTTTACTGTCAACTTTTGAGCTGGTCCTGACGCTTGACTAGCTTTGTTCATCTGGGGAGATCTAAACATTAATGATCAGAAGTTAAGTCTTTGGGTGGTAAAAAATTGCCATGGTCCTTAGCTTTGGAAAAATTAATTTTACCATCAACTTGGTAAATTTTAATTATTTTAAACTTTATAGCAGCCTAAATGTGATGCTCAATGAGATTAACATTAATACAACACTAAATATGTCTTTGCACACACATGCTCTCTCATTACACAAAATGCCATAGTAAAAACATAATCAAGCGAGGTAAAGGGTAGCTTTCCATGGGGAAGCCTGTCACAAACAGTCACTATATTAAAAACAACAAAGAGAAACACTTTAGTACTGCTGTAAAAAGCAGCAGGTAAATAGACATTAAGAAATATAAAAGTTGCAATTTTACAGCATTCACATTCACACAAATAATTTTCCAAATTTTGCCACAAAGGAAAAGTTATATTGGAAAATTAAACCTCATCTGCACCTCCAAAAATAATCCAGGAATATTTATAGTGATTATTTCTCTGCCACTGTCATTATAGGTTATAGAAAAGGAAGAAGGAAAAAAATTGGCATGGTCTCACAACTGCAGAGAGACACTGAGCTTCTGACATTCCACATGTGCGTGCTCTAATTGGTTGTTTTTATAGTGGGTTGTATTTTCTCCCACGGAGTTTAGCATTTGGTTTCCTAGGGTAGTGAGCAGTTGACATCCTCTCGGAGCTGTTGGATAGATCTTCTTAGTACCAAATGACACTGACTCTTTCTCTGAATGCATCACCAGTCACTCAGCAAGAAATGCTTCTGACCCTATTGCTGAAGCCTCTACTTCAGCCTGGGCCACCAGGTGTCTCCCTGAGATCCCACCCTTGGGAAGCGTTGATAGGAAGGGTCTGAGAAATACAGCCGAAACACTCAAGATCAACCTTTTGCTCAATGCTATAGTCAGGTTAAAGCTCACTCTCTAGTTATGAAATTGAACAAAAAAAAACCAGGTTATTTTATCTAACCAAATGATCCCCACACAGAGAACATAGACTCACCTGCCTGCCCCTCTAGAGCCAGCAGGAAGCAAAGGGGTCAGTCTAGCCCAGGGGACAAAAAGGGCAAAGACTCTCCCACTCCAGATGAATACTGCTCTCACCCTGACCATGAAGGGGGATAAGCAGGTGGACTTGGTCTAGCAACTTGTGAGTTATCAAGAGCATTGGGTCAGCCTGATCTGATCAGGGAAAGGGCAACATTTCCACCCACAGAGTGTGGGTCGTGTGATAACTACAGTCTAAATGAGACAGCTAGGGATCTAGAGCTAGAGACAGAGACAGAGACAGAGGCAGAGATATTGCTAAGTCAGACTGACCTGAGGAGGGGGTCCAGGGGCTGCTCCTTTTGTGAAATTACTGAGTATGATTGGGACTCTTCGGGAGTAGTCAGACATCCACAGAAGACATGTATTATCCTGTGAAATATCCCATACAGTCAACTTAATGATTATTACTGAGTGTCCACCATGAGGTTGGCAGTGTTTGGAACCTAAGGATAGTTTCACAGATAATTCTACAACCTTAGTAAAATTTACACTTTAATGGGTGGCATAGGGAGACAGACACTAAATGGCAACTAAGATAGATAGATAGATAGATCGATAGATAGATAATATAATAGCAAATGTGTATGCTATGAAAAAAATTAGAAAGGTGATGTGATGGAGAGAGATGGGGTGTGTAATTTAGATAAGATAAAGATATTTGAGCTAAGCCCTAAAGGACAAGAAGGAGGAAGGATTCAAATATAGGAAGGCTTGCAGGAAGCATATTCCAGGCAGAGGGAACAACACATTCCAAAGCTCTAGGAAGGAACCACAAGAAAATCATTGTGTCCAGAGAAGAGAGTGGCGGATGATGTTGGAGAGGTATCCGCGGCCAGGCCACTTGGGGTCTCGAAGGCCATCACAAGGAATTTGGATTTTATTCTTCATGAAGTGGGAAGGCACTGGAAGATTTTAAGCAGGGAAGTGACATAATTTTATTTGTTTTTAAGAATATCCCTCTGATTACTATGAGAATAGATTGTAAGGAAGAAAGAGGCTATTTTTGGTTATTCGGGTGTGCAATGCCAATTTTTGGCTAGGACAGTAGCACTAAAGATTGACAGACTGGGACAACGATTCGGATCTATTTCGGAGGACCTGATGTTGCTTTTGGTACTCCCACCAGCTTTGGGAATCCCTCACATAGCCACCTTTCTTCTCCAGAGGCAATCCAACTTTCTTCCCAAATCCCATGTCACACTGTAAGGGAATACAACCACCTCCTGGAAGCCACCTGTTACCTCCTGCAGGAAGGGTCCTGTAAAGACTATACGGATGAATTCACCCAGTAAAACTTAGTCCTAGAGCTCACACATCACAACCCCTGGGCACCTGAGGCTGAAATTCTCACTGCCCCCAGCATGTTTTGCTCCAGCTGATAAGGCGTCCCTGCCACCGTCACTCCTTGCCTGGGTCTACTCCAGCCACTTGGCACTATTCTTCCTTCATTTGGGGTGACATGGTACTTGTATAAAACAGGATATGTTTTTGCCGCGGAGCTACTGGGCCCGTGAGCCGCAACTGCTGAGCCTGCGCGTCTGGAGCCTGTGCTCCGCAACGAGGGGCCGCGACAGTGAGAGGCCCGCGTACCGCGATGAAGAGTGGACTCCGCTCGCCGCAACTAGAGAAAGCCCTCGCACAGAAACGAAGACCCAACACAGCCATAAATTAATTAATTAATTAATTTTTTTAAAAAAGGATATGTTTTATAAAATATGGGGCACTTATTCCCTGCTTTAAATAAGTGTGCTTTACACACACACACACACACACACAAATGCTTGGCCATTTGAAAACCTCATCCCTGGTGTTCTAGCTACTTGATCAGACTTTCATCCTCTGAAAGGTAGCTTAGATTAATAAATGTGATAGACATCATCATATGGATGCTACTGAGAGCTGTTTTTCATGTGCATTAGAAAAGATACATCTCACTAATCACAATAAAACTACATTGCTTCAAAAAGATGAACAACTAATCAAAAGCAGCAGGAATGAATTAAAGACAACTGACAACTCAGCAATGAGACATAAGCGATCCTGTGGGGAGAAAGTACTTTTAAATTGTTTAAATGTGCTTGTCTAACATGTCACTAAAAGCTGTAATCTTCCATTTTCTATTAACAACTCCATCAATTTTCCCTTAATGTTTTAAATTAACTGTCTTCTTTCAAGCATGGTGCTGTTCAACACTTGAAGAAAAGAGCCCCTGGGTTTTATTTTAAATTCTGGATTTAGAAAACTGAAACTGCATTTTTATCATTTTAGAAGTTGGCATGTTTCCTATCATTTGAAATTTCAGAGCACTGCCCCAAAATTCTTTTATAAATTCTTTGATACCTGTGATGCTTGAATTATAACTATGCCAAGTAGGAGGAAATTACACTGTTTTTCATCAAGATACATAATTTTTATAAAATTCCACAAGTTGACCTTATTTTCATTTAACTGATCTCATGCTTACATCCTTGTTCTCTTACTGAACATTTTCCTTCTGACAGCAACATTCCTCGTAGAATAAGAAGCACAAGGGGAGAATGTAATCACATCTCCAGCACCCTGTACATCTATCTGTTGGAAAAGATGTACATCCCTTCACCCCAGTTAGCTGATGTAGCACATTTGGCTACTGAATAAAGGATATGTAGTGCTCACAGATCAGAATATTTCCATATCAATTTACCAAGCAACTACATACTAGTAGTCATATTGGGAAAGATTTCAGAGATGCCCTATAAGCCCTACTGTGGCTACTTTTTTTTGTTT
The DNA here is from genome assembly GCF_028023285.1 of Balaenoptera ricei. NCBI lineage: Eukaryota > Metazoa > Chordata > Mammalia > Artiodactyla > Balaenopteridae > Balaenoptera > Balaenoptera ricei. Next base: position 71,082,679 of record NC_082650.1, read on the forward strand.
TTCACTTTAGAATGTTTACTAGTTCATTACAATTTAAGGGATATTTACTGAGTATCAATTACTGCAAGCACGAAGCTAGGTACTGTGATGCAAAGACTAACTGAACATGGACCATGCTTTCAAGAACTTCAAAATTGTGTGAGGAAGATAAAAATCATGTTCAATCACTATATTGTGATGATATTAGATATTAGGTTGTCTTAATTTTTTTTACACTATGGAAGCATGGCATAGTGATTAATTCTGCCTGATTTGGATAGGGAGAGGGGCACAAATTCTATAAGCTGATCCTATTTTCATTTAATTGATCTCTTCCTTATATCCTTTTTCTGTTACTGAATTTGAAGGGAAGACTTCAAGGAGGAGGTGGTGATATTTGAACTGGGCCTTGAATAATGAGAAAAGGTCTATAACACTATGTCTTTCCTCAGGTTTAAATTAAGGCTAAAGATATGGACCTGATGAACAAGATATTCAGGGAAATATTGGACAAATAACTTGCCTTCTATAATAACCTCAGTTTTCTATGTGTTTAACAAGTAATGAGAAACATGGGGAACACACCTGGATTCAGATTGTAGATGATCTGATACACCATTCTGAGGATCATAGACCTTAACACCTTGTAATGGGAAATGATTGAAAAATTTTAGCAAGGGTGTCATGATCAATTTTAAGTGTTAGGAGGATTATTCCAGCATGATGACTTCGTGGAACATTGCTCCACTCTCTTCTAGCAACCACAGTTGCTGTTGTAAAAGCCATGTCATACTGACTCCCAACCCTTTGATGGTGACCTAGTTTCTCTTTTTTGGGTACCTAACGGACCTTTTCTTTATCCTTGGTGTTCTGAAATTTCATGAGATATGTTTCAGTGTCTTTTTATTCTTTATGTTAGACTTAGGCTTTCTATTATTGTAAATGTCTTATGTCACATCATAGATAATTCCCTACCCATAATTTTACCTGCTCTTTCTTTCCAAAATTCCAATTAGTCTGATACTCAAACACCTGATCATCTTTCTTTTCATTTTATTTTCTGAGTAATTTCCTTAACATTATCTGCCACTCCTTCTTTTGAATTATTTATTTATTTATTTGCTTGTTTTTGGTGGGGGAGAAGATCATATTATTAAATCTCAAGGGCTTTCTCTTATATTCTGATTATTCCTTTTCCGTATCATCTTGTTCTTGTTTCACGCAATATCTTCTCTTTTATCTTCTCTTTCTTCTGCTCTCTAATTTCTCTGTTTCCTATGATTTCCTGTTTAGTTATATAATTAGTTGCTTTTGTCTTTGCCTTTCATGTGGAAAGCTTTCCTAAAACATTGAATGATTCTTGCCTGTCAAGTCTTAGGTCCAATTAAGGCATGGAAAAGTGGATTGGAAACTTTAGGTACATGGACAGAGCTTTTGAATGTCTTTGGAGTGAAGGGCACCAAACCAGACTTCAACTGAATAATCTTCAAATATTAGTATCCTTCTAGGACTAAGAAAGTTCTCTTGCTTTACCTAGTCTTCAGGTTAATGCTTGGCAGCCAGTGATCTGGAAATAAAGCAAAGAACGGGAGACTGGAAGTCTAACCACTCAGTGTACAGACCCTCCCTCTACCCCCCTGAGTTCATCACCTCACCCCCAGCCTCTACTGTGCCTGGTGTTTCCTGTGGCCAGAGACTTTGGGGTATTATTTCCTCGGATTTGAACTTCAATCTTGCCTTCCACTCACACCCAAGTCTCAGTCTTTCTTGGAGTCTGTGTCAAGTGGCAACTTGCTTGTCTTCATAAACCCTATTGGCAGACACTTAGGTGGAAATGCCCTCTGCTCTACCCAATCCACTTTTCATCTTTAAAGACTGTATTGTTTTTTACATTCCTTCTCCACCCTTGCTTTCTTTTATATTCTCTTTATGAAGTTATAACAGATATCAAACCATTTCTTGATAATTGAGTCTGCAAAGTACAAAATAAACAGTTTATGTTGGTCCAGGTGCTCCAAAAGGCCGATGCCAAGTTCAGGAACATACTGGTGAGATAAAATGGAGATGCAGCTGGAAAGGGAGCCAGAGTCATCAAACTGCAATGTAGGTGAAATGGAGATGATTGGAAATAAGGTTAATTGGAAGCATCTTACAGTGCAGTGCAATTTAAGGAAGTTCAGCAAGGCTGTCCGAGAGGTTCTTAAGGCAAGTTCACCAGTCAGTAGAGTCCCACATCTCCAGGGTACAATCTTGCTCTGCTACCTCTGCTGTGCTCAGTCCCTGTCTGGGATCAGCCCACTGGAGGCAACGTGGGGGTGGATTTCAGAGGGCAGCATCCAGGGCCATTGGTTGATAACGCTGTCTACAGTTGGAGATCTAAGAGGCACATTCTCATGACCAGACGAAACATCACAAAACATACAGGGAAAATATATTCCTACCACTGCACATAGGATTGGAAAAGTAGTTAAACCAAGTACCCGCTGGAGGTAAAAACACCTAAAGTAGCATTCATGCCTAAATACACCCAAGGTTCCTCTGGTTTGGGGGTCAGTAAACTGCAGTCTGTGGGCCAAATTCAGCATGCTGCCTGTTTTGTAAATAAGGTTTTATTCGAACACAGCCACCCCTATTCCTTCATTTCTGTATCGTCTCTGGCTGCTCTACAACAGCAGAGTTGCAGAGTTGTGACAGAGACTGTATGGCCCAAAAAGCAGAAAATATTTATTCTCCATCCCTTTACAGGCAGTTTGCAGACTGCTGCTCTAATTTAAAGCCCATTGTCATTTAATTAGAGAAATTTGTAAAATACAAAGACTTTCCACACTTTATATTTCCAATGAAAGTTTCCAAAAAATATACACTAGTTCAATGACAAAGGGAGAGAAAAGAGTCCTAGAGGGAACCATCACAACCCCAGCTTCTCCCAAGATAAGGAGTGTCCATGTTTCAATTTACCGAATTGCATAATAACTGCCAGGGTCTATGCTAGTCACTGGGAATACAAAGATGAAGACACAATCTTACCCTTAAGGAGCCCAGAGCCCAGCAAACATGTAAATCACTGTAATGTAATGTGACATATGCTCTAAACCAGCGGTTCCCAACCTTTTTGGCACCAGGGACCGGTTTCACGGAAGACAATTTTTCCACTGACAGGGGGCAGGGGGTATGGTTCAGGAGGTAATGTGAGCAATGGGGAGCGGCTGTAAATACAGATGAAGCTTCGCTCGCTTGCCCCGCTGCTCACCTCCTGCTGTGCGGCCCGGTTCCTAACAGACCGCGGACCATAGAGGTCTTCCACCTGGGGGTTGGGGACCCCTGTTCTAAACAGAGCGTAAAGAGCACAGATGAAGAATCAATTATAGACTGGAACAAAATATGTCAGATAAACATATGCATTTATTCACTGCCATCTCCCAAAATGCCGCTAAAGTGATAGTATAAGAACTATATGGTGGGCGGCTTCCCTGGTGGCGCAGTGGTTGAGAATCTGCCTGCCAATGCAGGGGACAGGGGTTCGAGCCCTGGTCTGGGAAGATCCCACATGCCGCGGAGCAACTAGGCCCGTGAGCCACAACTACTGAGCCTGCGCGTCTGCAGCCTGTGCTCCGCAACGGGAGAGGCCACGACAGTGAGAGGCCCGCGCACCGCGATGAAGGGTGGCCCCCGCTCGCCGCAACTGGAGAAAGCCCTCGCACAGAAACGAAGACCCAACACAGCCAAAAATAAATAAATAAATTAACTAATTAATTAATTAAAAAAAAAAGAACTATATGGTGGTGTGCTGAATTGGGCGATTGGGATTGACATGTATACACTGATGTGTATAAAATTGATGACTAATAAGAACCTGCTGTATAAAAAATAAATAAAATTAAATTCAAAAAAAAAGAACTATAGAAACACATACACACATACACGCATACATTTATAGATACACATATATGCTAATATTTAGAAACATACACACACACAGACACATATATAGGCACAGCAAACCCAGACTGTGAGAATGTATTCACAATGTGCATGTCTGACAAAGGTCTTGCATTCAGAAAATATAAAGAACTCTTACAATTCATTAAAAAGAAGACTACAACCTAATAGAAATGAACAAAAGATTTGAACAGATACTTCACAAATGAAAGTATATGAATGGCCAATAAGTACATGAAAACATGCTCAACATCAGTGGTCCCCAGAAAAATGCTAATGAAAACCTCAATGAGATACCACTACATACCCACCAGAATGGTTAAAAGTAAAAACAGTGACATTACCAAGTCTTAGAGTAAAGCAATTGGAATTCTCGTATTATTGTTGATACTGTATGTGGTGATTGATTTTATGTGTCAACTTGACAGGGCCACGGAATGCCCAGGTATTTGGTCCAAACATTATTCTGGGTGTGTCTGTGATGAGGCGGGTTTGGATGAGATTAACACTTCAGTTGGCAGACTCCATAAGACTGCCCTCCCTAATGTGAGGGCCCTCATTCAATCAGTTGAAGGCATGAATAGAACAAAAGAAGCTGATCCTCCCTCGAATAAGAGCTGCTTGACTGAGCTGAGACATTGGTCTTCTCCTGCCTTTGGACTCAAATGAAAACGTCAGCTCTTCTTGGGTTTCAAGCCTGTTGGCATTTGAACTGGAACTGACACCTTTGGCTCTCCTGGTTCCCAAGCCTTTGGGGTTTGACTGGAACCATATATCACTTCTCCTGGGTTTCCAACTTGCCTACGGCAGATCTTGGGATTTCTCAGACTCCGTAATCACCAATATCTTCTAACAAATCTCTCCGTGTGTGTGTGTGTAAGACCACAAATGGATCAATCCTCACACATACACACACACACACACACATACATCCTATCTGTTCTGTTTCTGTGGAGAACCCAGACTAATACACTAAGTAAAATGGAAAATGGAAAATATTTTGGAAAACAGTTTAGCGGTTTCTTGAGAGAAGTTTACATTTGGGGACTGTTTTTTTAATTAGTTAGAAGAAAACAACTATAGTCTCTCACAACCAGGAAGAAGAGATTAGGGAAATTGTGTTAAAGCTTATAAAATGCCCAAACAGCCAAAAAAAGCAGTTGTTAATATATTTTCAACATTCACTTTAAAAAGTAACATTGTTCTGTCTGTTCCAATAATCTGGGATTTGCTTAAATGATTTGATGACCTATTTCCTAAACTACGAAAAATTGTGTGAAATGTACATACCAGAATTTAGCTCTTATTAAGCACAGCTGCACATTTCTTTTAATAGAAAGATCACTAAAACCTAAAACAAATTAACTAATAATATTTGCACATATAATTGAGTATAAGGGTGTGATGTTACTTAGCTACACATGCCTTGTTGTACTTAAAGCAACATTATGGACCAGTCTAGTCATGAGATTAAGGATGTAGAAGTACACTGTAAACTCTGAAAGGCTGTGTAAGTGGTGGACACTATTCCAAGCCCAATAACGCATAAAATTGCCCTCCAATAGCAATTGGCCTGATATTCCTGAGACCATTCCCGGCAGCTGCAGCATGGGGTCCCCAGCCTCACACTGCTTGGAGCGTGTTCCCTTTATCTCTACCAGTCACTGCCTTATTCCTTTCTCCCTGAGGTCGGTCATAGTCTTATTTTTTCCTTAATAGCTACTCTCCTCTTTCTACCTGGAAACGTTTAGAATTCTCCTATAATCTGTGGTTTATCAAATTTCACTTTAACTTACCAAGGTGTAGATTTTCTCTTCCCTACTCTCTTACCCATTCATTGGGCACATTCAATCTGAAATGTATTTCTTTAATTTGGGGATGTTTATTGTCATTATTTCCTCAAATATTTCCCCTCCTCCATATTTTTTTCTTCTGGGACTCCTATTTTCCAGATGTTGGCATTTCTACTTCTTTCCTCCATGTCTGTTGTTTTTATTACTTACGATTTTTATCTCTTTATCCTTTCTAGTTCTCTTCAAAATGAATTCCTCAATCACACCTTCCAGGTTACTAATTTCTTCCTTAGTCATATCTAACCTGCTACTTATTTCTTCCATGTGTTCTTTATTTCAGCTCTTCCATTTTCATCCCTAGTGGGACCTTTTTATGACTTCTTGTTACTGGTCTTGTTTCTGATTATTAGTGTATCCCCGTATCTCTCTGAGGATATTTGTTAGATTTATTTTAATCGTTTGGACCGCTGTGTCCGTGTAGCGTATATTGATCCATTTGTGGTCTTACTTTTACATGATCCTACCTCACGGGTGTCCAGTTATTTGGGCTGGTGAGCTTGTGGTTCCTGAAAGGTATCAACTCCTCTATCAGATAATATGATATAGGGAAGGCAAAGATCAGGTGTTCGTTTGGGTCCCTTCCTGTAAGTTTAAAGACAGAGGAAGAATGAGCCCTCTTATTTGCATCACTCCCCATCAGACTACTCTGTCCAGGAATTCACTTTAATTCTTTGAAAGAAGTCCCACTTGGAGGAAACTGGCTCCCTGCAGATTTGGAGGGGGAGTGCACTGCTGCCTAAGAATAGCCAGGCACCCACACCATTTCCATCGGCTTCTTACACCTAGCAGGGCTTTCTTGTGCCTTGGATTATCCATCAGTAGCCCCTGGGTGGCCTGTGTTGTTGCTGTCCATTCTGGTTGCAGTGGCCCTGGGGAGATGAGGACCCTCTGGGGCAGAAGCATAAGGCTGTCTATCTCCCATCCAGCTCCCTCTGCTGCTGCAGCTGCCCTCAACCCCAGACTGGCCCCACTCTTACTCCGCCACAAGGTTTCTCTGCCTTTCTGCTTCATTCCCCAGATCTCTGCTTCCTTATCAATTCTATAGTTTCTCTGATGCACACTTTGGGGAGAGAAAGCCAGAAACTCACCTTATCACAATCTGAAAGTCCTCTTTTTCTAATTTTTCTACAATAAATATATATTATTTGCTAACTATTTTTCAAGGTTATGCAAAAAGGCAGTCAGTGCCCTTTTAGTCTTCATTAAGAGGGAGGGAGAAAGGAAAAGGGGAAGCAGTTATTGAACACATATCATGTGTCAGGCATGTAGTTTAGTCGATAATGTCTGGTACCGTGAAGCATAATCACAGGTAAAATATTGTTTCCAGTTGTATCTGTGACATTTGTATCTGAGGCAGACATCAGTATTACTTAGTGTCACCATTTCTAAGAGAAGCCATCCATATGGATATTGGTGATCAAAGCGTATGCATTAGCAAAGCAGTGAATAAATTCGTTTACATTGATCTCCTACTATCTGTAAACCCCAATGATAAAATCTGAGTGGAATAAATCAAAATTTCTAGCATTTGGCTCTTTCTTATAATTATTTCTCTTTATTGACATTCTCTATTTGATGTGACATTACCTTCATACCTTCCTTTACTTTTTAAATCATGGTTTCCTTTCATGCTTTGAATATATTTATAGTGGTTACTTTGAAGTCTTCGTTAAATCCAACATCTGGTCACTCTCACAGGCAGTATCGGTTGCCTGCTCTTTTCCAGTATATGGATCAAACTTTCTGTCTCCTTGCATGTCTCATAATTTTTTATTAGAAACTGGTCATTTTAGATAATATATTATACCAACTCTGGGTACCTCCCCTACCTTCCAGGGCTTGTTGTTGTTATTTTCTTATTTACTTATATAGTGACTGGCTGGATTATTTTAGTGAAGTCAATTTCCTTCCACAGTGTGAAGACTCTGACGTTGATTCTCACAGGGCACAGCCTTGGTTACACTCACAGTCACCCTAGGACAGCAGTGGTTTTAGTGGGGTTCCCTCTGACTGTCTCTTTCTAGTAATTGTTGGCCGATTGCGCTATTGTTTTCAACAAAGCCCTGGGGCATAAATTGCTCCGTAGACTCTGCGATCAAATTTGGGGAATGGCAATCAAAACCCCACCATCTTCAACAGTGTCTTGCTCAGGGTATGTCCTCCATCTCACAAGTGGGATGGGAAGAAAGGAGTCTGCAATTCTTGGCAAAATTCACCCAGAACTTATCAGCAACAGGTAGAGAGGGGTAGGGTGGCAAATGCTGAAGTCCTGCCCCTACAAGAGGATAGCTCTCTGACCAGGAGCTGCGGGGAGGGACCTCTGTGTTCTCGGCTGCACCAGTCTGGCGTGGAGTTTCTGTCTCACTGAGCAAGAGAGGGGAGATGGGTGTGAGTCTTGATTTAAATACTACAGACTTTCACTATTCTTACCAAGTTTTAGTAGATTTTCTTGAATAAATATTTTTTTCATTTGCTGCATGCCATTAAGAATATTTGCAAGGACTTTAAATGGGTAGCTTTTTTTTTTTTTTTAATTTATGGCTGTGTTGGGTCTTAGTTTCTGTGCGAGGGCTTTCTCTAGTTGCGGCAAGCGGGGGCCACTCTTCATCGCGGTGCGCGGGCCTCTCACTATGGCGGCCTCTCTTGTTGCGGAGCACAGGCTCCAGACGCGCAGGCTCAGTAACTGTGGCTCACGGGCCCAGTTGCTCCGCGGCATGTGGGATCTTCCCAGACCAGGGCTCGAACCCGTGTCCCCTGCATTGGCAGGCAGACTCTCAACCACTGCGCCACCAGGGAAGCCCAAATGGGTAGCTTTTTAAAAATTATTTTCACCAGTTTCACACTGGAGAGCAGGTCAGTGGAACTCCTCACACTGTCATGCCAAACCATTCAGACTTCTTAATTCTTTATTACGCTGAATTATTTGGTGAGTTTTCAACAGTCTTCATTTATCCTACTCACATAGATTATATGCATGGAATATGCAGTCAGAAAATTAGAAACTGGATCAAGAGGCAAAGATAAAAGAAACAGGAATAAAGTCCTAGGTACTATCTTCCTGCTACCGTTTTCAACTTCAAGATCAAGAATGAGTGATGGGTAACTTAGTTAACTTGAGCTGCCTGTAGGTTTTCCTAGCCTGTATGATGGTTTCTTCTGTAAGAGATAAATTTCAAACAGTTAAACAAGGTCAAGTGTAAGGCATAAAAACTGGTTTCACTGTTTAGATCATTAAAATGTTTGTCCATCCCTCAATTGGTTTTCGTGAGCCAGGAAAAGTTGAAGCATTGAGGGCTCCCATAGAGACTTTCTAGTTTCTGTCTCAGCTGTATCATTAACCACTCTGGAGAATGACCTGAGGCCTAACTTCTTAAAGAACACAACTTCTTTTCTCTGGAGTCAGAGTGCTTGGTGTAGTCTCCCACCAAAATTTGTCATCTCATAGTCCACCAATGAGGTCCTGTCTGCCCTTAACAAGCATATTTAACTGCTTTGTTTCTCTCATTTTAGATAATTTCAAACATCAGACAGAAAGGATTTGTGTCTTCGCTGTCAGCTGTCATATGTTTTATAAGGGAAAAAAATGTCCTCCTGAATTCTGTTAAATTATGCAGGTTTTCATTTCATTATTCTTTTGGAACTGAATAACCATCATGAACATTCTTTTTTCTCAAAATCTTGAATTTCTGTCAATGAAGATTCCTCAATCCCTTTGAACAGCATAAGAACAGCTCCTTAATTTGTCCTATTACCCTTGCAATTCCACAAAAAGCTTTACCCAAAGACTTCCTTTCAAGTACATATAAAGTGGGTGTTTAGAAGTGATTGAGAAATAAGCCATAACCATTTGAGCAGGTATAAAGTTAGTATTTGAAAATAAGAAACACTTGGTTTAGAAGCAAAAAAAAAAAAAAAAAAATGGAAGAAAAGAACATGAAACATGAATAACAAAGATTGATTTGAAACACAATTGACTTTAACCATAGCATTAAATAATAAGCAGCCAATTATATCCAAAGCTATTGATATTGTTGTACCTTTGGGGGTGTTTCCAGAAAGAAAAAGCCCGCCACAAGCCCATTACTTCCACCCAGTCCATCTCCTGGCACTGACATGGATTTATCAAATGACTCTTAACATTTGTTGGGTGCTTACTATGTTCTGGAGTTACACATTCCAACTCTATGAGACAGGCACTATTATTATTCCCATTTTACAGATAATTGGAAATACGTACTGGTTCCAGAGTCCATGCTCTTAAACACTAAAGTACAGCACTTCTTAAAGTAATTTCTGACTATGGTTGAGAATACCTATAATCACAGAAGAGAGCAAAGCTCAGGGAAATTCCCCCCCTAATATTTAACCTAAGTGTGGGAATTAAAGGGTCCCAATCGACATCAACTCCATTCCCTAAGCTTTTCACCAATTGAGATATAAAATGAAAGTATAAAGCAGATGGGAAGAAGGGTAAGATATTACCTTTATTACTGGTACAGGCGATATTGAAGAATGTGGTTTCCACCTGTAGGGCAAGCCTCAGAATTAGGCAGAACTGCATACCTGTTGCCAGGGGTCTCCAAGTACGGCACTTGCATTCATAAAACTCCATGCATGATACCTGCATCTGTAAAACCCATGTATGATGTAGGCATCTGTAAATCTCCACGACTGGTGCCCATATCTGTAAAACTTGCAGTCTGGAGGAGCAGATCAGGACATAGCTTTGTGAGGAGGCCAACTCCCAAGAAGAAGAAAAGAGAGGAAGGGTCTGGATTCATTCGTCTAGTTTTTCCTTCCAAACTCAGCAATCAAATGACACTCCCCCTCCTATATTGTTTGGGCCAGTCATTCAGAGTCTTACAATATCCCAATGTTTTTCAGAGTTTCAAGATCTGTAATCTCAGCCTCTCCCTAAAAGTGCAGTTTATGAGATTCTTAACAACAGAATGTAGCCTTCCTTTTCGTAGTTAGTGATGAAAACAGATTCTTCCAATTCTTCCAAGCATCACCATTGTTAGTGTCTTCCATGCTCTACGGTTCCTTGATCTCTTTTTATGGAATTTTTCCCTGTGAGAGTTAATACTGGTAATGTTCCTCTCAGGGGCCTCAGCAATCCGAACTCTTCCTTCAAGATATGCTTTGTTGCTTCCCCAGCGCGTGCTCGGCGGTCCGGGCAGCTAGAGCGTCCCTCCTATTGGGAGCCGCGTGTGACCTTCTCCCTTTTGGAGCGATGCTGCCTGCGGCCACAAGCCTCCTATGGGGGCCGTGTCTTAGGCTTCGAGCTGTCGCCCTCCGCCCCGCCAGAAAACGTTGAAGATCCAGGATGTGGAGTTCATGCCGATGGGTGGCATGGTGCCTGGTGCTGCCCCTGCCGCAACAGCCCCCGAGGCAGCAGAAGAAGACATCCCCAAACAAAAAGAACGGACGCATTTCACCGTCCGCCTGACAGAGGCAAAACCCGTGGACAAGGTGAAGCTGATCAAGGAAATCAAGAACTTCGTCCAGGGCATCAACATCGTCCAGGCAAAGAAGCTGGTGGAATCCCTGCCTCAGGAAATCAAAGCCAACGTGGCCAAGGCCGAGGCCGAGAAGATCAAGGAAGCCCTAGAGGCAGTGGGCGGCACCGCGGTTCTGGAGTAGCCGCCCAGAGGACTGTGGACAGGGGTCCCGGGCCCCGAGTGGGGCTCTACCTGCTCCTAGCGAAGCACCCAGGCTCAGCGGACGGAGTGGCCTCGGAGCAGAACTGGGCACCCGCACCACATGGCCAACTCCGTTCTGGGACAGGTGTGGATGGACCTGCTGAGATGGGGAGGGAGGGACAGCCACGGCCCGTGCAGCCCCAGGGAGGACTCTAGAAACTACCAAAAGTGTACATGCCCCGCTATGGCCGCTGGGAAAAATGCACTGTCCAGGCAAAATATATATATATATATATATATATATATATATATATATATATATATATGTTTTGTTGCAGCCTGGCAAAATAGCATAAACACAGAATCTGGAATTTGGAATTTGGAGCTCTGAGTTAAATTCCACCTGTGCAAGTTTCTAGGCCTACCTTGAACATGTTGTATAACCTTTCCGAATCTTAGCTGCCTCATAAGTAAAGTGTAATAATGATAATAAAAAACAAATCTCAAGGGGTAATCTTTATAGGATCAGATGAGATAATAAATTTTGGAAAGTAAGAAACCCCATATAAATATGTCATCATTACCTAGCCCTGAATAGCATTAATAATTGTTATTGCTATTATTGCAACTGACTCTATAATTATTTGATTCAGTATTGCCAGATTTAGGAATACTCCTGTCCAGATCTCATTTCTGAAATATAACACTGCATCTAGAAATATTATTTATTATTATTAGAAATGAAAATAACTGTTAGGAACTGTAACTTGTTCGTGTTGACAAACACACCCTAAATAATTAACTTGAAGTTCTTAGTTCTTAAACCTTACCCACATGAAGAACTGTGTGACATTTAAAGAAATTGTTTAACAAAGTCCAATATGTGGAAGGCTTTTTACAACTGGATTTCTGTAGAAGATGGGCACGGCATAATTTGTCTTTTCATATATTCAAGTTTATTTTGTGTAAGAAGTAGTCTCGTTTTATATTTTACAGGAAAGAGAAAAATGGGGATAAAGTTTTTGTCTGTCACTCATAATATTTATTTTTACCGGATTAGAGTCTGATTGGGTAGAGAATGCTGGGCATGGAGAGCAAATGTTGAACAATTAATTGCTCCATTCCTGTAGGATCATTTTACTTCCACGGTTAGCACAGCAGTTCTTCTGAGATCACCTAATTGGCATTTAATTCTAGGCTGAAAGCACAAAATGTCCTCTCAAGCCATCCCTCCTCATTTATGAAAGCCAAAATTAAAGATCCTAATGCCCAATTTTCATGGCATACTGAGTGAAAGGAATTGTCAAGATGCCTGACTTGTCATTACACCAGAGGGAAATATAAATTGTTCAAGTGAGCCAACCAAAATGATAATCTGTGGATTATATAGCAGTTTATCGCATAGGAGCCCAGCTGCTCCACAGTAAACCCAAACTGTACAGTCTGCGATTTGCTAGTCTGGAAATGAGATGGAACACTAATGTCAAGCTATTCTCTTGGATATACTCTCCAAAAATGCCAGTAAAACATGGTTTCCTGAGGCTTTTATTTCTTTTCCCCATACAAGTCTGAAAAGAAAAGAGATTTAGCCACCGCAGGTCCTTACCCTGTTCAATGGCTCAGGCATAGATGCTGGCCCTGGCTGCCCAATAACCTACTCCTTCTCCACAGAGGACCAGACAGTCATGGAGAGCAAATCTACTTTCTCTTCCAGCCTTTCACATTTTTGAAAATCACCATCGTGTCACCTGCAAATGTCTCTTCTCCTGGATGAACATGCCAGTTTCTTTTTGTAGTGTGCTCTAGAGCGTCCATCACCATTTTTTTTAATTGGAGTATAATTGCTTTACAATGTTGTGTTCGTTTCTGCTGTACACCAAAGTGAATCAGCTCTATGTATACATATACCCCTCCCTCTTGGACCTCCCTCCCACCCACCCCCATCCCACCCATCTAGGTTGTCACAGAGCACCAAGCTGAGCTCCCTGTGCTATACAGCAGGTTCCCACTAGCTATCTATTTTACACATAGTAGTGTATATATGTCAATCTTAATATCCCAGTTCATCCCACCCTCCCCTTCCCCCTCTGTGTCCGCATGTCCGTTCTCTACGTCTGCGTCTCTACTCCTGCCCTACAAATAGGTTCATCACATTCCTTCACCATGTTTTTTTGCTGTCTTCAGGACCTCATTAAATGTGTCAATGTTAAAGTGTGCTACAAAGGAAGTTAAGATAATGCTTCAGGCATGATCTGGTCATCATGGGCAGTAATGACAATGAAACCTCCTTGACACATCATATTTCTATTATTCTAACTAGAGTATATTAGCTTTTTTATACCATCTCCCACTATTGACTTGTATACAGCTTAATGTCAACTAAAAATCTTATTCCGGGCACAGCTTTTAAGTCACAGCTCTACCATTAGGCTTTTGTTCTACTGGAGACAGGTAAGTCATCGGTTTGTTCTGCTTTGTCCTTTCTTAGACGTAAGTAAAAGCTTTTATGTTTATTCTTATTAAATTTCATCTTTTCTGAAATACCCATAAATCTATAAAGTTACCGTCCCTGTCTAATTTACTACTGAATTCCCCTTTAATTCCTGGCATATAATAAACACCCAATACATTTTTTTTTTAAACAAATGCTTGGGCTTCCCTGGTGGTGCAGTGGTTGAGAATCTGCCTGCCAATGCAGGGGACACGGGTTCGAGCCCTGGTCTGGGAAGATCCCACATGCCGCAGAGCAGCTAGGCCCGTGAGCCACAACTACTGAGCCTGCACGTCTGGAGCCTGTGCCCCGCAACAAGAGAGGCCGCGATAGCGAAAGGCCCGCGCACCGCAATGAAGAGTGGCCCCCGCTTGCCGCAACTAGAGAAAGCCCTCGCACGAAACGAAGACCCAACACAGCCAAAAATAAATAAATAAATAAATAAAAAATCCTTCCCTCTACTTAAAAAAAAAAAAAAAAAAAAACCAAACAAATGCTTGAATAAATAAATCTGTGCCATTGTCCCAGGCTACTAAGATCTTTGGGGGTTCTGGTTTTAGTAGCCAATGTATTACCTTTTGTTCCAAATTATGTCATCCACAAATCTGATCAATAGTCTCTCTACGTTCTCACTGAAGTTGTTCAGTAAAATACTCCACCATTATTTGGTCAAGGACAGAGCCCTCTGGTGCATTTTTAGAGACCTCTTTCCAGCTCAGTGTAGGCCCATTATTAAGAGACTGAAATGAGAGAAATGAGATTGCCTTTTGCGAGTTAAACCATAAATCAGTACCTACATGCAGAGCAGGGATAGCAAAGTCGCCTTAAAAAGAAGGCATGCATCCAGGCCTGTATGATGTTCCCAATACCTGATCGAAGGTACTAACTTGTCTTAAGAATATGTCAGTCACAAGTGATTGGGGAAGAGGGAGACAGTATTGACGATCGCATCCAGTCTTTGTCTAGAGAGCAAGGCCCAGTCAGGCCAACTACAGGATGTCTGCTTTGGAGATGGACAACACAAGGCTTTGAGACCTTGATGCCATTAAACACTGGAACGGTTCAACTATCTCCACCTGCTCTGATTTCATTATCACCAAGCTGCCTGCCACCTACCTTGTCATTTTGTGACTTTGGGTAACTCACATAAACGTTGTGTTCCTTTGCTTCTCATCTGTAAAATGGAGATACTCACCATACCTATTTTGTGGAGTTTTTTGTGAGGATCAAATGGAGTCTGGCTATACGTACCCCTCAGTACATGCTAGCTAAGGAAGGGAGAGTGAGTGTGGGTTAGACCTGTATGAGAGTCCTGACAGACTACTTGGTTGATATTCACGTTGTAAATTAATAAATTGGTATGAAGAGCTTTGTTCACATGAGGCAGATTCCATTAGTTAGAACTGGGATGCAATAAATAGCATATTCAGGAGTTTCTTAGCCTGCACGTTTGAGGTCTTCTGATAACCCAGAGAATGGAGTCTCCTTGGCAGCCCCTGCCCTTACTGGGCACCTTTCTTTTCAAATTTCTACAGAGTATAGTTTGATTTTGTGTTTTGACCCAATCTGAGAGTCTTTGTATTTTCGATGGGGGTTTTAACTCATTCATATCAATTATCAAAATTAATAATCTGATATCAATTATATGAGCTTATTTTATTTTTCTTACTATATTTTATTTTGTCTTTTGCCATGTGAACCACAATTTCCTTATTTATGTTCATCTTCAAGTGACTTAAAATATAAATGATATTTTTAACTCCTATTTGGGTTTCTTTGGGGGTGATTGGAGGACAAAAGGGAGAGATCTAGTTTTTTCAGCCTTAAACAAGGAGAAATCTCCCGGAGCCGGTTGTTTGCTAACAAACAGGTGGGGAGCTTCTCCTTGGTGCCCACTGTTGTCTGCTTGTTGGTAGAATCCCAGAATAAGCTTTCATTTTCTTCTTATACCAACAGTGCAGGACAAAGAACCCCCAGAGTGCTTTCAACTCTCATCTCTGCCTAGTGCTGGCCTTCATCCCAACTGCAATGTCTTCTGCTTCCCCATTGACCAAACTGCATTATTAGGCTGAGGGTTCCAAAGAAATGTAGGACGAGCAGAGGAAAGCAGGGAGGGAAAAGTGTGGAATGGCCCTGGAACTTAAAAAGCAGCTCATTTGTAGGAAGGGGTAACTTCTTTCCATTAGCCTATGGAGACACTGTATCTTTGAGGCAGGAATACCAAAAACACCCTACCATCTGACTTCTACCACTGCACCCCTGATCTGCTTCTGGTGGTGGAAGTACTGCTCGCAGCCCAACAGATTATCAATCACATATTCAGTCTCCATCACAGCTAGATTTTCTCATCTTTCCGCGTTTCATGAGTATTGCAACAGGAAGACAAGGAAGGAAGAAAATTAGGCACATCTCGTCAGTGATCAAATTCCTTTCTGATTTCTGCTATTTCCCAGGATAATGTAT
This sequence comes from Balaenoptera ricei, assembly GCF_028023285.1. Taxonomy (NCBI): domain Eukaryota; kingdom Metazoa; phylum Chordata; class Mammalia; order Artiodactyla; family Balaenopteridae; genus Balaenoptera; species Balaenoptera ricei. Next base: position 71,099,046 of record NC_082650.1, read on the forward strand.
TGTGAACATAGAGTAGTTTCTGTGTTGTTCTATAAGCCCATGAAAGGCAGCATGACATAGTGGTAAAAAGCATAGATTTTGGAATCAGACTGCCACTGGCTCAAATTCCAGGTATTGAGATGTGTGACCTCCAGCAACTCATGTCACTCCTATAAGGCTCAGTTCTCCCATCTGTAAATTGGACCTAATAATGCCTAACTCAGCATTTCTGTAAGTAATAGAGAGAACATATATAAGGGGTTTACATTTTAAAGTCACTCAAAAATTATATTTATTAAGGTGTCTTCAAAATACTGTGATTAGTTTAGGGATTCCCCAGCTTCCTCTCTCTTGTCAGCAAGAGATCTGGGAAGGATGCGGGGTAAACAGAGCCCAGCCCTCCTGCTCTCTCTCACTTCAATCAAAGCAGCTCTGCTTCCATCTGTTGTGCTTCTATATGACATTTCTTCTAAACAAAAAGTCTCTGGTTAAAACAAATTTTAAAATCACAGTTGAACAATCCAATGGCTCACAAAGACTGGGAAACCGAGAAATATACGGGGGCTTTATTATTTGCAAAGGAGCCTGTGCATTCACCCTGGTGCATTCACCCACCAAGGAAAGGATGCCTCCCTTCTTCCTCAATTTCTCTGCAGCTCTTTAGCCCATAAACCAGTTACTCCATCATTTTACTTATTTATATTTAATGTTTTAAATTTATCTTTTTCCTAGAAAATGTGGAAATATACATAAAATAGGAAAAACATTTAAAGATTATTCCTGATCTGGGAATTCCCTGGCAGTCCAGTGCTTAAGACTCCATGCTTCCACTGTGGGGGGGATGGGTTCGATTCCAGGTCAAGGAATGAATATCCCGCATGCCACACAGTGCAGCCAAAAAAAAAAAAAAAAAGATGATTCCTGATCTTACCATTCAGAAATAAACAATATAATGTATTTTTACAGGGACTTATGCATAGATTTTGGTTTTGTTTTTTAACCGAGTTATGCTTGCACATCTTATACAATTTCTTTTTATTCTGCTGTTTTCATATAATATCATAAACATTTTTCTATATATCTATATTCCTTCTTTTAAATGGCACTGTAATATTTCATCCAGTGGGTGTCCTATAGTTTACTTAGCCTTTCCCCTATAGTTTACTTAGCTTTTCCCCTATAGTTTACTTAGCCTTTCCCCTATAGTTTACTTAGCTTTTCCCCTATAGTTTACTTAGCCTTTCCCCTATAGTTTACTTAGCCTTTCCCTTATAGTTTACTTAGCTTTTCCCCTATAGTTTACTTAGCCTTTCCCCTATAGTTTACTTAGCCTTTCCCCTATAGTTGGGCATTAAGATTGCTTCTAACTTTCTTACATTTAAATAACATTATGATGAATATGCACATGAAACATTTTCTAAATTATTACTTAGGGCGGTTTCTTTTATATAAACTCATAAAAGTAGAATCACTGCATCAAATAGCGTAAATAATTTAAAGATATCGATAACCTTTGCTTTCTAAAAGCCATATAAATTTGCACTATCTCACTCATAGTGTTCCTGTGTCTGCTTCTTGCCCTCACCAGCTTTGGTAGCCCATATTATATTTTCCTACGACTAGAAAGTAACACCCAAAGAATAGAAAAAAACACAAACTACCTTCAGATTTTGTTTTCATTTGTAGTAATACCAACCTTTATAAGCTAAAACTAGATACAACAAATGAGAGTAAGTCTGATTGTGATTACATTGTTGGGAATTTAATTCTAGCTTCCCCAGGTGGAAAGCTAATAAAGATATACCTATAGCTTAAAGTAATATACGTGATTCAAGAAAAATGACATTACTCTCCTTGCAGACTAGTTCTTTATACTCTCTTACCATTCTCTTGCATTGGAACCTGGTGAAAAATTATACAATTGGATACTCATAAGATTATGTGCAAACATTTACTTTTATCCAAAGGTTGTTTTCAAGGTTACATCTGTAAAGTCATGAAGTTCTGCTGGTTTACAGAGTAACATATAAGCTACCTGAAATAACAACTGAAAATAAGTGGTAAGGAGCACTGCTACATGAGCCTTTATTTTTAATGGAATGTAGATAATCTCTAATTTTTCTCCAGAACAAAGACTTGAGCCTAGTTGGCAGTTAACTGCCATAAAAGAGTACTAGAGTGCCTTTCACTCTAGAATGCACCTTCCCACAACGAGAATACTCAAACAGTATCAGAACCTTTTCTAGGTAGTCAGGTAGAAAAAAGCTGCACATTAAGGAAAAATGCACAAGAGCTGAAGCCAAGCTTTCCGCCCAAATAGTGAGGAAGATGGTACCAGACATGAACAACAACCAAAAAAATCTCAGCCACTGGTGCCAACAATTTTCAGTGACCTCTCAAGGAGGGTTCCTCTTATATCCTTTGACTTCAACCATACCTGTGCCATGCCGCATCCTTGAGGCCAGAGCTGGTGAGACAGGTAATGATATTACACAAATATCTGTTGGGTACTTTTTAACTCTAAAAAGGTTAAGAATTGCCACTTTATGTCTCCAATTCTAAATTAAATGGAAAAGTGGAAACTAAGAAAGCATAGCAAAGCTTTCATACCCCCCATGTTTGTTCATAGTATAGATTAATACAATGTATTCTCTGTCCCCCAATCATATTTGAATAGTTTTCAATTTTGTCCAGCCAAACTTTTTAATCAAACAAGCAACAAAATAGACTTTTCATCCATCTTCTTTTAAAGCAGCTAAAGAAAATGAAGTGTCCTGAAGGCAGACCACCAAAGGGAAAAAGACAATACAGAAAGAGCTTGGGTCATTCACAAGCTAAAAGATCAGACACAGAGAGACTGACAGATAAGACCAAACTTAGCTTTCTATGACATCCCCCTTTCTCTTCCTTTGATTACTGATGATTTTGGAATCTTTTTCAATAGATTTCTGTCCCATTTAAAGGGACATAGATGCTATTATAGATAGTTTCCTGAAAACTACATGTTAAATGATCTAAAGTCATCACTGCAGTAGTTCATAGCCTTGGTCATGCATTAGAACCACTGGGGAGCTTTTAAAAACAATGTCCCAAGCCAACTAAATCAGAATTCTGCTTGGGCAGCATGCTATGCCCAGGCCTCAGTATTTTTTAGCTCCCTCAGCATTGAGCTGTGTAGCTAGAATTGGAGCCCGTGTTTCTGTGGCATAAAAAGTAATAATCTCATAAGACCCTGATTGGTCACAGTTGTTTATTGTTCAGATTGAAAAAAAAAGTGATAGGGAGGGACTAAAAGGTATATTTTAGGAAAGGGAACTTAGAGATAACCTAATTTTATTCCCTCATTTTAAGTGTTAGCAGGGAGTCTCCTTTCCTTTAATATGCAAATTCTAATGACTTTTGAATCACCCATGCTTGCAGTTTATTTACCAAACCTCGTTTGTAAAGAATTCTCTTTCTCCAGATACTTCTCAGAATCCTCAGATAATGTGCACACCTTCCCTGGGTCCGCAGTTCACACTTTCCCCAAGTCCCTTTCCACCTCAGCCAGGCATTTGACTCCAGGCTGCTTGCCCTCCTCCTCTGAAGACCACTGGCTGCTCAGCCCTCTCCAAATAGCCCCCTCCCAAACACAACTCAGTCTGTATTTTCTCCACCTGCAACTCTCAACACAATTTCAGTGCTGATTTGGGCTTGAAGAAGAACAACAACAAAAAAGCATCCCATAACTGCCACTTGTGAGGCCACCCTCAAGGGTACAACCTCTCCCTATTCAATCCTTTCCTTCCCTCCCTTCCTTCCCTGGGGTCCCTTGTGTCATCTCATGGCATCGGAAGAAGCACCTGGTTCTTAGCCATCATCCCAAATTACCCTAAAGGAAAGCAATCTGCAGCCACGCCATTATGCAGAGACCATTGGTTCCATTCATTAAGGGAGCAGATTAGCTCATTGGAACCACAACACCACCAAAGCTCCCTCCATGAAAAGGCCATTTACTTCAAATCTCCTTGATCTTCAAGAATAAATCCATTCAAACTAGCCCAACCTTAAAGGAAATTTTATTGGAGAAATAACAGGGGTATTTATTTCACAGAAGTCAAGAATCAGCAGAACAAAGCTGGGTCTCATGAGCACTGGAATCAGGAATCTGGAAAATCAGGACCTCAAGTAGTTTTCTCTATTGGTCCAAGATCAGGTGGCCTCTTTCTTCCTTCTTTCTACACACAGAGACATAAGGGAGCATCATGGATTTGGGAGACTCTATAGTGCCATTTGACTGTAAGGCAGGGCACCAGCTGAGGAACAGACTGAACATGGGGTTGGAGAAACAGTCAAGGCTTGGCACATCTCAGGCACCCAATCAATATATATGGAACAAAAACAAACAAGCAAACGAAACAAACAAACACACACACACACACACACATACAAATATATATATATATATATATATGGAATAGATGCCTGACAATGACTTTTGTTTGGGAGATGTTGTCAATTATTTAAGGGCAAAGGACCAATAGGAAATTGATTGGTGATCAGAAGAAATATCTGGCTGGCAATAGATATTTGTATTACCAGCCTGAAGTAGTAGTTTGAACACCGAGTCAATAAATCACACAGGGAGACTACATAGAGAAAAGAAAAAAGAGGCTAAGGACAGATGCCTGGGGATACACTGGCATTTAAGGGATAAGTAAAGAAAGAAGAAGCTGAGAAGGAGAATGATCAAGACTAGTGAGAACAGTAGGAGGAAAACAGAGAGCAAGCAGCGCTGCACAAACAACAGCAGATGCGTCTTCAAGAAGAGAAAGTGGAGAAAAGAGACAAAGGCTGCCCTGAAATCAGTGCTGGGAACCAAGAGGCTCTTTCGCTGCTCTTGATGAGCTTTGGCTCAGAGGTGGGCTGGGAAGAGGCCAGGGTGTGTATGCTGGCTTGAATCGGCCGTGGGAATGTGGGCAGCGGGTGGGACCACTCCTAAGAGGGTACTCTCCTTGCTGTTTTCACACAATCTATCTCATCTAATCGTCACAGAAATCCTGTGAATCAGGGATCCTTATTCCTATTAATAGATAAGAAAACAAACTCGGAGAAACTTTTTTAATAATCCAACCTCCATTTCTGATAGTATAGCGGACAGATATTTTGTCTGCACACAACCCTCCTAGAGCAGAACTAAAAATGTTCATTTTATTGCTATATTTCATGCCATCCTGTATGATAACTATAAATATTTTAATATATTTAATATTAGCATTTTTAAATTTCCAAGGTTACATAGCTAAAGGAGACATTGCCTATATTCAAACTGCAATCTGTCAGACCAAAAATTCACATTCTTTGTTGGTTAGTTGCTTTGGGGGGATTTTTTTTTTAACTTAAATAGTACAAGTTACAATTTAAAATGCCAGAAAATATCAGGTTTTTCTTCTCTGATCCTATTTCACATCATTTTTCAAGTGTTGAAATCAAAACTGAGCACTGTTTTCTAAGCATAATCTGAGCAACACCAATCTGCTCCAGATGATTGCAGATCTACTGAGTGTTTTTTCCTAGCATCTTCTCTGGAACTGAAGTTAGCCAATTCCTTACTGTTCGAGGCCTCTGTAACTATCAGATTGTGCCTTCAGTTGTATTGAAAGTTGATCCAAAGTTCAACTAACTTCATTTCCTGCTAATCCATACTCCCAAATCTTCTTTTTATCTTTCCAATGGCTATACACAATTAGGACAGGCCTAAAGCTTGCATAGGAATCCCGGAAAAATTCATTTTGGGTCAAGCTCAAGGTTTGAGGGGTCTTATGTTGATTAAAACCTTTGTAAATGAGTATGAAGAGAAGAGAATGATCCCTGACTTCACCCACGCTGCTAAGGAAGATGCTGGTCAAGGTACAAGAGTTACCCAAAGCCTTGGCCATGGCTACCTGCAAACTACCCCAACTGTAATTAATCCAGAACCTGCCTGGTCATGCACTGGCCAGGGAAAGGAGTCCTGGAATTTGTCAGAGATAGGTTATTGTGAGAGAGAAAAATAAACAAATGGGAATTTTCTTTGCTACGTTTAGGAATAATCACTTCTTACTGTTTGCCTCTCCATTCAAGCACGAAGAATGAATGTCAAGAATCCCATGCCAGCCTCAGGAGGAACAAAGCACAGGGTTTTACTCTGAAACAGACTAACATTCAGCAGAGCTCTATAGCAAAATTATTCTTCACATTCCCCACTATGTATTTTACAGGAAGAATATGATATTGGGCATGACCATGAAATCCTAACATCCCAATGTATGTAGTAATCACCAACATAAGTAATGTGTGGAATAGGTGTGTCTTCTGATCTTTTTCAATGAAGAGACTGAATTTACAAATTCATTTCATATTTAGAAAACAAAACTGGGTATACAATAGGATCAAACTGTTGGAAAATACACACAGATGTGAAATTCTATCAAATGAAAGTGAATATTATAATTATTATATTATAATAATAGATTATTTAATTTATTTTTTATTTTTTTAGACTACATTCCATTATAGGTGATTACAAGATAATGGGTATAATTCCTTGTGCTATACAGTAAATCCTTATTGCTTATCTATTTTATATATAGTAGTTTGTATCTGTTAATCCCATACTCCTAATTTATCCCCCTCCCAGTCCCTCTCCCCTTTGGTAAACACAAGTTTGTTTTCTATGTCTGTGAGTCTGTTTCTCTTTTGTATATACATTCATTTGTGGGTTCTTTTAGGTTCCACATATAAGTCATATCACATGGCATTTGTCTTTCTCTGTCAGACTTATTTCACTAAGCATAATATTCTCTAGGTCCATCCACATTGCTGCAAATGGCAGTATTTCATTCTTTTTATGGCTGAGTAATATTACATTATATATATGTATATATATATACACATATTATATATCATATTATATACACATATATATATTATCTTCTTAATCCAATCATCTGTTGATGGACACTTGGGTTGCTTCATGTCTTGGCTATTGTAAATAATGCTGCTGTGAACACTGAGATGCATGTATCTTTTCGAGTTAGTGTTTTCATTTTTTCCAGATATTTACTCAGGAGCTGAATTGCTGGATCATAGGGTAGTTCTATTTTTAGTTTTTTAAGGAAACTTCATACATTTTTCATAGTGGCTGCACCAATTTGCATTCCCACAAATGTAAGTGTAAGAGGGTTCCTTTTTTTCCTCACCTTCTTCAACATTTGTTACTTGTAGACTTTTTGAGATAGCCATTCTGACAGCTGTGAGATGATACCTCATTGTGGTTTTGATTTACATTTCTCTAATAATTAGCAGTGTCGAGCATTTTTACATGTGCCTGCTAGCCGTCTGTATGTCTTCTTTGAAAAAATGTCTATTCAGGTCTTCTGCCCATTCTTTGACTGGATTGTTTGTATTTTGATATTGAGTTGTATGAGCTATTTATATATTTTGGATATTAACTCCTTGTCGGTGGCATTGTCAACAAATATTTTCTCCCATTCCTTAGGTTGTCTTTTCATTTTGTTGACACTTTCCTTTGTTGTGCAAAAGGTTTTAAGTTTAACTAGGTCTCATTTGCTTATTTTTGCTTTTATTTCTTTTGCCTTGGGAGAATGAGTTAAGAAAATACTGCTATGATTTATGTCAGTGTCCTATGTTCTCTTCTAGGAGTTTTATGGTTTCAAGTCTTACATTTAGGTCTTTAAACCATTTTGAGTTTATTTTTATATATGGTGTGAGGGAATGTTCTAATCTCATTGCTTTACATATGGCTGTCCAGTTCTCCCAGTACCACTGTCTTTTGAAGAGACTGTCTTTTCTCCATTGTATATTCTTGACTCATTTGTCATAGATTAATTGACCATAGGTGCGTGGGTTTATTTCTGGGCTCTCTATTCTGTTCCATTGATCTATGTGTCTGTTTTTTGTGCCAGTACCATGCTGTTTTGATTACTTTAACTTTGCAGTCTGAAGTCTGGGAGGGTTGTACCTCCAGCTGTGTTCTTTTTTCTCAAGATTGCTTTGGCAATTCTGGATCTTTTGTGGTTCCATATATATTTTAGGATTATTTGTTCTAGTTCTGGGAAAAATGGCAGGATTATTTTGAAAGGGATTGCATTAAATGTGTAGATTGCTTTGGGTAGTATGGCCATTTTAATAATATGATTCTTCTAATCCAAGAGCATAGGATCTTTCTATTTCTTTGAATCATCTTCAATTTACTTCATCAATGTTTTATAGGTATAGGTCTTTCATCTTCTTGGTTAAGTTTTAAGACTATAGGTCTTTCATCTTCTTGGTTAAGTTTTATTCCTAGGTATTTTATTCTTTTTGATGCAATTTTAAATGGGATTTTTTTTCTTTCTGATATTTCATTATTAGTGTATAGAAATGCAACAGATTTCTATATATTGATCTTGTATCCTGAAACCTTGCTGAATTCATTTATTAGTTCTAATAGTTTTTGAGTGGAGATTTTAGGGTTCTCTATATAGAATACCATGTTGTCTACAAATACCTCTTCCCCTTCCAACTTGAATACATTTTATTTCTTTTTCTTGTCTGACTGCTGTGACTAGGACTTCCAATACTATGTTAAATAGAAGCAATGAGTGGGCATCCTTTTCTTGTTCTTAAATTTAATGGGAAGGCGTTCAGCTTTTCGTCATTGCATCTTACATTGACTGTGGTTTTGTCGTAAATGGCCTTTATTGTGTTGAGATATGTTCCCTCTATACCCACTTTGATGAGAGTTTTTATCATGAATGGATGTTGAATTTTATCAAATGGCTTTTTCAGCGTCTATTGAGGTGAATAATAGATTATTCTTAATTTCCTATTTATATGTCTATATTTTCTAAGTGTTAAACAATGAGCATGTTATTTTTACAGTAATCGCAAAGTAAATGTTTTTCCACAGTCATTTTTTCATGGTTCACAGTTATTGTTTGCATCAATAGGTTATAGGGCTACAAGGAGGTCAGACAATGTGTGATTCAAAGATCAGAACAGGGACTAGTGAAAGTTCCAGAAGACAGATCTGGATCAGTATAAGGCTAAAGTTCCTAATAAGTCAAGCTCTTCACCAACAGCAAGATCTACCTCGGGAAGTAATAAAATTCAGTTTTTTTTCTCACTGCTCCCTCTCTATGCCCACAGACAGACAGAGGATGGAGAGGCTGCACCCAAGAGTCAGTATGACACAGACAGCCCCACTGGAGAGACTTGCAGCCAGACAGAGATGCTATTTCCATGTTAATAAAGAATTAGCAGTGGACATTTTGCACAGAATATGAAAGAAAATAATCCTTGATAGTAATACAGTACATTAAAATTTTCTGTTACATGAACTTTGAACTTTTGCAGATTAGAGACAGAATTTTTGGTCAGTAGTAAAAAGAACGTGAAACACAAATAACAATCTTTCTACCCAAACACCTGTGACAAGAATGATATGGAGTAAAAGAAGTCAGCAAAGTCTAGACTATAAAACAGGAGAACTCCTCCTGCATTACGGCAGAGGTAACCTGGATGAGTGTTTCCACTAATATTTTTAATGAAGATAAACTGGAAATTAATAACAGAATCCTAATGTGTGATTGATGAATTTAAAGTCTACTGAATTAAATCCTTTGGTAAGACATAAAACTTTTTTTTTTTAATTTATTTTTTATTTTTATTTATTTATGGCTGTGTTGGGTCTTCGTTTCTGTGCGAGGGCTTTCTCTAGTTGCGGCAAGCGGGGGCCACTCTTCATCGCGGTGCGCGGGCCTCTCTTGTTGCGGAGCACAGGCTCCAGACGCGCAGGCTCAGTAGTTGCGGCTCACGGGCCTAGTTGCTCCGCGGCATGTGGGATCCTCCCAGACCAGGGCTCGAACCCGTGTCCCCTGCATTAGCAGGCAGATTCTCAACCACTGTGCCACCAGGGAAGCCCAGACATAAAACTTTTGTTGCTTGTTGAGGATGTACTCATTCTTCACAAATCTTTTCTATTGTTTTCAAACTGCTAAGGAATAATTTCAGAAAGATTCGATACGCAGCTATCAGGACTGGGTAGATCAAGATTCTCATGAACACATTGAGGAAAAATAGGAAACAAAACACTTGAAGAAGTAAGGTTTGCCAAAATTTCTGACTTAATGCACAAGTTAGAGTGAATTTAGCAGAGTGTCAATCACACTTTCCAAAACTCCAGGAAGAACATTTCAGACCATGACTAAAGAAAGTTACTCTTTAAAAAAAAAAAATCACAGTTCTAGGTCAATTAGCATGTGACCTTGATACTCCTTTGCAAAAGACAAATCAACAATCTATTCAATGACAGTGTTAAACAGTGATATCTAATGGCTCCTGTGCACCAAAACCTCTGTTTACAAACTTAATACAAATATCTAATTCTTTGAAACATTCCCCTGATGGAACAGATACAGTAACTAACTGGTGTTCTGCATAGCAGTGCCTCAGTATTTTCCCACATATAACAGAGCTCTTACTAGTCCTAAAAGCCAGAAACATGTTTTATGAGATCTCAGTTTTCTCTAATTACCTAAATATATGACTGAAAAATCTAACAAATTTTTAAAATAAAATTTATTTTAAACCAGTTTATTTTGTAAAAAGAAAAACATACCCTTTAGGGTAGTAAGGAGACTCTGGCAATCCCACTAAAGTTCCATAATTCCAGGAAGAATTGTGAGACTCGCCTTTTAAAAGTTTGGCACCATGGTAGTTTCATTCTCCTTGCACCACACGTATGATATAATTTTCAACAGGTAAGCACTCACTGCCTGGAGGAATGAAGCCAACCTCTCTGGATCAACTGAACACAGCGTTACTGGGAGCTTCTGGACCGCAGTGATAGACTACTCGGTGTCAGCTGTAGGTGGTAGATAACTATTGGATTGATTCAGCCTGGGCCCCAGGTGGCTAATAGTATTTGAGAATACTAATAGTTTTTTAATTCGACTGACTTCTCTGGGAAATACTCAGAATCATTAACTTTAAATTGAAGAATAAAGACAGTGAGCAAGAGTCTACAAAGGGGACTCCTGCCACCGTACTGTTTCATAAAACACCTTTATTTTAAGACATTTGGGAGTGGAAGTGGGATAGTAAAAGAAGAGAAGATGAAACACTTCTTTCAAGTTCAAGTGCCGTACCCTGGCTCCTCTTAGAGAAAGGCTCTAAACCGAAATCAAAGAGCACTTTCTAAATGTGAGCAGATTTGGTATAGTTATATGTACCTATTCCCTAGGGAGAAAGTATAAGTTTAATTAGACTCTCAAAAAGGTTAATTACCCAAAAATGTTAATAGTCACTGCAATGTGTGACCTAATTTGTGAATTCATGGTTTGCAAGATTTAATTCTGTTTAGTGAAGAAGTCTAATTAAAAACAAACACAAGGGCTTCCCTGGTGGCACAGTGGTTAAGAATCTGCCTGCCAATGCAAGGGACATGGGTTTGAGCCCTGGTCCGGGAAGATCCCACATGCCTGGGAGCAACTAAGCCCGTGCGCCACAACTACTAAGCCTGAGCTCTAGAGCCTGGGAGCCACAACTACTGAAACCACGTGCCACAACTACTGAAGCCTGCGCGCCTAGAGCCCGTGCTCCACAAGAGAAGCCACGACAATGAGAAGCCCATGCACCGCAAGGAAGAGTAGCCCCCGCTCACTGCAACTAGAGAAAGCCCGCACACAGCAACGAAGACCCAACATAGCCAAAAATAAATAAGTTAATTAATTAATTATTTTTAAAAAACAAAACAAAAAAAAACACAAGCTTGTGTCCAGTGTGACACAGATGCCTGGTCTCAGAAGGATATGTTCACTTGTATGTCACATATTTCAGGTTTCTGCAGCTGTGAGTAATAAAGGTTTTGTGGTTACATCAGAGGCAAACCTATGACTAGGTACTCCTTTTCATAAATTAGGAAGTTGGGATTAACATATATGCACTACTATATATAAAATAGATAATCAATAAGGACCTACTGTATAGCACCAGGAACTCTACTCAGTACTCTGTAATAACCTCTATGGGAAAAGAATTTTAAAAAGAATAGATATATGTATATGCATAACTAAATCACTTTGCTGTACACCTGAAACTAACACAATATTGTAAATCAACTATATTCCAATATAAATTATTTTTTTAAAAAAGCAGTTGTCTCTTACCATATTCATTCATTCCAAAAATATTTATTGAGCATTTAATGTATGTGAGACACTGTTCTAGATGTCTGGGATACATCTGTGGAAAAAACAGAGATTTCTGCCCGTGTGGAACTTGTATTCTAGCAGAGCGAGATAGACAGTAAACAAAAGACTTAATACATGAGTAAAGCATATAGTATGTTAGAATGTGGCAAGTACTATGGAAAAAAGAAAAAGCAGATCAGGATCTGGAGTGCCAGGGGTGGGCTTGGGTTGGGTTGCAATTATAAACAGAATGGTCAGTGAAGATCTCTTTGAGGAGGTCACATTTGAGCCACGACAGGTGAGTTTCTAGATAAGAGCCCTTCTAGGCAGGAGGAACAGCCAGCGCAAAAGCCTTAAGTTGACAGTATTCCCGGGGTGCTCCAGGAAAAGCAAGGAGGCCAGCATGGGTACAGCGCAGGGAGCAAGGGGGGGAAGCTATAGGAGACGGCGTCAGAGAAGTAATACAGGTGCAGCATTCAAGGCCTTGGGGGCCACTGGAAGGGATTTGGCTTCCATGATTTCACTCTGAGCTTGGGATTCACATGGCATCCTCACAGGTCTTTGTGGCGCAGATGGGTGCAGTTTCCTCTGGACAATCAGTGGTGACCTACAGGCTGCTTTTGAAGGATGGTCTCACCCAGCATGGACAGAAGTACAGAAAAGAGGGCTCCTGTGTAGACCGTGGCTGGAGGTTACTCAAGGCCAGCTAGGTGGTATCTGGATCCTAGCACTGCTCCTACCCACAGTATCCCTCCAGGTCCAGACCCGGGTCCCTCTTCTCACACACTTTACACCTGCCCATGCTCTCATCTCTTTCCTTCTCCCCAGCCCAGAGAATCCTTCCTAACCTCGGGAGTGGGGGGAAACCTGACTCTTCCTCATGAGAATTTTCTTCTCCATCAGTTTCTATGCATTGAGGTCTCTCCCCTTCCTCCTTCTCCAGATGTAGGCAAAATATTGACTCAGATTTTTTTTTCCTATTTCTGTGTGTCACTTCATTCCCAAATAAGTGGAGGCAACAAATGCAGCACACTTGTCTAGGTAAGGAAAAGGACAAGCCACAGGGTAAAAAGGTATATCAATACCAAAGCACACCAACGAATATTTTTAAAATACTCTCAAAACATTTATTTCAGACAAATCATTTGTTCAACAAACTTTTACTGTACACTTTCCACGAGCCAAAATATATGCTAAATGTGAAGAGCCAGCTATGAATGGAGACTAGTCCCTGCATCCAGGACCACATAGGCTAGTGGGAAAGGAAGATGGGTGACAATAAATTACAGCATGTGAAAGGTGACAGTATAGCACAAAGCATGCACAGACAGAAGTTAGTCTCATGAAGACAGCATGCAGTAATTTGCACTGTAAGCGTGATTTTTCTAACCACAGGCAACTGCTAGCTAGTGCTGGTCATTCAAGTGAGGAGATTTAAGAAAGAGGCACTTTTAACCAAAATAAAGAAGTGCTAGATTTCCAGCACTGAAGTACAGAATATCACATTTCGCAGGGACTCAGGTCTGTGACATGAGCAAGTCCTCCTCATGCTTTAAATGGAGACTAGAAAAAAAAGTTGTTCATGGAACTCTTTCGACACGTCTTTATCCAGTGCAAAATGTGCTCCTAAAGTGAGGAAGCAATCTAGTAGGAGTTGAAAAGTCAGTTAAGATTTTGATGGGAGGATAGACACCGGAAACATAAAACTTGATGGACATGTCAGGAGAACGTCAGCACCCTGGTCAGCTCTTCTCAATTTGAGTCTTCATCCTCTCACAAGTCATGTTTCTGTGTATATGGTTCACAACACACACTTGCAAATGATGACTTCCCCACAAAGTACGGGGGGATTTAGGAACATTTTTCCAGTCCCAGTTCTCTGGGGAACCAGTGTGGCTAAGGCAATTTTTCTGCTCCTCGTCTGTATGTCCCATGCCTCTCTTTTCCCATCTCTATATAGGGATGCCTGGTTCCTGCCTCAGTTTCCTTCTTACTCATCCGAAAAAGCTCTACCTTTGCTAATGGATGATGCCAAAGTATAACGTTTAAATACTAAATTATTATCAAATGACACTTTTGGAAAGTTTTAGTTCTCTCCCCCTACAGTTGCCTTTGCTCTTTGGCAACCTGGGAGAGCCTGGACGAAGCTGCAGCTTTCTGTCTTTTTGACATGACTCTCCATTTGGAGGCTCATGAGTCTCTGCCAAAATGAGCTTTATTCTTCTGTTGAGATGAAATGAAATGTGTAAACCCCTTTTTGGTTCGGAAAAGGCACTTTCTGCCTGGAATGTGATCTGAAAACAAACTCTCATTGCATAGCATTAACTATCTCTCTAGAAACAGGAACTTGGGACTGGAATGGCTAATCATGAGATTCCCTCTATCAAGGTGGCTACATGGGGATACAGACAGGCTCCTAGAAAGCACTGTTGGAGGACAGAGGAGGAAGCATTTAAATCAGCCTTGAAGGGCCAGCAAAGTTTGCCCCCAAGAAAAGAATTATGAGCTGACTTTTGAAAAATGGGAATATGTTTTTCACTAGGATGACATGAGACCCAGAAAATGATAATTAAAAATTTCTAAGACTGCTGAAGGATATGGGTGAGGGTTCAGACTTCAAATAAGAAAAGCAAATTTTCCAAAGATGATATCATAAAGCAGGGGTTAATAAACTGTACTTGTGTCACTGGACTACATGGACTGATAAGGATTTGAAGAGGAAATGAAGGGATGACCAAAAAGGCATAGTCCCTTCCCTAGTTCACCCAGAGCAGCTTCGTTGTACATATTGTGGTTTCATCAATTAAAAAATCCTATTAGAAAAACATAGTAAACATATTAATGATTTTTTTAAAGATTTGAAAAACATAGTATTGGAAAATTCATCCTTTGTCTCTTTAAACACAGCACCATGGTAAGCCATAGACATTCCTCTGAGAATATTCTACTGTGAGAGTTAGACAAACGTGTGTCTGCATGTCCTGACCTCAACGTGGGGCACCAGCACTTTCTGGCTCCTCAGACCTTAACTGTGAAATGATACAACTCCTGGGCCCAAACAGAAAGCTGTGTGAGGTTCAAAGAATAGGAAAGAGAACACTGTGAGCAGTAAGACTGAGATCTGTGGGAAGGGGCAGTGCCAGGCCGTCCTCCCAGCCCAGTCTCCTTTAGCTGGGGCTCATGAGCAACAAATTGCCCCTCCCTGGCCTTCTTTCACCCTGCTGTGGCTTCCTGTTCAGTGTACATTTCAGACCTGATATTAGTCAAAGACTCTTCTAAGTTGCACTTGGCATTTCTACAACCAAGCTGTGGAGTCCCTATGACTCTAACTTTGAACTTTCCGGATGATTTAAGTTCCTTCTTAAAAACACATGTTCTCACCTCACAGGGGTCCTCATAGTTTAAAAAATATGCACAACTGAAGTAATACCATTTCGACTCCTAAAATATGCCCCATATGATGATCAATGATATTTCCTAAATTCTAAAGGAATTACTTGGAATTTTTAAATAAACTGAAAATCCCTGAAAGAAAACTACTGCCCAGGGACAAGACTGAAAAATTATATGTCTTGGTTTTCTGCATCCCCAAACAAATGCAGGCTCCAAGAATCTGGCTGGTATACGGAATTTGTTTATTTCCAGGGCCATTAATCAAAATACATTCTAAATGTCATTCTTACCAAGTAAATATTAATGTACATGAGTCTTTTCAGAGTCACTAAAGGTCTGTTTCAGCTTGCTATGTGGTAATTCATACTGCAGTAACATCAGTGCTAGACTTAGAAGCCAATTAAATTGTTGAAAGATGAGAAAATGGACCTGGATCTTCCTAGAATCCCACAGTGGATTTTAGGAAAAGGAACTTCAGTTCCTTTTCCTGTTACTGTTACTATTACTCTACAGATGAAGAAACCAGAAAGGTTTAGCAGCTTGCCCACAATTACCTGAAACTTTTTGTCCTCAGACCTTATCTGCAAAATGATACTTCTGGCCCAAAATGAATTCAAACCATGGTACAGCTGGAACCAGGACCTGAGCTGAGGGTTCTTCCCACCACTCCACAGAGAATACAAAAGGGAAAAAGAAGAATTAAACCTGGCCAGGGCAGTAGAAGTTCAGGAGGCCACAAGAGCATCCAAGTTATATTTATATTTCTAGTAATTCCCCCAATAGTAGACATGTTTAATCTGAGGTCTATGACAATGAGTCACAGTGTGGGAGTGAAAATGTCAGCACCAAATGGAACAAGTGGGGCCCAAACTGCTGTTCCCAATGCTATTATGTGAACTGGTGCCAGGAGGGCTGCACAGGAATTCCTGGAATTACTGAAAAGTCCAGATTCCAAGGCCCTCAGAGGAGATTCTGATACAAGAGATCTAGGGTGGGATTCAGAAATCTGTGTGTTGTATAACGAATCTATCTGATGCAGAGTCATGTTCAGAACCTTTGAGACCCCTTTTCACACTGCCCTTCTGTTAAAGGACCCTTCCTTCAAGTTCTCAGTAGGATTTTCTCACATAGGGCCAGCTGGGAAAGGCGTGAGATAACCAGAAGGAGTCTCCATGTTTGAGTTGTGGCCTGCTTGTCTGTTTTTCGTTAACAGTGCTCCCTGTGACTCTCACTTTGCACGTGTAATGATGATGAGATGACAACGATGACTGCAACCACAGCAATAACCGTGGATAAAGTCTACTAGACCGGCGCTTCTTAAACTTGAATGTGCATAAGAATCCCCTGGGGGGCTTCCCTGATGGCGCAGTGGTTGAGAGTCTGCCTGCCAATGCAGCGGACGCGGGTTCGAGCCCTGGTCTGGGAAGATCCCACATGCCGCGGAGCAACTAGGCCCGTGAGCCACAACTACTGAGCCTGCGCGTCTGGAGCCTGTGCTCCGCAACAAGAGAGGCCGCGACAGTGAGAGGCCCGCGCACTGCGATGAGGAGTGGACCCCCGCTCGCCGCAACTGGAGAAAGCCCTCGCACAGAAACGACGACCCAACACAGCCATAAATAAATTAATTAATTAATTTAAAAAAAAAAAGAATCCCCTGGGGATCCTATTAAAATGCAGATTCTGATTCAGTAGGTCTGAGATGGGTCCTGAGGCTTTGCATTTCTAGCACGTTCCATTAATGCCAGTGTTGCTGGTCAATGGATGACACTTTGAGTAGCAAGGCACTAGACTCTCTAAAGTGGCTAACTAAGGAGAGCAGAGTCGATTCAAACTCATTAAAGATTCAGCGTCTCAAAAGGCAAAAAAGCAGAGTACTAGCTCCTAGAAACAGCACTATAACCTATCGAGGCAGTCAGGTATCACTGGGCGGTGATTCATAAAAGCCATGAGGGGCAAAATGGCGTCATGGATGGTCTATATGCCAAAGAAACAAAAACTAAAGCAGGCCATTGTGTAAATCTGTCCCAAAGACCCCAGGTCACAGGGTTTTATGCTTGTTCATAAGTTAAGAAAGACCTGCCATCCTTTTGAGTCACAACCTTGTGATTTGTCCTAGCTCCACTAACCCCACAGTTGTTTGTTGCTCCTCGAAATGAACATGAAACTATTCTGGAGAAGCCACAGAAGCAAGACAAGCTTTATGTCACATCTGGATCATCCCCTTCCTTTTACAAATCCCAAAACAGTGAAAACAATCCCCTGCCAGGTAAGGTTCTGTGGAAGAAACACCTTGCACACAAAGTTAATCATTATTTGAACAGTTAAGTGAGCACTAATGACGGTCTCCAGAAAATCAGAAAGCAGTTCTCAACTGAGAGTTAGGTATAGAATCTTTCTAACTACGTTCTCTATTCCTTTTTGTGTTTTTATACCTTTTGCCTTCATCAGACCAGAAAACAGAATTTAGCAAAATGCAGAGCCCATCGTAAGTGATCAGTAAATACTTAAAAACTGATTGATTGGTACTTCCCTGGTGGTCCAGTGGCTAAGACTCTGTGCTCACAATGCAGGCGGCCCGGGTTTGATCCCTGGTCAAGGAACTAGATCCCACATGCCACAACTAAGAGTTTGCATGCTGCAATTAAATGAATAAATAAATAAATATTACAAAAAAAAAGAAAACTGGCATGACTTTTAAAAAAAATTGATTGATTGAATGATACACACAAATCCAGATACTTTTTAAATTTAAAAATTTTTATTACTGGATGCCCCAAAACTTTTAACTAATAAAAAGGATAAGCAAAACTGGGGAGAAATAAAAATTTGGGGGCTAGAGACTCAGTTATATGCAGCAGATATTATCAATTGACCAACCAAAGGGATCTTAGTTCCTCGCAGGGATCGAACCTGGGCCCCTGGCAGTGGAAGCGTGGAGTCCTAACCATTGGACCACCAGGGAATTCCCTCCTCCCTTCTTCTTGACTGGCAAATCCCAATTTAATTCAGGATTTGTTAGAGATTTTTTTCTCTTCATGAAGGCTGTCCCACGGCAGAGGATAAATCAGCTTAAGCCAGACACACAAATCTTATCCCCTCCTGTCAGTGAGTGTTCTAAGCATGGGCACATGACCCTAGGCTGGCCGATGGAATCTGAGGTAAAGTTTTCTAAGACTGCTGGAAAGGATTCTTCTCTGTTGACTAAGACTAGAAAGTTCTGTGCTCTCCTCCTTCCTTCCTGCTTAGGACACCATTTTAGGACATGAGGTTTGGAGTTGCTGTCACAACTTTGTGACCATAAGGCAAGAGTTTATCGAAATGTTCTGACATTATTGAGCATGGATCCAGCCCTTGAATGGGCTACCTCTTAGCTCCTTGTTATGGAAGAAAAACAAACCTCAATGGTCTAAGGCACTTTTAGTGAGGTATTCCACTAGTTGTAGCTGAGAGCATATTACTAATACAATACGCTTCTCCTTATTTGTATGCATATAGTTTAAAATCTAATACAGACTTACCCAAAAGAACAATTAAGAAATCCATGCTTAACGAGTTTTTGAGACAATCATTTATTGGTTTGGGTTATAAACTCTGGATTATAAACTGACACTTATAAAAGGGCTAGCTGAACCTAGGCGCGTACCATGAAAGGTGGAAAAAACCTCACGAGTTTTAATAGAGGTAATCATTTATATAGTCATTCATTCATTCAATTGTAAAGAAAAAACTGTTGCCTGCCATTCTAATTCTACAAGGATCAAGCCATTAGCCACTGTAGTCACCCACAGACGGTGCACCCTGAGGGGAATTCAGGAAGCAGAAAAACAGGAAGCATTCCGTGCTTTGGATATACTGGCTTCTAGATTAGATACATATCTCAGGAAAAGTTCAATGACCCCAGATTCCTGCATCTTCCCATAGAAAAGCACTAAAATCATCTGTTCTTTGCGACTATCAGTAATCTTTTTATACTTGACTACAAGTTTTTCCCAGCAAGAAAGTTCATACATATGCTGGCTCCTTCCTTACCTCTTCAGAGGAGCTCCTCAGTGCTGAGAGGCTGTCTGTGGAGCTATAGCCCTCTGAATAAAACTTAACTCACCAAAAGAAAAAAAAGAATGTATATATGTCCCTTTGTTGTACAGCAGAGATTGACGCAACATTGTAAATCAACTATACTTCAATAAAAAAAAAAAACTTAACTCACAACTTCTACGTTGTGCGTTTTTATTTCAGTAGACACAACAAATACCAACATTTTTCTGATACGTTCTAGGTGGAGCAGCCGTGCTAGGCACTGAAGAGGCAAGACAGCTAAATCTCCTTCTTCATGGAACTTACATTCTAGCGGGGCAGAGAGGAAGTTAACAAATTTATAAATATGATTATTAATACCAAGGGGAAAAAACAGAATAATTATGTGAAGAGCAACTGCAGTATTATATTTAAATAAGGTTGTCAGAGGAGGCTGGGACATAAGGCAGAAGCATAAAAATCCAGTGGGGTGTCACTCAATCCAAAGAGCTGCCATTTCCCAGCAGAGCAATGATCAATAAACCCAACTGTCATGTTTTGAGGTATTTGGGGCTGATCAAAGAAAAGAATATGACCACAAGAAGCAGGAACCACAACATGTTTACTGGCTGGTACTTGGACAGGTTCGCACAACAGGGGACATTCCTCACAGCAAGAGTCTGTAGAAAGGCTATAGTTGGTGGGGAGGGGTTACTAGTCAGAAGAGGAGGAGGGCTGGGGAACTTATGGGAGAAGTTCCATATGGGTTGGAGAAGGGGCTTATGTGTCTGAGTGACTTTTCACTGTTGAGTATGATGTTAGCTGTGGTTTTGTCATATACAGCCTTTATTATGTTGAGGCACGTTCCCTCAATAGCAATTTTGTTGAGAGTTTTTCTCATAAATGGATGTTGAATTTTTTCAAACAATTTTTCTGTATCTATTGAGATGACTGTATGATTTTTATCTTTCATTCTATTAATGTGGTGTATCACATTTATTCATTTGCATACGTTGAAACATCCTTGCATCCCAAGGAAGAAACCCACTTGATCATGGTTTATGATCATTTTAATGTGCTATTGAATTTGGTTTGTTGAGAATTTTTGTATCTTGGAACCTGAGTTCACAGGTACCTGCCTGGAGCTAGGGTTTGGGGGGCGAAATCACAGAAATGCGTCTCGGGGGGCTCCAAGGAGCTCTGGTTCTTTATGTCTCAGCACAGAAAGAATTCAGCAACAGGCAAAGTGATAGATAAGGAGTGATTTATTAGAATAGGATGCTTGTAAGGCTTCCAAGTGGGCAGGTGAGAGGGTGCTGCGCCCCTAGAACTTAGTGGGCTACAGTTTTATAATCAAAGGAAAAGTAGGGAGGGGGAGAAGACCACCTTCTTCTTCATTCTTGAGTAGACATCATTTCCTCCTCCATGTCGGGTGGGGGAGTTTTCTTGTCCCTATATGGTCAAGCCGGGACTGTCATGGTGCAATGGAAATGAGCAAAAAGGTGGTAACACATACTAAGAATGGCAAGTCATCTCAGGTTTCAGTATAATGTCACCCTTCCCTTATACTTTTGTTTTTAGTGTGCTCAGAGGAGCATGTCCTAAGAACTGTTAAATTACTGAGCTCACTGGGCAGGATATGGGTCTCATTCCACCACTGTTTTATTATTTGGGGGCATGTTTCATGTTTCTGTTGCATGGTTTTGCTGCTAAGCAAACTTGCTTTCTTGAGTGATCATTAACTTACAGGGGTCTCTCACACTTTTTTCTTTATTTACAATCTCCTAGTGGAATTAACTATTTAATCACCTACTTTGTCCCTTTACTTGGTCCCTGTCAGGGACTGAGTGGGAACCTGGGGCCATAAGAGCTGCCTGGAGCCGTGGGAGCCAGCCAGCACTGTGGTGATCTGGGAGCCCGGGTTTGTACGACATGCAGGTAGCCTGGTGCCAGAGGACCACCTGGTGCCACTGGAGCTGGCACATGCCAGGATGAGCCAGGGGTCTGGTGTAAACCTTTCTGAAGATATGCTTTATATATTTAACTTCTATGGGATATTTTCCAAAGTTAACAATTAATGTAGAGTTGATCTGTCAAGGAACATGGTTATATCTTTTAACATATTCAGTAAAGGTCCACTTTAAGAAGAAAGCAAAGGCAGCTCAGTTAAAAGCTATCAGACACACAGATGCTCTGCTAGGGCCATATAATGGCAAAACAGAGCTTGCACTCAGCCTGAGAGTCTGTAACTAAGCACTCCATAAGAACAAACATTTAAAAGACAACTGGAGTATGCATTTTATGCATTAATTTCTTGTGATGACAAATGAAATTAATGCAAACCACAAGACAATTCTTCACCCTAAAAAAATTAATCCTTAAAAATACAGGTGTAAGCAGAATTTTATTGGAAGAATGCATTAATCTCTCTTCCTTATTGGAGCCAAAATTCCTTTCAAAGCTTCCTTTTGCAAAGTTAGGTCTATTTTTACTGTTTATAGACATGAATCTCACACTGAGACCTTGGTCATAGGCAAAACAGGTCCTTCCACATTTAAGTCTCAGTCACAGCAGGTCAGTCAAGTTAATTCTAGTTGTTGCACAGGTAAATCCAAAAGATCTCAATTCCTAACACAACAGAATTAATTCTAGTAAAATCTAAATTAGAGACAAGTGAGTGGTCTTCCATGAAGTGATAGAGAAATCCAGAATCCTCCCATCTGCCATGCCCTAAAACAGGACTCAGAAAACTCTTTCTGTAAAGGAGAGCTAGTAAATATCTTAACCTTTGCAGGCCTGAACAGTCAGTCCCTGTTGCAACTACTCAAGTTTGCTGTTGTAGTAGGAAAACAGTCACAGACAATACCTAAACAATGAGCTTGCCTGTGCCCAGTAAAACCTGATTTACGAAAATAGGTGGTGGACAGGATTTGACCCACAGGCTGTAGTTTGCCCAACCCCTGCCTTAGAACTTCAGAGTGTTTTGCTTCTAGCCAAGTGACAAGAGAGAGCACAGGAGATTGTGCTAGAGGTTTTTATGGACCAGGCCTAGAAGAGGCAGACATTTGTCGGTCTGCGTTGCATTGGCCAAACTTCAATCAAATGACCACATAAAGCAAGAGTGGGAAAAGCAGCCTCACTGTTTGCCAAGAGGTAGAAGAAATGACATCGTTAACACACAGCAATTCTGCCATGGTCCATCCTGCTTGTCACTAAATTTCAATTTTACACTTCCTCGTATCTAGAGAACACATTTAGCAGACGCCCCCAAACCTCCACACAAGGTGCTTCCAAAGCTCATGCAGTCAATGCAGCCGGTTCAAAAGGCAGGCTCTCCCCTTAAGCCATCAGTTCTATCAGGTGACTTCTTATAGCCCAGCAGCTAGGACATTAATAAAAACATCACGGTTTATGATCATTTTAATGACTTAAGAGCTAAATATCATTTTAGTGACTTAAGAACTAAATATCAAATTATCTGTCCACTCCTGCACAAACAGCCTACATACAATGGTGAGGTGGGGACAGGATAATTGTAATAAAATGTCCCATTCAAAATAGGAAAGAATGTAAGGTACATAGCAGTTCCGGGTCAACAACAACAACAAAAAAAAGAAATCCTGCTGGGCAGCCATAGTGAAGGCCCTCAACTCTGGGAGTTGGGGAAGTTCCTTATTTACACACTGATTCTGCTCTTGGAAGGTACTCTTTTGTCCATCAGTTTCCATGGCCATAGACACTACCTTCTGAGATTTTTCTCTGTCCATTTCTCTGTCCTTCTCCAAGGCCATATCTGAAATAGACATTTGTAGGCTGTGCATCTTTTGCAGCCCGCTTCCTGCCCAAGGTTGTTTTAAGGTCTCTAATCAGTCCCTAACTTAGAACAGGTTCATGCTTTTTTTGGCAGTAGAATCCCTCAAAAATTCTGTAGGCCAGAAGCCGTTTCCAGTCAGTTTTAAGTGCCAATCATCACACCCAAAATTCTTTCTCAGACATAGTTCTCAAATCTGCCTTATTTCTTAGCTTCACCCCACGTCTGTCTGTCTGTCTGTCTCTCTCTCAATTTAATGATGATTACATTGAAGCTATCTGAAATAATACAATTTAGTGGGAAGGTAACACTGTTAATCTGAGTTATTGTGTTTAACTGAAAACTCTTACTGGTCTTTTTCAATAAATCCCTTTTAATCTTAAAGCTTACTATTCAGAGTCCAGAAGTAGTTGCCTTTTGCAACCTGTAAGGACCTTAATATGTAGAATTTCTCTATTCCCTTAATTCTCTGCTTAAGAACTAGACAAATCTTGCATTATCTCTTTATTATACTATTTTTCTCAAAACAGTCAATGACAGCCAATATAATCACACTGACTCTCATTGATGCCAGAGCTACAGAGTCCTAGGCAAATATATGCCTTCCAAGTTGACTTTTTTTGGGTTTTTTTGGCCGCCCCGTGCAGCTTGTGAGATCTTAGTTCCCCAACCAGGGATGGAACCCAGGTCCCCATCAGTGGAAGTACCAAGTCCTAACTACTGGACCGCCAGGGAAGTCCCCACAGGTGATAGTTTTACCAAACATTTTGCCACAGCACAATAGAGCCCTTCAGCCTTCCAGGTGACTCTATCTCTTCTTTATTTGCCACCACCTGACCATCAAACAAATGATGCATATTTTAATTTTTTGTATTATGTCAGCATCCAACTCTGGTACCTTGTAGTAAAAGAGAATCTCAGTGGACTCGCAGAAGTTTATTTCTCACTCACATGTATTCTAGTCACGTGTTGAACCATCCACCTTCCCCACAGAGCTTCAAGGACTCAGATTCCTTCTATCTTGTGTCTCCACTCTCACCTGAAACCAGCAAGTCCTGAGCTTCTGGCCAGAGGTGAGGGACAGAGAAAGATGGCTGGGCTGGAGTGCTTGGCGATCAGACTTGAAAGAGCCCACATTCTACCCACATTCCAGAGGCCAGAACTTAGTCACCTACTGTGTACCAGGAGCTACAGGAAATGAGCTTTGGCAGACACATAGCAGTCTCTGCTGTAAACAACTCTAATACTGCTCCCATCATATAATTAGAAGAATATAGATCTCGCTATTCTAGAAGATAGGCTGGAAGATCTGGCATAATCAGAAATCAACAATTTTAAGCTCAGGATCTTGGAATCTTAGAGTTAGCAGGGGGAACTGCAGAGATCAACTAGTCTAACTATTTCACATTATAGATTGATTAAATGATGCTCAGATGGGCATAAGGAATCAGTGGTAGATATAGGACTAGGGCACTGGCCTCCCACTCAGGTCAGGGCTATTGTAGAATATGCCTCCCTGCCTTAATTCTTCCTAAATTCATAAACTCACTATAGGCTAATGAACAAAAGCAGGATTTTTAAAACTTTTTTTCCATGTAACTCTTAGTAGATATAGGAAATAAAATAACATCTAATTAGAAGACAAATAAAATCCTTTGGTCAGAATTTCAGTGGAAATTAGGTTTGTTTATGTGGTCCTAAAGGAAACTTTTTATTACTCCAAAGATGAGATAAATTTGGTCTGAATGTTGTTTCTCAGACTTTTTCAAACTGTTTGGACCTAGAGGATCATTCAGATCAAAGCCAAGAAAAACTACTGTTTTTGTAAAACTAAACAAAAATGAAATAGAGAAGTGTTTGCAAAAACTTCAGGAAGCAGCAGGGGGTGATAAGTAGGACATAAGCCTATTGTTGAGAGAAACAAGAACCAGCTGTACTCTTCCACTCCCAGCTCTTATCCTTGGAATAGGTAATTATCCTTTCCAAGTCTACAAATAACTGTTCCTTCTCTGCCTTGTTTCTGGGGTTGTGATCAGGACAAAATGAGATTATGTACACAAAAGTGATTTGCAAGTTGAAAATCAATATCAGAGAGTACGTTATCAGCTTCAAATGATCAGTAATATATCTACTTTAGTCTTTAAATCTCCATTAAAATCTATTACAGTCTGTGTGCTCCTCAGAGAGCACACATGAACCTAGGTAATTTGCTATATTAATTTTTACTCTATCTGTTTCCATAATTACTGTTTGCTATAAAAATGTACTTAGATTAAATTCTCAATGCTTTCTCTACTTATGCAATTACAAGGGCAACATGATCATCAGGGATTAGAAATGCAAAACATACTTTTAGAAAGGCATTTACAAAATGCAAAATGTAGTCAGCTATCATAGCTTCAGTTTTTAAAATATATAAAGGCTAATTAAAGAGTAATGAACTGATATTGAGAAATATTTAAGAATAAGGTCTTAGTGAAGCAAATAACAGAACTAAGGAAAGATATATTTGATTACAAATGTTTAAAAGTAAAAGAAGGAGGTAATAACCTGGCAAAAAAGTTCAAACACAATAATGGGTAGAATCAAGAAACTTAAACTTAAGAAACTTGTTTGATTGGGAAGTCTATGAGGAAAATAATCCCTTTAGAGAATTATTCTACATGCCAGTGTGGATTGGGTTTCTTATTTTGAAAGGTTGGTACAAAATTCCAAAGAAAGTATTATAGAGAACTGGCCTTCTCTATCAAAGGGACAAGATACATGGTTTTAAAGGTCTTCACCCGGTACTGTAGATTTTACAGCAAAGCATAATTTATTATATTGAAAGATGGGTTCCATCTAGAGCCTGACTCAGAAGAGTTGATTCAGAAGAAACCTAATATTGACAAGTTTCCTAATCATTACCCAGTAAGGCAACCCCCATATGCACCCCCATTCCTACCTCTAATCCAAAAACCCATCCAACCTGGAAGAAGGCAGGGCCCTGATATCTGTCTGGATAAGACCTAAGCCTCCTCAGAAACACTGGCTCTGGCCATGCTGGTGCCCTGTGGAAACACCTCCTCCAAACTGTGCCTCCAAGTCAGGCTGCCTATTTAATTTCAGAGAAGTAGTAGATAGCACCAACTCAAAATGATCTTCAAGGCCTATGAAAAAAGGTCTCAACACAATGGGAACACCAGCAGGAAGTCAAGATGAATGGATTGCTCTTTTAAAAAAAGTGGTAAAGGACCAATTAGTATTATGAATACTTCTTCCTAGTTCCCTGGTCACAGGTAGGCCTCCACTTGTCCCCTTGTCAGTCCCTATGTGT
The DNA here is from genome assembly GCF_028023285.1 of Balaenoptera ricei. NCBI lineage: Eukaryota > Metazoa > Chordata > Mammalia > Artiodactyla > Balaenopteridae > Balaenoptera > Balaenoptera ricei. Next base: position 71,125,774 of record NC_082650.1, read on the forward strand.
GCCCATATAAGAGTGAGTCTTTTTGATAATATTACTTGGAACTCTGTACAACATTTTTAGTATGACTAATTATGGTTGTGAAAGCTAGAGAATAACAAGAGATCCTCATGCTTTTTGCACCTAAAAGATAAAGGAAAGCCAGAGATGAAAATAAACATATGGAGATAACAATTCCCTTTTCATCAGAGATTCAAACCAAATGAAATAGTTCAGCTCAAATTTTGTTCAGGGGACATTCTGACAGTTCCGCTTTCTCCCAATTCAATGATTTCAGGGGAAAAGTATATACAGGCTAGTTCTGGTTCAAACCAGTTCACTTCTTAGGAAGAAAACTGAAGCATTTATGACTGAAAACAAATGTAATATTTGGATTCAGTTCAAGATTCAGCAAATTAGTATAGTTCATTCCAGGTTAATGTTTGATACAAGTCTCTGCTTTTCAACTGTTCATTTTACCAGTTATAGCCCAAAGGAGAAGAAAATATATATTAACAATTGCCAGAAGAAAAATAGGGACATACCATTAATGGCTTTGAAAGGAGCCAAGAATCTCATCCGATGTTCTGTTGTCCCATCATCTAGAGCACATAAACCCATGTTTTCCAAGAAAACTCTTAGAATAATCCTCAAACAAACATTTGCTCCATCCTTCTTCTCACAAAGCAACCAACATTTTTTCTAACTAGTCTTTTCTAGAAAAATGATAAATTAGAAAAATTTAACTCTTCATTCCTTTTATGAAGTGAGATTATGCATAGTAATTTTATATACAGTGATACATAATAATTTGACATATAGATATGCCCACATAGATACATACACATATGAATACATATATAAAGGGTAGCAGAGAAGGAGTTTTAGGTTCACTGTGAGCAAGAAAAAAGCAAGTGAGCCAACAAAAACAGATTTATCCGACAGGCGGGGGTATCTGAGATTCTTTCCTGGATCAAAACCCACTGCTTAGGGACTTCCCTGGTGGTCCAGTGGTTAAGACTTCATGCTTCCAATGCAGGGGGTGCGGGTTCAATCCCTGGTCGGGGAACTAAGATCCCACATGCCGTGCAGCGCAGTCAGAAAATTAAAAAAATTAAAAAAAAAAAACAAAAAAACCACTGCTTATAATGTATTTATTCTGTAAGTACATTTGGTAAGATGATTTACTGAGCTATACATGTGTGATTTGTTTGCACAGAATTTTCCCTCTTCTATTCAAGACGGTCTATCTCTTCATAACTTGGAGCTCAATGTAGAGATTTACTGAAGAGATAGAGGGGGAGATAGAAATGGTGAGGGAAAAAAATGGAAAAGCATCATTGTCAATCCATAGAATAGCCCCTGCTCCAAGCAATATCCCAGCAATGCAGCACAGGAGAATAGCACCATGGTACAAACCCAACCCACCACCACAGTCCTGCTCCAGGCCCCCATTTAGAAAGAAAGTAGCAGGACACAAAGCTTCAAAATACTGCAAATCTGTATCCTTTTTCTATGGCTGCTATAACAAATTACCACGAACTTGGTGACTTAAAACACAAATTTATTATCTTATGGTTCTGGAAGTCAGAAGTTCAAAATGGGTCTCACTTGGGGGAAAAAAATCAAGGTGTCATCAGGGAAGGGCTGAATTCCCTTGGAGGCTCTAGAAGAGAACCCATTTCCTTCCCCTTTCCAGCTTCTAAAGGCCACCTTCATTCGCTGGCTTACGGCCCCTTCCTCCATCTTCAAAGGCAGCAGTATAGCATCTCTGATTCTCTTTCTCTGACTTCTGCTTCCTTTGTCACATCTCCTCCAACCCTGACCCTCCTGCCTCCCTCTTATAAGAACCTTTGTGATTACATTGGCCCCATCTGGATAATCCAGGCTTGCAAATGAAGGCATTAGGGGTTGTGTTGATGGAGACTCAAGGCCCTCCTCTAATCTCCACACCCTTGTTAGTCTTGGAATTCTTGTGCAACACGCAAAATGGAAGAAAGCCACAATAACAACTAAATGTAGGCTGAGTCAAAATGATGTTGAGATTAAGAAAAAGTAGAAATGTGACATTTCTTGTTTGTACAGTAATCTTTGTGCCTCCAACAGAAAGTTGTGTTTTTCTTCCCTAACTGCGTTACCTCTGAGTCCTCACTACTGAAACTCATCTGCTACAATCACATTGGCAATTAACAAGTATCGATATCTACTAAGCACTTCTTATCTGCAGAGCACTATACCAGGAACCACAAATAATACAAAAGAATGAGAAAGTAGACATCTCTCCTCAGGAAGTAATATGTATGAAAAGCATAGGTGAGATCACTTACAGGAAGAAGAAGCTAGCAAGACTATGTAGCATGCTAAAGTATATTTGGCAAGTAGTAATTGTTCCTGGACACTCGGATCCTTCCTACATTTTATCCTTACTGAACTGATAAAAATCTGTTTGGGTTTGAGAGGGAGTCTATTGAAAAACCATAACTAGGAAACAGATAAACTAAGAGTAAGACCAGAAGCAAATAAACATCACAAACTTCTGCCAGGAAATGAACTGACCAGCAAGACCACGGGTTAAGCTGGGCAAAGGAATCTGGAAGAAGGGATTGTTTAGAAACCACTGTCTCTCCAGATTTTGTGCCTATCACTGAGGCCAGCAAAGTGTAACCCAGAACTACTCCTTATCCCCATTTTAAGACAGGCTGACTTGAGACACTTTACCCAAGAGAGCGGTAAGGGTGAGAATGAGGGGTGAGGATGGGAATGGTGGAGGAAGTGTGAATAACATAGTGAAAAGAGTGGCTTAATCTGATTTGATTCAACACCATGTGTGAATTTAAGCCAGTTACTCAACTTCTCTATGCCTCTGTTCACTCTATAAACACAGGAATAATAACACTGCAAAGAACTTCTTTGAGAATTAAATACAATAATATGCCTCCCAACATGCAAGCAAGAGAAGACACATACCTTAACGAGAGTGTCCTGTCTCTACCACCCCACATGCACAAAAGCTCCTAGCTCCAAGCAGAGTGTCTCTAAAATAGTAGCTACTTAATACATGTTGGTTTCCCTTTCCCTTTTTTGCAACCATTATTGATAAGGAAGATTAGAACTATGAACCGCTCTCATTTCCGTCACCCTGAGCAAACGTCACAGGATTCGTTTCACAGGTTGTTGACTCTCATAAGTACCCATGCCCTTGAACCCTGTTCCTCATTCTCACTCTCACCCTCTCCCTCCTAACACACCTCTAGCTCAGGGCTTGTGATCTGACAGGCAGAGTTAGCATTCACAGTAAGATCAACAAAGGGGAATGAGGATCTAACTCTGGAACCTGAGCCTCTCAGCCATCAAAGAGGTCTGCCAGTGACAGCTAAATATGAAAGCGAGAACTTTTAATATGACCCTTGAAAAGACAGTTTCTTTTCACTTCTGCCGCAGCTTCAACCTTTATTTTAAAAACACAAATGAAATGTTTGGAGATAAGACATATTGAGCCAAACATTTTGTACTTTGCAAGTTTCTACCTATAAATGAACTATTTAATTTAGCAAGACTGTATACCATAGAGGCTACTTTTAGCCACAAGTACCAAAAATCCAATTCAAAGTTGCTTAAAGTGAAATGTACTGGCTACCAGTTCTGAAAGTCTAGACACAAGGTGAGCTTCAGGGCTTGCTTTATCCAGGGTCTGCTCCTCTTTTTCGCTGCTGTTCTCTGAGATTTGCCCTCCCCTAATCATCCTTGGTCCTTACACTTCTAGTCTTCACATCCACGCACAACAACTTTGGAGAAAAAGGAGCCACTTCCCGAAACTTTCCCAGGAGTATCAGAAACCCCAGAAAATCCATAGATTTCCCAGGGCTCCACAGAAACCCCAGAAAATCTCTCCTCTCATTCCACTGCCCTGAACTGGGTCACATGACAATCCCTGAACCAATCACAGGCAAAGGACATGAGACTACTCTTAGACCAATCAGGCCAATGGCTAGAGCTAGAGGTTGCCTCACTTTCCCTGAGACACAGGGACAAAAAATGGTGTTCTGTAATGATGGAGGGGGGAGTGGATCCTTGTAAGCATCCAGTAGTGAACACTTCAGCTTTTATTTTACACAAACACATCTGATTCCACTTGAATGAGAGTATATAAACCAGATTTACATTAACAGAGTTTAACAACAGAGAAAAGAAGTTGATGAGTTCTTTTAGCAGAAATAACAAATACCCAAATGGCTGATATCCTCCAATAATGTCCAACGTAGAACATCATACACTTCTTCAACTGTTCCATTGTTTAAAACATGCCTGGAACTCCTCTTTTGGCAATTTCACCTTTTGTTCTCTAAACTTTATTCCTAGGTGAGCTCATCGATTCCCATGGGGTTAAATATCATCTGTATACTGCTGACTTGCAAACTTCTATCTAAAATTCACTTCTGCTGAATTCAGCTCTAGATTTGTATTTAATTTGCCTATGTGGCAGGCACCTGCTTTCAGGCATCTCAAACCTAACACATTCCAATAAAAGCACAGTATTCCCCATGGCAGACTTCCCCATCTCAGGAAATAGCCTTGGCATCTAGCCCATTATTTAAGATAGAAACCTAGGACCAATCTTCCTTATGGGGGTGTGTGTGTGTGTATTCATATGTGTGTGTGTGCACTCACATACACACACATACATGCACATGTGCTAGAAGAGGTCATTTTCCAGAATGTTGGCATTGAAGGGGATCTTGACAATCATCTGTTCTAGTACTAGCCCTTCCCAATTTTCCAGAAGAATAAGACTCTAGAGGGAGGAATGATTTGTCCACAGTCAGATGGCCAGTTTTTAGTTGAATTGTGACTAGAACCCAAGTTTTAGAACCTGGCCCCAAATCTAAAAACCTCTTTCCTAATCATCAGTTGGACTCTCAAGGTGATTTCAAACTTCATATCGTTACCAACCTTTTATTCTATGGGTTTTTCTAGCTCTTTCAAGGCAACTTTTGCTATCCTTATAATTATGTAACCTACAGAAACAATTCCAAAAGTTTAGACAAGCTTGCAAGTCTACCTGAAGGAAAGGAACACCAGTAAAGGTGTTGTGTTCCCTCTAAATCTCAAGCAGGCTTCGGATACTGCTTAATCCGTTCTACTGCTTTCATTCACAGGCGCAGAACCTGTAGATATTTTAGCCATGAGACATCAGCTCTGCAATTCTGAGTGCAGGCTGCTAGAAAGGTCTCGTGGCACATTACAGGGAGTTCACATTGGAGGAATGATGACTCACTAATTTAAAGCATTGCCATTAAATTTAACAGGATCAGTTTTTTCTGGCTATAGAGAAAAGAAAGGCTGATATTTACTTAAATGGACTCCTAGATAAAATTGCCAGAGAGCGGACTTAACAGCCTGTGCTTGTTGCAGGCTCACAAATCACAAACCTAGAACTGATCAGGCTAGAGCCAACCTCATCTGTTAAGTCAAGAGGAGCTCGTAGCTTGAAAGTCAGCACAGAAGACTGTGGTGGAGAGGAGAACCTTCTGATCTCTCGGATATGCTGACTGCTGGGCTGACTCCCTGAAGCAGAAATGTAAGCCTTCCTGTTCCCTCCCTCTAATTACAGGGGTCTCAGAGCAGGGCTGTCTCTAGGTTCTGCTTTTGCGCTCCTCAACTTCTCAATTATTCTGCATGGTGAGCCTGTCCCGCTTGTGTGGGACTCCCTGGCTTTCCCTGAGCTCGCAGAGAAAGCTCACAGGATCCTGCCTCAGCTGCAAAGTCCTGTGGCTCCTGCTACCTCTGGTTTAGGCCCTAGATCAAGGGTAAAATGGCAAGTCCAGCCACTATGAGCAGGCAGACATCTAACTCTCAGTTATTCATTCTGTGAGTGCACAAATCACAAGATTTGCTTCTCCAACTAGCTTCTGCCCTGTCCTTCTGACCCACTGGCTGGCTTATTTAAGAAGAACTAACATTTGTTTATATTTGCTTTTATTACCTTTACTTTAGGAGACCAATCCAAGAAAAATATTGCTGCGATTTACATCAAAGAGTGTTCTGCCTATGTTTTCCTCTAGGAGTTTATAGTGTCCTGTTTTACATTTAGGTCTTTAATCCATTTTGAGTTTATTTTTGTGTATGGTGTTAGAGAGTGTTCTAATTTTTGCCATTTGCAGCAACACGGGTAGACTTGGAGGGCATTATGCTAAGTGAAATAAGTCAGACAGAGAAAGACAAATACTGTATGCTATCACCTATATGTGGAATCTAAAAATTACAACAGACTAGTGAATAATACAAAAAAGAAACAGACTCACAGATATAGAGAACAAATTAGTGGTTACCAGTGGGGAGGGGAGGAGGGGTGATACAGGGGTGGGGGAATAGGAGGTATAAACTACTGGGTATAAGATAGGTTCAAGGACGTATTGTACAACACGGGGACTATAACAATATTTTTTAATAAATGTAATTGGAAAGTAATCTTTAAAAATTGTATATTAAAAAAGGAACTAACATTTATTGTATGTTCCATGTGCAAGATTTAATTTGTTAAGTCTTCACAATAAGACTTTGTGGGTGTTGTTATTAACCTTATTAGATAGATAAGGAAACTCAGGACTCAGGCACATTGAGTGAGTTGGCCAACACTGGATTCAGTCCCAGCTCAGAAACCTACATTCACAGCATTGTAATCTACACAGACCTGCTCTCTGGTTTCTGGATTCTCCTGTTGGCTTCATGATCTACTTCTTGTCCTGACTTCCTGGCCTGGCAGCCTCCCATCAAGATGAGCTTCAAATCTTGCCTGTCCTAGCTCCCCTCTTGGCAGTTTATAAGAACCTTCTAGGAGGACCAGACCCTCCTCGTCTCCACCTTAATCAGCATCTGCAGGACTCAGGGTTCTCACTGGCTGTACACACCAGACTAAAGACCCTTGACCATTTACCTACACATCAGAAAAGAGGAAAGAAGAGCACAGAGCAGTGTTCATGTAACAGTCATTTATCAAGACTTTTTGCATGCTGGGCAAGATGCTGGAAGCTGGGGCTATAGCAGGAAACAAGAATGACATGCTCCCTGCTTTCAGGGAGCTCCTATTTTAGTGAAAGCAGAAAGACAGTGAGTAAATAAACCCCAAAACTAAAGACGCTTTTACATAATGACAAGTACTATGAAAAAATAAAACAGCATGATATGACAGATTTTCAAGAAAATCATCCACATGTGCCTAAAACACCTAACACCAAAATGCATGTATTAATCTGCTCATAAATCACAGGAAATTGATGGGATTTGCAGACTACAACTATTTTCTATTGTTCTTAAGCAAAGAAGGCTAAATTGGTTCACATATCTGCCCCCAATGAAGCCCCAGTTTACAGCTTCTTTGTTTAGAAATCTTGCTGTAGTGTTCTTTTAATACATATCTAATTACAAAGAAAGTTTTATCTTTGTAACCCCAATAAAGCAAAGGAAAGTGGAAATTGGATATCCCCACAGGCCCATAACTTCTGTCTTGGGATAACAAACAAAAGGGCTTGTCACAGGCAGCATGCCTCTGGAACAAGGTCTGAGACACAGATTTGCGTTAGGTGAATCATTGGGTGTGCCCTTGGGAATAACAAATCAGTGAAGTTATTGGGAGTGGAGGAAGCGGGAGTGGGCAGAGGAGAAACTGACATGTGATGTAGGTGCCTATCCATAAGAAGCAGTGGAGCTGATAGCCTTTCAGAGATGTCCCAACTCAAGACAACAGGACAAGATCTTTGTAACTCCTAACCTCCAACAACTAGTCTTTTGAAAGGGGTCTCCCCTGGGGAGGGTGAGTATACTTGGGCAAGTGCACCTCCCTTTGCTGGAGGGCAGGTCCTGAGGAAGGAGTCAGCTATGACTGTCAGCAGCAAGTCTTCCAGCAGCTGGAGCAATGAAGCCTTGGTACTGAAGGGCAGATCTGTGTAGCACACCCCAGCATCCACTCTAGGCTCAGAATATCCACATTCTTTCCTTGAATAGTTGCTGAGTTTCCCCACAGAGGCTTGAATATGAGTTGTGTCCTGGTGTCCACACTGTCTCTATGGAAACCTCCCTAAGAATAATCCTTGTCCAGGACTGTTTATCTAGAATATCCAAGAGTCCAACCCTGTTAGCAAATGGTGATTGAAACCCTTTAATGGTTTTCTGTCTTTGAAGACCATGCAATTTCTATCTCAGTTATGGTCTACTCCAGCAGACAGAGAGGCACCCCTAATTTTGGCATACCTAAATATAGAAGCAATGTAATAGAGAAAGGAATAGAGGGTAGTCAGGGTGGGCCCCTCTGAGAAGGCAGCACTTGAGATGAAAACTGAATGATAAGCAAGAGGGCAGTCATGCAAATATCGTGGGAAGAAGATTCTTCTTAGAAATAAATGCAAATGCCCTGAGGAAGAAATATGTCATATTCTCTAATAGTTCATATTCTCCAAATATTTCAATATTTCTGCAAGAGAATAAAAAAAGCAAGTGTGGTTGAAGGTTCATGAGTTGGGGGAGAATAGTATGAAATAAGGTGAGACATATAAAGAACAGATCTTTTATCTATTCAACATTGCCTTATTGAGTTCCTACTGCATGCCAGGCACTAGTCTAAACTCTGGGAGATATAGCAGCAAACAAGTAGAGCCTTGTAGATCATGGTAGAGAATTTAGATTTTATTCTAAGGGCAAGTGGAGGTCACGGAAAGATTTTAAGCAGGTAAGTGACATAGTCCAAGTTATTTTCTAAGGTGGTGATTTTCCCTGCTTTCAGGAGAATAGAATTGAAGGATGTCTAGCTAGGAAGAAATATGGTAATCCAGCAAACAACTGTAGCAATTTGGGTTAAGGTTATGAAGTGAAGATGGAGACAAATAGATGGACTTGAAATATGTTCTGGAAGCAAAGCTGACAGGGATTGCTGATGAAAGAGACATAGAGAATAAGGGAAAGAAAAGACTCAAGAACAACTCAAATTTTTGGCTTGAGTTACTGGAGGGATAGACAATGGTATTACTTACTGAGAAGGGGAAGATAGAGAGAAACCAATTTGCAGATAAACATCAAGACTTCTTGACATTAACTTTGACATATTTATTGCACATCAAATGTAAATGTCAGATAGGCAGCTTCATATATGAATTTAAAGCTTAGTGGAGAATGTTAAAGATATAAATCTTTATGTCATCAGCATGTAGTATATGGCATTTAAAACCAAAGTGTTGATGGGATCACTGTATCAGTCAGCTCAGACTGCCGTAACAAAATACCATAGACTGAGGGACTTAAAACAATAGAAATTTATTTTCTAATAATTCTGGAGGCTAGGAGTCTGAGATCAGGGTGCCAGCCTGGTCAGATTCTGGTGAGGCCTCTCTTCCTGGCTTGCAGACAGTTTCCTACTCACTGTGTTCTCATATGGCAGAGAGAGAGAGAGAGAGAGAGAGAGAGAGAGAGAGAGAGAGAAATCTTCCTCTTCTTATAATGCCACAGTCCTATCAGGTTAAGGCCCCACCCTTATAACCTCATTTAATCTTAACCTCCTAAAGATCCTATTTCCAGATGTAGCCACATTGGCAACCGTTTCAACATATGAATTTGAGGAGGAGCACAATTCAGTCCACAGCAATTACCTAAGAAAATAATACGAGTAGAAAGGAGATGAAGGCCCAGAAGGAGCCCCTGAAAGGTATTCCAACATCATAAAAGGAAGATAGAAACAGATTGAGAAGCAGTAGCTGATGAGATAGGGGGAAAGAAGGAGAATGCCATGAGATACTAAGAGTACAAAATGTTTCAGGAAAAGAAAGAAGCACACACTGTGTGGCATGCTTCTGAAAGTTTGTCTAAGATAAGAACAAACAAATGGACACTGTGTGTGGCAAGAAAGGGGTGACGTTGGCAAGATCCCCTTCAGCAGGCAGAAAGGATGGAAATCAGATTCAAGTGGGAAGAAGAGAGAACAGGAGATGAGGACATAGAAACTGAATACAGACAAGTCTTCCCAGTGGGTTAGCTGTGAAGGGGAACAGAGAGATGGCCCAGAAGATGGAGGAGGTCATGGGGTGGGAGGTGAGAGAACAAACAGCTTCTGACCCAGTACCAAAGGGCACAGTCCTATCGTTTGGTCTGTCCTCAGAGACCCTTTTGCTCTGCCTGTTTTGTGGACCTTCCTCAGCATCACCCTCTTCTTGTCCATGTGGGGTCACAATCTCTCTTCATTTCCCTTAGTTTCCTGTGGCATGGCACAGTCAGCAAAAGCCCAGACCTTAGAGCCAGAATCTCAGCATTATCACTAGCCAGCTGTGTGACTATGGACAAGTAACTTATCCTATCTGTGCCTCTGATTCCCCGTTTATAAAATGGAATTGGTAATTATAGTATTGCCTTCCACATAGTTATTATAGAGATTCAATTAGCCAGGAGATTCAAGTCATTTGAATAGTACATGGCAAGTGCTAAGAAACTATTTGTAAAATAAATAAATGTACACTTTGCAAGAAGATGCTTTGCATTTCTGGAATTTCAGGCAACAATTGAACTGGCCTAGAGAACAGGCTGGCATTACAGTGAGTGGCTCGGTAACACTACCCAGGAGGCTGGCTTCATAGTGATATATGTGCTTATCTTGTTCAGAATTTGATGCCACTTAATCTAAAGCAGCTCTTGGGATTCAACAAATCCTATAATTCTTATAACTGATTTCGCCAGAATAATATTTAATTCCTCAAAATCAGTCAGCATGAGGCAATTTTAAATAAGGTCTCATAACAATAATAATCTTATTGTAACCCCATTGCTAAGGCTTAAAACGGACAGTGTCCATTTCCTCTTTATTCTTACCACATAAGGACTTAGTCTTAAGTATCTAGTTATCTATTTGTGTAATGTCCATCACCACGGTTCTATAACAAAGAGTTTATCTTCTTTTTTCCATTTATAGTATCTTATAGCTCTCTTGAGAGACTTACATGTGCATACATCTGTTACCTGTGTTTAGAGCCTTAAAATAATAAACCAAAATAAAATCTCAGTTCATGTTTTTCCCATGTTATTAATGAAGCCAAAGTTTATTTTGAAAAAAGTGCACCAATTCATATCTACATGAAATGTTCTAACTAAGATGCCTTATCCCAAATATACGCTACTATGGGCTGAATTGTATCCCTTCAAAATTCATATGTTGAATTCCTAAGCCCCAGAGTCTCACAATGTGACTGTATGTGGAGACAGATCTTTAAAGAGGTAATTAAGGTAACATGAGGTCACAGGGATGGGCATAATCCAGTGTGACTGGTCTCCTTAGACAAAGAGATTGGGACACAGACACACATGGAAGGAAGGTCATGTGAAGACATAGGAAGAAGACGGCCATCTATAGACTGTCAACCTTTAAAATAAAAATGTAAGCGGTTTAGCCAGCAAAATGGAGTTTATTCAGGAATAGCAAAGGAATTGTGATTCAGGGTGTGCAAACCATGGGGAACCATAGGCAAGTCCAGAGAACAAAGGAGAGGAGAGTTCTTTTATAGAGGAAAGGAAGTTGGGAGGGTCTGTTTTGAATGAAAGTTCATTGGAAAGAGTGAGGGTTCAGGGTTGTGGCAGTTTCTCATTGGCTGAGTTACAGCAGTTTCTCATTGGCTAGGTTGTTGTTGAACAAGGAGAAAATCTTCCCTTCTTCCTGCTGAGGTATGTAACGTGAGCTTCTTCCTGCTGGGATTGTAAAGTCAGCTGTGTTGAGAGGTTCATGTGTGAGAGCTCCTCCTTCCAGGCTTCTTGACTCCATTTTGAATGAGGTTTTCCTTTATTCATTTTCACAAAGCCAAGAAGAGCAGTCTGGAATAGACCTTTTCCTCAGAGCTCTCAAAGGAAACCAACCCTGCCAGCATCTTAATCTTGGACTTCCAGACTCCAGAATTGTGAGAAAATTAATTTCTGTTGCTTAAACCACCCAGTCCATTGTACATTGTTATGGTAACCATAGCAAACTAACATACACACTATAGGATAGACCTGCAAGTAGCTGGAAGTTTATGGCTTAGCCATTAGCAAGTCTAAATCCTATAGCCAGGTCAAACCCTGAGTCAAAGACTTGATTTTTAAGTAGGGTCCATTATGCTAAAGAAAAGTTCCCTGCTCGCGTTGCTAACAGGATTGCCACCAATAATTGGAAAACTCTCAAAATAAGTAATTTCAAGGAAGGTCTCTACTATGTCACTAGAAGCCCAGCTAAAACTGCCCTTATATCCTGAGCAATGAGCATTAATATCTGTAAGAGTGACATTGCAGCATAAATTTAATTAACCTTAGAACATAAAATGGGCATTTGTTAAGGGTTATCACGTTTGTCTCTAAAATTCAGGTAACTGTCTATTAATGCTGAGACAATAGCATCTTGAGGAAAATACATGCATTGATTGTATTGATGTTTCATGAATTCTGTGTGTTTTTTCCAGTGGTTATGTGGCATCTCCTGAGACTATCAGAATATGATGGACCATTTATCATTCTAATTGAATCCAGATTGGCTGTTGATAGCTTCTAAGGGCTCACATACAGACTTTCCTGCCTGAAAAAAAAAATGTGTGAATACAATCCAGCTAGCAAAAGAGGTGTAGTCTAACTAAAAACACTTAAGATTGGAATCTTGCATCCAACTTGTAGCTTCAACTCTGTTCTCTTGGCAACACTCCAGTGAGAACAAGAAGGCACTACAGTCCTCTTGGCTCTTCTGGTTTTCTCTTCAGAGCTGTTCTAAGAGGATGTCCTTCAACCTCACCTGTGTGAGAAATGAGGATGCTGACACAGGACTGGAGAGTCAGCAAAAGCCAAACTTTACCTAGCCCATGTCACCGTGGGGTTAGCGAAAGTTCTCATCTCTAAATATCTGTGGTCCCTCATTCTCGAAATTCACTTCCTCACTCCCACCCCAAAGTCACACATTCAATGGTGAGGACAGACACCACATGTTATTTGTGTTTGTATCCCCAGATCAAAGGACAGACTCCACCAATATCTACTGAATAGAATATTGAAGGAATAGGTAATCAAAGGATGTTTATTGAACTGAACTGAACTGAACTCACAAGCACATGCCTGGGGCCATTCACATACCACCATGCATCCTTTGCCTTTTTTTTTTTGGAGAAAAAGAGAGAAGTAATTAGAAAAGTTTAAGGCAAGAGGAAAGAAAAAGTGAGAAAGGGTAGACCAGAAATATCAATAAAGCATTTATAGCCCAAGCATTTTTAGACCTGAAATCTCTTTTTAAATGAAATCCTTGTGGAATCCTAGTACCTAAAATGAATCAAGGCAATATTGCTTTGATCTGAAGGTGGAGGGGAGCTCATCAGCTCAACCTTCCCTTCAAACACTCCTTTTCCCTTTCCCCATCGCCACACAACACACATGACCACCCGAGGCATCTCTGTGGAATATGGTGTGAAAATCACAGGCAGTAGCAGAAAGAGCCCTAGGTCAAAGTCAGAAGATCTGCTCTTCAGTTATGTGACATTAGCCACTTCTGTTAACATTTCTTTACTTCATCTCTCTCATCAGTAAAGTAGGAAAAATCATACTATCCATGCCACTGGCCAAAATGCACTACCAAAGTACATAGTACAGTAGCTAGAGCTTAGATAATCTAGTCTTTTCTCAAGTGGCACAAAACAAAGAAAGACATTATAGTTTCTCTCTTCATCTAGGCACCATTAGAAAAGTCCTCTTTTCTTTTCTTTTTTTTTAATATTTATTTATTTATTTGGTTGCACCGGGTCTTATTTACTTATTTATTTTTATATTTATTTTTGGCTGTGTTGGGTCTTCGTTTCTGTGCGAGGGCTTTCTCCAGTTGCGGCAAGCGGGGGCCACTCATCATCGCGGTGCGCGGGCCTCTTCACTATCGCGGCCTCTCTTGTTGCGGAGCACAGGCTCCAGACGCACAGGCTCAGTAGTTGTGGCTCACGGGCCCAGTTGCTCCGCGGCATGTGGGATCCTCCCAGACCAGGGCTCGAACCCGTGTCCCCTGCACTAGCAGGCAGACTCTCAACCACTGCGCCACCAGGGAAGCCCAGAAAAGTCCTCTTTTCTTTCCAACTTATTCGAACTTAAAAACAATTTCACCCATTTCTCCCACTCACACCCTCACCACCACATCTAGCAACCACCAATCTGTACTCTGCATCTATGAGCTTAGTTTAAATTCCACATATAAGAAGCTTCATATAGTATTTGTCTTTCTCTGTCTGACTTCACTTAACGTAATACCCTTGAGTCCACTCATGCTGTGGCAAATGGCAAGATTTCCTTCTTCTTTATGGCTGAATAGTATTCCATTGTATATATGACACAATTTCTTTATCTATTAGTCCATCAGTGGACACTTAGGACACTTAGCCATGTCTTGGCTATTGTAAATAATGCGGCAATGAACATGAGGGTGCATACATCTTTTTGAATTAATGTTTTCCTTTTCTTCTGATAAATATCCAGAAGTGGAATTGCTGGATCATCTGATAGTTCTATTTTTAATTTTTTGAGGAGCCTTCTATAGTGGCTGCACCAATTTACATTCCCACCAACAGTGCATAAATGTTCCCTTTTCTCCACTTCCTTGCTAACACTTGTTATTTCTTGTCTTTTTGATAATAACCATTCTAACAGGTGTGAGGTGATATCTCATTGTGGTTTGATTTGCATTTCCCTGATGATTAATAATGTAGAGCATCTTTTCATGTACCTGTTGGCCATCTGTATGTCTTCTTTGAGACATATATCTACTCAGATCTTTTGCCTATTTTTTAATCAGATTGTTTGGGTTTTTTTGTTTGTTTTTGTTTTTAGTTGTATAAGTTCTTTATTAATTTTGGATATTAGTCCCTTATGAGATGTATGATTTGCAAATATTTCCTCTCATTAAGTAGGTTGCCTTTTCGTTTTATTGAAATGTTCTTTTTTTTTTTTTTTTTGTCCAGAGGAGAAATACCATTATGAATGAATCACTACATGACAGTAGCCAAATGCTTTAAACAAAGTGGCTCCGCAGCCCCAGCCCCTGTCTTTATTAGGAAATACCCAGGGCTAGTAAACACAGTATTTTCAAAATCCAGTGATTTGATCTCATACTCATATTGGATAAAGACTCAATTGTTAGTTTACGGGGATTTTTTCCTCTAGAGCCAGACATTTAGGCCAAATAATATGGACATGTTAAATCTGAATCAAAAATTGCATAATAGCACATTTCCTTGGCTTTCATTACCAAGCTAAATCAAAGTATGATTAAGAACAACAACAAAATACAGTAGAGCACAACAATTTCCAGCAATGTCAACCATTAAAAGGGATAATAAATAAAGCTAATTCATTGCGCATACAGCAGAGCATTAACTGATGACTCAAGTGTCTGTCAAAACTGTTCAGGCACAGCTGGGGGTGCTGCAGGCCATTTGCACTGAATCAGCTTCCCAACTAAAATATTTCCAGCCACTGGGAAATCACAGATCTTTCTAAATATTGGGACCTGTTTCCAGTGGGCTACTGTCTGAGTACCCTACATTTTTCTCCAGGACTCCTCCTGGGGTTAAAAAAAGCAGGGCAAGGGAGAAGCAATTTTTTTTGCACTAAAACCTCCTTCTACTGTCTAATTCATTCTTCCTTTCCCTCCTAATATCTCAAATGCTTCATACAGAGGGAAGAAGTATGCGTGACAATTGATAAAAGAGCCCTTAATATGGGATATTCACTCCAAAAAGCATAGAAGTGGAGACTCAAGTCTGGATAAACTTTGTGAGCAATCTGAGACAGTGAAGATTTCAGCACTTGGAAAAATCAGTTCTTGGAAACAGGCCCATGGAGTCCTCGACGTTATTACCTTTGGGTAGAAGAGGGCCCCTAGAAATCAGCTGACCATACCCATTTACTAAATCTGTGACTAACTAAACTGATGTGTCAATTCTAGTCCACTGTGTAGGTCCTGGAGCAGGGCCACCTGGACTTGAATGCCAGTGCCACCACTTATAAAACCTGTCACTTTGAACACTTCATGTAATCCTCAGCCTATTTCTCATTTGTGAATGAAGGATAATAAAGCTACCTATCTCATTGGTTATTGCGAGGATGATTTGTGATCAAAAACACATGTTATGCACTGGTACATGGTAAGGACACAATGATTGTTAGCTTAGCTCTTGGACGGCCAACAAATGAAATAGCTTGTCTCTTATAAGATCAATGTGTAAATGCCCTTAATCTTCATTATTCACTATCACTTAAAGAAATTCTTTCATACTATTCCTGACGCCCAACCAGATCTAGAAATAACAAAATGGGTTCTGCATCCTTGCCTTGTTCTTTATTGCATCTAGTTGCTCTATGGAAGTTAGGGAGATTCCCGTTCCCTGAATGAGCTGATTCTTCCCAAGTCCAAAGGAGAGGAAAACGAAGCAACAATGTAGAGGCCACATTGTGTGTGTGTTTTCTATCGAGTAGACAAGACACTCTAAGGTTATGGTGATTGAGAAATGTCAGAACCGACTATGAGAAAACCATAGTGACAGTTAACCTAAATCCAGAGGATCGTAACACTCAGTCTCATGGCAACCTGAACACCACTATTGTTTGCTCCTTGATTACTAGTCACTGGGAGCCAAGACAAAGATTTCCCACCAGTGCATGGGCTCGGTGTTCTCATTTTACACGCAGTCTGCTTTATTCTTATACATAAAGATGGAATAATCACCATCCACTGATGTGACCATGGACAAACTAAAAAAAAAAAAAAAAAAAAAAAAAGAACAACAACAACAACAACAAAAAACCAGTATAATTATTCTCTGGTATGAACAATAAGTCATTGGAGAGCATATGATTTTGTGTGGCCTAGTATTTAACAGCTACATAGCTGAGAATAGAATAAGGCCTACTTACTTCTATTTCACATTAGTGAGTCATAGAATAATATGATCCAGGGTTAATAGGGACCTCAAAGTTATCAATGGTTCTGTGATAATTCACCAAAATCAACTGATTTACAAAGACCAAAGCACCAAAAATATATTTGTAAATCTCTTATAAAGTGTAGAAATGGCCTTTTTGTTTAGAAAAAGTTATGGGCCACTTTTACATATAAAAATAATGAAAAATAAAATAAAATAAAAACAAGGTCCAAGATAATCTGGGAAAGCAAAGATTGAAAGAATGAGAACAAGACACCATCATGGAATAAGACAGAGAAATAAGAGCTTGCCGTATCTCCTCTGAGGATAAGAACCTATGTGTTCAGATGAGCCACTGGCTACTGAGGATAAGAACCCAGGGGGATCCTCAACCAACCAAAGTCAATTTATTCATCTGTTCTGAAAAATAAATGTAGAAGAGAAAAGAGAAAATCATCTGAGAGGGAGGACAGGTGCCCTGAAGACAGGGAGTGTTCAGGGGAAGTGAGAATGCCTGCTGACAACAGGGAGGAGACACTGTGGAAGGTAGAAACCTTGCATGGGGGTGTTTTAAAGGAAATGCTGTGCATGGTGGACATGGCCACTCTCTATAATCCCAAAAAGATTCAACAAAGAGTATTCACAGATGAAAAACTTTTTATAGTTGGAGTTCATCTGGTAAAAAGTGAAGGGGATCAGTTCTGTGTCCTGGCTTACGGAGTCAACAGCTAAGTGATAAAGTAATGGGAATTTTAAAATTTACACACGGAAGACTGGGAGGCAGAGGTTAGGGTGCCTGGAACTGGCAGAAGAATAGATCTGGAGAGAGAAAGTGGGAAAGTCCCAAGAAAAGTGAGAGGTATCCATCATGGATGGCCAAAGACCTTTTAACGACAGTCATATTTTTTAACATTCAATGTTAGATTAGTCCCTGTTCTGTGAATTTATCCCATTCAATTATTCCAAAACCTTCATTAATTTTAGGTTATAGCAATGTAGTTTATGTCTGATGTATCTTCCCTTTAATAACTATTATAAAAATATCAACATTTTGGACAAAATATAAAACAACTTTCTAAAACCACTAGAGAGCAATGAAAAGCAGGCAGAAATAAGGAGATAGGAGCCTTGAAAGAAGGGAAGTACACTAATGATATCCAAATTTAACAGGCTTTTTCATTTATAGTGCTTTCTGGTTGCCACTAATAGTACTTCCCAGATGCACAGGAGGGGAGCCCATACAGAAAGGAGAGGTGCCTAGGGAGTCGGAGATCAAAGTTTAAGGTTACCAGACTGGTGGGAAATTGGGTGAAGGGAATCCAGAAAGGAGAGAGCTACAGAGAGGAAAATCACAAAACCTAACTAGATCCTGCATGCCGCAGCTAAGAGCCCGCATGCCACAACTAACAGAGCCCGCATGTCGCAACTAAAGATCCCACATGCCTCAACAAAGATCTCGCACACAGCAACAAAGATTCTGCATGCCGCAACTAAGACCTGGCACAGCCAAATAAATAAATAAATACATACATACATACATAAATAGTTTTTTAAATGCCCTCAAATGATTACTGACTCCTAAAACGAAATGCAAAGAGCAAGACTGTAAGGAATCTAGTGGGAAGCAGCAGCTGGAAGGATAAGAAGTGAGATGTTAGCAGCTGCCTAATAGCATGAATATAGCAATTAAGATGAAGTCCTGAACTGTTACTAAGATATCAGAGGAGCCACACCTTAGGATTAAAGGCCATATCTCAGAACTAAGGGCTGAAGTTTTAGACTAAGGGAAAAAAAAAACAAATAAACCTATCCCAACAAAGTTTATAACCAGGCCACTGTAGGATCAGAGTAATCAGACAATCCTCTTTAGAAGAAGGTAATCAAGTTCTTATCCCCCCCACCCCGCAAAAAAAGGGTAACTATTTGAGGTGATAGATGTCTTAATTAACTTGAATGTGGGAATCATTTCACTATATATATATATCAAAGCATCACATTGTGCACTTTAAATATGTTGCAATGTATTTGTCAATAATACCTCAATAAAGCTGGGGTGGGGGAGAGAAAAAAGAAGGTAATCAAGTGTCTACATTGTATCATCCACAATATTCAATATACAAAATAAGTCAATAGACATGCCAAGAAGGACAATGTAACATAGTCAATAAATGGAGAGGAATAGATGACCCAGATGATGGAATTAACAGCCAAAGATTTTTAAATAACTTTATAAATATTTTAAATTGACAGAAAAGGATGCATATAAAGAGGGAATAATTTCAAGAGATGTGGAAATTCTAAAAAGAAAAAAAATCAAATTGAATTTCTAGAATTAAAAAATACAATATCTAAATTTTTTTAAATATTTGGGATAACATCAAATTGAACACTGCAAAATAAAAAGGATCAATGAACTTGAAGACAAGTAAATAGAAATTACTGAAACTAAGACCAAGGAGAAGAAGAAAAGACTGAAGAAAATTTTGAGAGACAATTATTTTCAGTGTGAAGTTATGCACCCACAGAAATTGTAAAATTAGTGTGGGAGTCGAATAGAACATTTTTAGACTTGCAAGATCTCAAAAGACTAACCATCCATACACTTCAAAGCTACTGAAGGATGTAGCCGATCAAAACGAAGGTGTAAGTCATAACAGAGGAAGAGACAGAACTCTGTTGAGTGTTTGAGGGAATAGGACAGGGAAAAGAACTAAATCCTCATCTTCCACAGTAGGAAGTCAATGAATAATGCTTGAAATGGAAAACTCAAGATATAACAGTAAAAGTATGTGTTTTGGAGCTGTGGGTACTACCAAAATAACCACCCAAAAGAGTTCAAAGTAGTTGCCTTTGGAAGAAGAATTTTGGCTCCAGAAGGCGGAGCAATCAGAGTTCTGCTGCTTGCCATAGTGCTGTGGAATACTTTATTCCTTAAATAATAAGATTATTTAACCTTGATTAAAACAAAGCCTTAATTTTTTTAAAAAAGAAAAAAAAATATAAGATATATACAGTATCTGAATAACCAAAGAAGAGTAAAACTAGAACTTAACCATAAAATAAAAAACGATTCTTCAGAGAAGAAAAATTGAGGGGGGGTGGGGGGGGATTTTTTAAATCTAGGGATTAGGTTAACTAGTAAGACTACGGTTTCTAATTTTAATTTGAAAACTTTCATAATGAGATTAACTTATCCTAGGGAGGTTGTAAGAACTATTTTTAAAAGGTAACATTAATTCATAGGAATTTGGGGAAAGAAGACAAGTGACTGTGAAATCAAATGAGCAAGCAGATGTAATAGTCCCAAATGGCTAGAAATCTTGTATTTCAGGAGAGGGGGAAAGTAAAAGAATTTTCCTTTAGACTGTAATTATACAATTGTAAAAGGACAACAACAACAACAAAAAAGCACAAATAGGGCTTCCCTGGTGGCGCAGTGGTTGAGAATCCACCTTCCAATGCAGGGGACACGGGTTCGATCCCTGGCCCGGGAAGATCCCACATGCCACGGAGCAGCTAAGCCCATGCGCCACTACTACTGAGCCTGTGCTCTAGAGCCCGTGAGCCACAACTACTGAGCCCGCGTGCCGCAACTACTGAAGCCCGCACGCCTAGAGCCCGTGCTCCACAATGAGAGAAGCCACCGCAATGAGAAGCCCACTCACCGCAACAAAAAGTAGCCCCGCTCTCCCCAACTAGAGAAAAACTGCGTGCAGCAACGAAGACCCAATGCAGCCAAAAATAAATAAATAAAATAAATAAATTAAAAAAAAAAAAAAGCACAAATAAATCTCCTGAAAAAGACATAAAATGATTACTCTCGGTAGAGTGCTATAGTCTATTGCAAAGGGAACTGTTTTCAGGTAACCTTGGGTTGACAGATGTGTTACCAAACCCAGTGCTTTTTACACAGAGTGGCTGGAGGTAATGCAGTGTATTACCTTCTCCGCAAGCATTTCACCAACCCAGATCGAGTCCCTGATGTATCAACACTTCAGAGATTTAACTGTGCTCATATAACTATGCCAAGAAAACACAGAACTCTCTGCACATTATCTAGTTGTAAAGATGCTTCCTCTTATTCTCTTATTCTCATTAAGAATTTTTTAGTTAAGAGTTTATAACCACTGTATAAATCATGCTTAGTTTATTAATAGGAGGATAATGCAGAAGACAGAAAAATATAATTATTTTTTGTTAGAGAGGTAAAAGAAGAAGGTAAAAGGAGGAAGGAGAACTAGCATTTACTGAGTACAGACCGCCGTTTAGAGACCTTATCTCTGTGATCTGTAAAGTAAGTAGCTATTTGTTTTATTTCAGGTTCCCTAGAAAACAGAGCCACAGGCAAATATTGACAGTTAACGCTTTTTGGAAAAAAGCAATTTCAGGGCAGCAAGAAAGAGCAAAAGAGAAATGATACAAGAAGTTAGGAAGTTGGGGCTTCCCTGGTGGCACAGTGGTTGAGAATCTGCCTGCTAATGCAGGGGACACGGGTTCGAGCCCTGGTCTGGGAGGATCCCACGTGCCGCGGAGCGACTAGGTCCGTGAGCCACAACTACTGAGCCTGCGCGTCTGGAGCCTGTGCTCCGCAACAAGAGAGGACGCGATAGTGAGAGGCCCGCGCACCGCGATGAAGAGTGGCCCCCGCTTGCCGCAGCTGGAGGAAGCCCTCGCACAGAAACGAAGACCCAACACAGCCAAATAAATAAATAAATAAATAAATAAACGTGCTAATAATTAAAAAAAAAAGAAGTTAGGAAGCAATGCGAGGCATTGCTGACACGTAACTTTTGCCTTGCTTATTGACTTTGGAACCTAGCCTCATGGAAGTGACTACTGCTGGCTGTGCGGCCTTCCATGCCATCCCTTAGAGGGATAAAAAGTCGACTTTTTTAGATTCCATATATATGTGTTAGCATACGGTATTTGTTTTTCTCTTTCTGACTTACTTCACTCTGTATGACAGTCTCTAGGTCCATCCACATGATTACAAATAACTCAATTTCGTTTCTTTTTATGGCTGAGTAATATTCCATTGTATATATGTGCCACATCTTCTTTATCCATTCATCTGTGGATGGACGCTTAGGTTGACACCATGTCCTGGCTATTGTAAATAGAGCTGCAACGAACATTGTGGTACATGACTCTTTTTGAATTATGGTTTTCTCAGGGTATATGCCCAATAGTGGGATTGCTGGGTCCTATGGTAGTTCTAGGGTGGTTACCAGGGACTGTTGGGTGGGGAGATAGGAAAGATGTTGTTTAAGGATACAAACTTGCAACCAGTAAATAAATAAGTTCTGGACACCTAACGCACAGCATAGTGATTTTAGTCAATACTGTATCGCAAACTTCAAAGTTGCTAAGACACTAGGTCTTAATTGTTCTCACCACAAAAAAAAAATGATAATTATGTGACATGATAAAGGTGATAGCTAACGCTACAGTGGTAATCATATTGCAATACGTAAATATATCCAACCAAGAAGTTTGTACACCTTAAACTTCACAAATGTTATATGTCAATCATATCTCAATATAAAGTAAATTTTAAAATTTTAGGTTCCACCTCTCGATGGGAGGAGCTGCAAATAATGTGTGACCATGTTTAATATCTCACACAATCTCTAGAATGTAAACTCCACAAGGGCAGGAAATGTGTCTCTCTTGTTCATTGCTTATCCTCATTCATTTATTTAACATATATTTGTGGAATGCTTGCTATATGCCAGGCACCCTGTGCATAGTATGCACTTAAAAATATATTCTGGTAGAGAGGAAAGAGAGGGAGGAAGGAATCTTCACTTACACATACAGTCAGAGCTCTGTTGTTTCAATGAACAACAAAAAAATCTGCTATAAAATATAAACACAACACTTTATTCAATGCAGACACTGACTTCATCTGTATATTATTAGAACTAAGGTGACGGGATATCATGGAAATAGCTCAAAGCTTGAAGTGGGAGAACTAGGGTCCAAGTATAATTTTCCTCCTAATTAGCTGTGTGATTTTAAGGTTGTGACTTTTCTGGAACTCAGTGGAAACAGGGTTGAAAGAGATTTCTGTCCACTTCATTCACTGATTCCAATGAATACCAGAACAATGCCTGGGATATAGTAGGCGATCAATAAATACTTGTTAAATTAATGAATGAATAAATTTTTTAAAAAATCATTACTCTCCAATCCTCTTTCCAATTCTAATATTTTGTAATTCTGGTCCCTGGAATTCCAATAATTGTTTCATGGCATTTTACTGCCAAATATTTTCTACCTCTGGCAATAGAAATAGCTAAAGCTATTTGTTCCTATAATCTCAAAATTCAATGCTGTAAATCCCTAAGCCTCTCCAGCTGAGAGAGAAAAGATTCTCACCACAGCCAGATCAACTGACCACAGCCTTTAGTGTGTTTTGCTTATTTATTAAACATTAACAAAAGGGATCTTTGAGTAAAGGGATCAATTATCCGCATCACGTCTCACAATACATACAACCTCAGCAGGGCTCTGCTAAGTATAACCTTTTAGTGGAAGCAGAGAGAAAGTTCCATGAATATCATTTTCCCTATCTAGGTCAGACAGACTAACAGGCCACAACATCATTTCATAGCTTGCTGTTACTATGGCTTTTCTTCTAAGACAATGGTTATAATGGCCCATTTTCGCCACAGCATTACAAAACTACAAACAGCTCTGACAAGTGTGGCTGCTTTCCGTTCATCCTTACTCATAGATGACACTGTGATATGACACCAGCTGACACTTCCATGAGGTGACAAAGCTATTACATCTCAGCCAAGGCAACAAGTGCCCCCCAAACACCAGGATCAGCCACCCAGAGCCCTTCGAAGGGCAGAGGACATCTTCAGGTTGCAGGATCTGAATGTTGTCCCCAACTACCTCATGCCCCAGCCAGGGCTATCAGCCAAGGTTGTTCAACACCCAGCATCTTGCACCAAAGGCTGCCTGCAGTCAGTTGCAATTGCTTGGTCACTGTTTTTCAGATCTTCTGCTTGGCACAGAAAGTATAGTTGAAAAGGGCAAGCCCTGTGAACCAGACAGACATGACTCTGATGGTTACAAAGTCATGTGAACTTGGACAAGGTCTACCAGATAGGTGTGTGAGATTCAGCTTGTAGAGACTGAAGCAAGAATTTCTGCTCTGCTTGTTTTGATGTAGGAAAATCATTGTTTTGTTGTTGTTGTTGTTTTTCATCATTGAATAATAAATACAGCTATCACTGCCTCCTGCTCCATCCTAAATGCCCACCCTAACTGTGGGGGACTTTTACTTTCTATTTTAATTATTTTTGTGTAGTTGATACTTTTAATGATTACCCTTATCCTTTTCCAGCGATAAAAGTATATTACATACTGAATATCCTTTTTAAAACTTGTATTCTCACATGTGCCTCTAGGAGCACTGAGATCCACTGCTCTAGTTTTCCAACTGGAAATCAAAAAGTTTTATTTTTAAGTAAATACATGTGCTTGTTAATTAAAAATCACTGAGTATGACCATTACACGTTCAAAAAGAAATCTGAGACAGCGAGATACACAGGAGCGAATTCTCAGAGAATGAATAGTTGCCTTTTAGGATGCTTGATGGCATGAGAAGGCTTTTTGTACTTAGCAAGTGTGATAATCATATGAATCCGGCTTCGTGTGCTTTCAAGTGAGAGGCTTCCTTTCCCTCACGCCTGCCTGAGCCCTGCCTCGGGCCTGGGAGTTGGTAATGGGCTATGGCTCAGAGAGAATCAGAGCGTCAGTGACTTGGTAATATAGAAAGCTGAAAACATTAAGGTTTGTTTGCTAAAGTGTCCAAATAGCTATGTCAAAACAGCTACATCAGAATAGCTCAAGCAAAATGTCCAGTGCCCTTCGAGACTGTGCATATAGAGCGCTGTGCATATGCTCTAGCACATAGTAAGTGCTCAATAAATGGTGGCCATCAATATCGCTTTCCTTTGCTGCTGCCATTCTAGATTCCTGGTACTGGCAACCAATTCAGCAGACAATTGCTAAGCACCTACTATGCCCCGGGGCTGGCCCAACACCTGCAGGAGCAGAGAGGTGCAGAGCTATCATCTGCAGCAGGCAGCTCTCCTGATTTCCCTGGAGCCTTCCCACCAGCTGACCCAGCAACATAAAACCTCTGCCAAGGTTGGCATAGGGGATGCAAGAACTGGCCTGGAATGTTTTCTTTGAGGTCCAACTCATTTATTATTGTGTTTTTATTCATGTTTACAGTTGCTGCTATAGTGTGCCTTATTTTTGGAAGCTGAAAAATACAAGTAAGGGGAAAGAAAAGGTGTTTTTCCTACTGAATTTTTCAACATTTAAAGAACAACCAAATTTTAAAATTCAGGGAGATGTTTAGAGAAAACAGTAAAGACTGAAAAGATAGCTTTGTGCTTCTGATGCATTTTGGAAATAATTCTGGAAAAAATTTGAAAATGCAGTGTATAGACCTGGAGGGGAATTAAAAGCTAAAACATCATGGGTATCTGGTGCCCCCAAAATTCTTGCACAGCCAGGGTATTTGGTTCTTAGAGTTGATGGAATTTTGTTTGTGACAATGACCCAGTTCTGTTCAGGTATTTATTAAAGATGAGACACGCTTCTCATTACACGTGGGGGCCTAATTGGTTATAGAGAAAAACAAAACTGCTTTCAGACTAAATAAAATCTCTAAATCCAGACTTTGAATATTCCTTAAAGCATGGGAAATTTAGACTATCCCAATAACTAAAGGCCAGGGAAAATTATGAAATCACAATCTGTATTTAAACTTAGTAGTCTGATTACAAATCCACAGTATTTTTTAGAATTTTTGAGACTGGGGGAAAGCTTTGGTAGAATATCAATACACAGAGAGCAATCGGAGAACTCAAGAAAAGCAGAAACTGAAAGAGTCCAGATTTCAAAGAATGCAAGCGTGGTGAGTGACTGTGCAGAACTGAGGCAAAGTTAGAGTTTGGAGGAGGAGGAGAGATGCATCTAGGTTTTGTGGGGCATGAGGTTCATATCACTGAGGATGGGGGAGATCCTCTTTAAAAGAAAAATAAAATAAAAATTAAAAATACAAAATTAGGTCCAGGGCTTTGGAAGGGGCCCATGCAAGGGAAGGGTCTGAAGCTTATGCTTCCTTAGTTTCTTCACAGTAAATCTACCACAAATTAAGACAGAGAGAAAAAAGATTCATGGACCAAAATTCTAGAGCTGTGAATTCTCATCTCGCCTCTCTCATCGATACTTTGTAACTATGAGTGAGCTCTTGATTCTCATTGCTCTTCCATTTCTTACCTGGCCAGTGGTGCTTGGGATCCATGAAACAATGAAAAAGAGAAAGGCCTTAGAATGTTCATGGAAACGACTTGAAGGGGCTTGTAGTTTGAGATATACCTATGAATCAATAAAGATAATTGGGCCTCCAACATACACTTTCCTCTATAATTTTTATTTGCATCATTGAATAATTTATACAGCTCTACATTCAATTATTTACTTAATCAGCTGACAACATTTATTGAGCTCTTACTATGTGTCAGCTATCATGCTAAGTGCTGGGAATACTGAAGTAAACAAGACAGGTAAGGTCCCTGCTCCTTGTGGGGCTTCATTTAAGTTGAGAGTAAGAGAATGATAAGTGAGTAAGAAAAAAACCACAGCAAAATGCTAATGATAATATCCATGAAGAAAACAAAGCAGGATAATGCAATAAGGAGACATTTGTTTATTAAATTAACTTCTATAATATCCTCATTGTAAGAGATGCAAAGGTGAAGGAAATGAATCGTGACCCTCAGGGCGCTTATCTCGTAGAACAAATAAGACAAACTACAACGGGAGGAGGGCAGGAAGGGTCAAATATTTTAAGAGAGATAGAAGAAAGGAGGGGGTAGATATTCAAAGGAAGGGGTAAGAATAAGAAAGTTTACCTGAAGGAGCTGACATCTGAGCTGGGATTCAAAGGATGGACAAGTTTTACCCAGACAATTATAGGATTTGGAGGAGTAGAAGACCCCATGTGAATATCTAAGATGCTGAAGCTTAAATATTCCAAATTCAGTGAGATCGCATCACTGCTCAGAACTAACATCTTTAAATGCCCGGTCAGAATATTTTAGTATTTTTGGTTTCTTAGAATGTCATCTATATATTTCACATAGCTACAGAACCTTCATGAGAAAACTTATTACCGTGCATTTTTACCTGATGTACATGTAAGAGTCACTCAGGGATACATCAGCATTATTTTTCATTAAATGTGACTTAGTTACAGCAGATTGCTAATTAAGTTGCAGTTTATCAACACGTTGAAACTGTTTCCACTAATGTCAAAAGCTCATTTGCATTGCTGTATAACTTTAATGTTATTTAGTTTTGAGAGCATCTTAAAGGTTGGAGTTGCAAGGATATTTGCCTGCAAGCCAAAATAATTTGAAGATAAGGTTGACATGATATTTTAAATTGTATTGAAACATATTGGGGGGAAGTGAAATTATCTTCCTCCTCAAGATGGAAGGTCCTTTTCATGACCCACCATCCACAACTTTAATAAATCCTTTTTTTCTATTGACTATTCTTTGAAATTAAATATGTAAATCTAATAAGCGTTCCATCATTCAAAGGTGGGGGAGGAGTTTCTAATACTGGAACATCTCCCCTTCTCCACTTAGAGTATGAAAACAGAATCCATGAATCAAGTGTTTTGGGGTATTGGTTGCTTCTTTTATTGTGATGTTGGCCTTTATTGCTGTTGCTATTGTTGTTTGCTTTATTTGTTTTTATGACAACACAAAAACATTATCATACATTCCTCCCCAAAATATGACTACTACTCTAATCTATATTTCAATTCCAGGAGGAGATGAAGGAAAGAAGGAAGGAAGGGAGGGAGGGAGGAAGGAAGAAAGACTAGGCAGCTGATAAACCTGCTCTAGAAACAGGTAGCAAATTTCAAGTTCCCATTCAAAGAAAGCAACCTTCCTCCTTTTATTTTCTTCCCAAATCTCTTCCTTCCCAGTTATTTCCTTATGTTGCTATGATGGCGATGGTGGTGCTGGTCATGGTGGCCATGGTTCCAGCCACATTCAGCTCCTGTCATAATGGGTAGGTACTATCTTAGAAATGAGGCTTGCCTGACCTTGGCAATAACAACCAGGGGAAAGACTATTTGACCAGGACCGGGTAACATAGCATTAGGAAACAAGCAGAGTTGACCCCAGCAGCAAAGCCATAATACCCAGCGACCCAATGGTGCATGGAGCTCATAGGAGAGTAGGATTTCAGGGTCTCTCAACTGTTGTTGAGAGACAGCCTTGCAATCTATCACTGTCCCAGGAAATCCTGCTATAATGGGCACCCAGTGCCTGCTCTTTAAGGAGCAACAATTAAGTCAAAAATTCAACTTTTTATTTATGATTAGCAATCCAACTGCTAATATACATCCTGCTCAGAAACTGGAGTGTCCTTCTCCTACAGTGGGGACAGGGAACTATCACTACCTAAATATGGGGAGAAAGCCTGGAGCTGATGGCCAGAAATTTAGAAACTGCCTTAGTGACATTTCATTTGTTTTCCAACTGAGAGGCGGAAGTTACTTTAAATCAGTTCTCTTCATCATAATACAGTTCGCAAGCTTGCCAATGAAATACTTGCTTCTCCTGAAATACTTTCTAACCAACATAATTTTTTCTCTAGGTTAATCAACAAAGACAAAATGCTGTCCCAAGAAAGAAAATGGCAAAAATGGCCTTAGTTCTCAAGATAGAAGAAAGGGGATGAGGTTAGAGTTCCATTTAATCATCTTTTCTTACATTCACAGAGAATCGTTTGCAAGGAAATTCCTAGGAGAATGGAACACAAGATTCCATGTAGTGTGGTCAAGAAAAGTCCAATATTGAGTTTTCCTTTCACTGGTCCATACGTCCCAGGAGTGATAATGGCCTCACTCCCAAGCCTCCACCCCAGTGCTCACAGCCTGCCCTGCTCTCCTCTCCTCCCTGAGTGCCAGTTCTGACTCTGGTGCTCCAGGGTCCTCTTCAGCCCACACCTGCTCTAGTCATCTTCTTCCCCAAACTTCATCCCTAACATACTGCCTGGATCTCCAGAGTTACTGGCCCCAGAATCCCTACTAATACTCTCTGTCCATATCTGGAGACATCGAGGTACTTCGTCTTGCACTCTTTGTTCACAACTCTTTCCCAGGACTCTGACCTCTGTTACAGTCTCCAATGGGTACAATTTCAAGTCCTAGTCCAGCCAACTTCTGTTGAATCCCATAATCCCATAAGGCTTCTGTCCATAAGCCCTACTCTCCCCCATCTCTTCCATGAAAAGAGATTATCATGAGCTTCCTGGGAAACGTATGGCCCTTGGGCATAAACAATCCAAATTAGCAATAAAAGCAGCATTAAATTAAGAGTAAAGAAAGGGATGTCTCTGTCTCTAGCCTGCACCTGACTGATGAGATCATACCCATGATATGTTTTAAGTATTTTTAAAGAGAATCTGAAGCAAGTTAATAAAAACAAAAATGTGCACAAACATGAAGAGACTGGTTGATGAGGGAAAAACCTAGAGATGTTCAATGTCTCAGAAAAGACTTAATGAAAAAGGAGTCCACAAGCATTTAAAAATATAAACTAGGCAAAGAAATGAAGAAGTGTTTGAAGAAATAAACCCAGAGAAATAAAATTAAGAAAAACATATAAAACATAACATGAAGAAATAAAAACAACAGTGAGTTGAATACCAAGAATTAAATTTCCAAGGAAAGTGAGTTGCTGTCATGTTCACTGCCCACATATGTTAAATTGACTATGATCCAGTAAAGCTTTGTCCAATAGCAATGAAGTAATCGTCACTCCATAAGCAGAGCCCTCGAGTAGGACTGAGGTGAAAGGGCAACGGTATATCCTGTGCCTCTAGGAATCAAGTTCTGCTGACTTCTGATCTAGGTAGGTGTGATTAGATTTTAATATAGGCAACTCCCTAAGCCAAGAAACTAATAAACGAGACTGTTAATAGATACTAATACTAAAACCCCAGTTATACCAGGAGACGACTATTGAACTCCAAATAAATATTTATTCATAAAGTAAAACACAATTTTCCTCTAGGAATTGTCCCTCATTCTCATCCAAAACTTGTTTCGTCTTATTAGCCTTGCCAACTGCAGCAGCCAAAACTAGAAGTAAAATTCCATCCTGGCCTCTCCCTTCCAAAATCAGTGTGGGATAGGGGGATAAAACACTAGACTTACTTAGTGTAGGAACATCTAGGTACCAGTCATGATCCCATTGTTTATAACATTTTTGGCCTTGGGTAACTCACTTATCTTGAGCTCCTTTGCCTCGTTCATCAAATGGGGACGCTATTGACTAATATCTGCCCTCCGTAAATCATGTATTGCCATGATGATCAAATGAAATGATGGCTGTAAAAGGAACTGCAACTGGAAGAGTCAAGAAGGGCTGCCCGGAGACATGTGAGGTGACTCTGAAAGAACAGACAGGAGGGACTTCCCTGGTGGTGCAGTGGTTAAGAATCCACCTGCCAATGCAGGGGACACGGGTTTGAGCCCTGGTCGGTGAAGATCCCACATGCCGCAGAGCAACTAAGCCCGTGCGCCACAACTACTGAGTCTGAGCTCTAGAGCCTGTGAGCCATAGCTACTGAGCCCGCATGTCACAACTACTGAACCCACGCACCTAGAGCCTGTGCTCTGCAACAAGAGAAGCCACCGCAGTGAGAAGCCCGCGCACCGCAACGAAGAGTAGCCCCCGCTCGCCGCAACTAGAGAAAGCCCGCGCGCAGCAAGGAAGACCCAAAGCAGCCAATAAATAAATAAACAAATAAATAAATTTATTTAAAAAAAAAGAAAAGACAGGAGAGATGTGGTATGAGGTCATTTCAGGGAGAGGAAACATGGATGCAAGAGAGACAGTCTGGTTTCCAGAGAACAATGGGTGGTAACTAGTATGTCTACAAGGCCCACGGTGTTAGGGAAGATGGGCCTGAAGAAGGGCTGGATCAAGAAGGACTCTGTGTCCAGGTTAAAGAACTCACATTGTAACCCGGGATAAGCTGTGCTACAGTTTGACCTCTAATCGTTTCCCTCTCTCAAAGAACCAGCAAGGACAGGAGCCCCCTCAGCACACACGGTCGCGTGTTTTTTCACCACAGAGTAAGTTTAACATGGACACAGACTGGAGAAAGGATCAGCCGGGCGCGCTTGTTTCAGAGAACTTTCGTTACCGAATCAAAAATGTTCTGTTGCTCACAGACTTCACACCCCTGAAGCCATAGAAACAGCTTTATCATATGAAAACTTCAGTCACTTAGACAATCAGATAATCCTAAATCCTGCAATGATCAACGGTCCAAAACCACAGAAAAGGCTTCAGTTCTCTTTCCCAAGACCCTATTAATTCAATCTTCAGGTTTAAAGATCTTCTTCGAAAATCATAGAACAATGATGGCTTTTGAATTAGTGACACCTCCTCCCAAATTAAAAGTGCTTCTGCGAAACAACTTCCACATAGCAGACACTGAGGTGGAGATTTTCACTTATAATGTCCCTTTTAATTCTCCTGAAGACACGGTTTCTTCTTTAAATTTAATATCCTAAAAATCAATGATATTCCAAGAATCTCACAATATCTTTTGAGATAATTAGCATAGCCCAGAGGGTTTTCCCCCCCTAAATGGGAGTCATTAGTTTAGAGGGAGAGAGGCCTCTCAGTGGCTCTAGCATTATCTACCTTGCTACCCCTAATCTTTGAACTGTTTTGAAATGTTCTCAAATCTACATTCACGGTGATATTACTGTTTTCTTTCCTTCTTTTCACTAAACTCCAGAAGAAATGGCTAGTCAGCCCAATCAATATATAAATGCATCTCTCTTTTTAATTGTGTAAGTAGCCAAAAGCAAAACACATCCTCCCACAGAGTTCTGAGCTGCACTTCTTTTCACAAAACTCTGGCACCCAATAATGCCAGAGGGAAATAAATAATCCACAAATATCACTGAAATAGATCAGGGCGGACAGATGACTCAACCATAACCATAACTCTTAGGTGCAAGCTGAGAGTAATAAATGACTTTTCTTTCACCTTCTCTTGTCACCAACTTGGTAATGTGACAAAATTCTAAGAATGTATAGACTTAAGCTTTTGTCTCTTCCACAATATTATAAGTACATTTTCCCTCCCTCAGACATCTCCAGGTAAGGAGGTATAAAATACCAAATAAAAGGTGACATTAAAATTATTAGCCAAGTTTTCAGAAGTCAGATAAACTAAACAAGAAGTTTCCAAAATTGCTGACTGCTGACCCTGAAAATATTTCAGTCAAAGTAGCTTCTGGGAACAGTATGGTTTATAGTTTCACACGTATTGACTCTTCATAGCTTGAAATATGTCTAGAGGTTTTTATTCGTGTCAAATTCTCTCCATGAAGCTTTGATTACTTTCAGAACTACCTTCTCTTGAACATAACCTCACTTCTACAGGCAGGTCTTTGGCCTAACTTTTTGTGTTTGTTGTAGTCAAAGTTAGTTTAGGAACAAGGAATAAACATAGTTCAAGCTAGTTCAAATAAAGAGGGCCTCGCAGGACATGGAGCCATCAAAAGTCAGAGCAAATACTGTCTCAGCCTCTTGGTGTATTTCTTTATCTAAATCTCTCTCCCCACCGATCTCCACACTCCCCCACCCCACTCTGGCTTCCATCTGTTTCTCTGTAACTGCCGTAGTACCTGGGCTGCAGACAGAATATCTTATTCATAGTTTCTCTAACTGCCCCCAACTTTAGCTTGTAGGTGGTTTTGCCTTTAAAGGCACAGACCTCGACTGCAACATTACACGACCTCAAGATTCAGCACCTACCACAAACTGAGTCTTTTGATTCAAGTTGTTTTTTTTTTTTAGAGCTCTGCTCCCCACAGAATTTTCCTCTGGTATAATCACTTTATATTTTTTTAAAATTTTACTTACTTATTTATTTTTTTTGGCTGTGTTGGGTCTTCGTTGCTGCACGCAGGCTTTCTCTAGTTGCGGTGAGCAGGGGCTACTCTTCGTTGCGGTGCAAGGACTTCTCAATGCGGTTGCTTCTCTTGTTGCGGAGCATGGGCTCTAGGC
Source organism: Balaenoptera ricei (assembly GCF_028023285.1). Classification (NCBI taxonomy): domain Eukaryota; kingdom Metazoa; phylum Chordata; class Mammalia; order Artiodactyla; family Balaenopteridae; genus Balaenoptera; species Balaenoptera ricei. The sequence goes on from NC_082650.1 coordinate 71,158,842, forward strand.
ACGTGGGCTTCAGTAATTGCAGCAAGCGGGCTCAGTAGTTGCAACACGCAGGTCCTAGAGCGCAGGTTCAGTAGTTGTGGCACACGGGCTTAGTTGCTCCGCGGCTCATGGGATCTTCCCGGACCCCAGGGATCGAACCCGTGTCCCCTGCATTGGCAGGTGGATTCTTAACCACTGCACCATGAGGGAAGTCCTGATTCAAGTTTTTGAGAGGAAGAATCTTTGGCGAACTTGCCAGACAATGGATTAAGTCCACTGGGACAGGTGGCCACCACAATCCAAACAGCTTAGCCAGGGGACAAGGTCACATGGGCACTTAGGCACATCCTTGCAGCAGGGCTATGTGTCAATAGGATGTAGTTGCAGAGACAATAATATGGCAGGGCAGCCCCCCAGTGTTGTTTCAGAAGTATAATTAGGTTCACTCGGAAAGCTGAGGATTCATGTAATTCCTCCATTATAGCCCCAAAATGGCAGGAGCTGGATGAAAACAAGTGTCTTGGTAGCACTGGGCACATTGAGCCCAGCATTTCCACCTCTGACATGCTCTTGGTCCCAACAGAGAAATAAAAACCCCCAAGTTAGTAAATATTTTCAGACACAAAGTACCTCTCTGCTTACTCTAATTATGACATTGGATTTAGATGAAATTTCTCCTGAAAAGCAAAGCAGTTTTGAGAAATACTGCTGAAGTATTTCAGACCATTATCTTGTCACTGGACTTCTTTCTTTTTCTTTAAAAAAAAAAAAAAAAAAAATGTACTCACCTAGTACTTACCTGAACTACTTAAATTACCTGAGCTTCTTAAACATTTAACTTTAACATTAAATAAAATTAATCAAATCCAGTAATATGTTAGGTGTAGGCTTTTGCTTTTGCTGCAAGCATGGCTGACCCCTCCCAGGCTCTTGACATACACCTGCCAGACTAGTGGGCCCAAAGTGAGCAAAAAGCCTGGAACAAAGGTGGCAAGCAGCCTCTACCTGTCCTGGGACCCTCGCATCCTCCACTAGTCTCCCTGCTCCTCCCCTGTCTGGGGAGCTCCCCCAGCTTTCTGAAGCCCAGCCTGAACTACAGGCTGCAGACCCTGCAGCCCAGCTGGAGTCCATTCCCTTTTGTTCAGGCCGCCTCACCTGCATCCCCAGTGCCTGGGTCTCCCGGCCCACCTTCCTGAGCAACGCTGCCCGAGGCTCCCGGTTTCCGGGCACAGAGTACCTTCCATGAATTCCAAGGCCTGTCCACCGCGCACACCTCCTCACTCAGTTCTCACACCCACTTTCTGTGTCGCGTCTCACACCCACCACCGGGTGATTCTGGTGACTCCAGATTCCCTTTCCCACCCAGGTTTGTGATGCTCTTACCCCCATCCCTGTCCAAATGCCCTGTGCCTCCACATCCATGGCAACTTCTCCTCACACTAGATTCCCAGTTCTGGCCCCTCCTGCCTTTTCAGTTATGGGACTAAGTGATGTTATCGAGTTAATATATCAGAGAAATTAGTTCCTTTGCCTAAAATGCGAAGTCAAAGGGCTCACTGAACGTACTACATGTGACTCAGCACATTTAGCAGACTGGCCAAAGTATGCACACCTGGACAAGGAAAACTGAACTCATGAAGAGACAGCTGTGGAACATTTCTGTCTGCTTCTAAGAAGATGCCAACGTGACCCGTGCTTCCTCTACAAATGCCACAGGCTGCTGACAGAAATGATAACACAGTTCACCGAATAAAAAGACCAGAAGACTGAAAAGCAGAGATAAAGAATGATTTGCTTTTTCAGATTCAGATTTTAAACTGTATAAGCAATTACATTTAAAAATTGAATGTCTGAAAAAATATTAAAGTATGTATTTAAAACTTAGATCCCTGTGATTTATTTTATAACTGGTAATTTGTGCCTCTTAATCTGCTTCACCTACTTCACCCTTCCCCCACCATTTTTCCCTTCGGCAACTACTAGTTTGGGAATACAGTCAACATTTTGTGATAACTTCATATGGTGTGTAATCTATAAAAATATCAAATCACTATGTTGTACACCTGAAACTAATATAATACTGTAAGTCAACTATACTTCAATAAAAATAAATTATAAAATTAGAGTTAAAATTAAAATAATTACCTATACCTAGAGTAGAATGCACTCTAATGTTTAATTAAACATTAATTTAAGTATTTGAACACTTTATTTAAAAAAATAAAATAAAACTCAGTCCATCAAGTAAACTCACTTGGTAAAACTGAGTATGTTCTTTGATGATAATAATGCTCACATCATAGAGAAGAAAAAAAATTGTTATGAATTGTAACTTGAATCTTGGACTTGGCAAAGGAGAACTTCTGTTAATTGCCTGAGAGAGAAAAAACTTTGGAATATTAAGTCTTACTGGGATCCCTCCCATTTCCTGTATTCCATTTTTAAAGCCCTCCATGGGATAATCCAGAAAAGATTTCACATCTTTTGGAAAGTACTATTCTCACTTCATTATATAGTGAAATTTTTAATATCCTTTCTAGCCTTAAGTCTTATTTAAATGAGAATAAAGGAATAACATTGGATAAGGGAACGACAGAATGTAGGTTAAGATAAAGAATATTAATAGCCCACACATTTTATATACCTCTGCTTCAGGTATATAAACAAATTTGAGGAATGAGAACATTTTTCGACAACCATTAAAACTGAAAAAATCTCTTTGTCAAACAAAGAGAATTCTTGAGAGACTAACTGTATTAGTCTACTAGGACTGCCATAACGAAGTACCACATACTGGGTGGCTTAAACAACAGAAATTTATTTCCTTACAGTCCAGAGGCTAGAAGTCCAAGTTCAAGGTCTGGTTTCTTCTAAGGCCTCTCTCCTTGACTTACAGATGGCCACCTTCTTGCTATGTCTTCACATGGCCTTTCCTCTGTGTGCACACATCCCCCGTGTCTATGTGTCCAAATTTCCTCTTCTTATAAAGACATCAGACATGTTGGATTAGGGCCCACCCCAATGGCCTCCTTTTAACTTAATCACGTCTTTGAAAGTCTTACCTCCAAATAGTCACATTCAGACTTCAACACATGAATTTTGGAGGGACACATTGCAGCCCATAATCCTTGACAAAATATGTTTTTTAAAGTAAGAATTAATAACTATTAACCAAGCTGAGTTTTTTAAATACAAGGGAAACGGTACTCCAGTAGCTTCAACAGTATTACCCAGCTGGATCCTCAAAACAAACATGAGCGATCCACATCGAGCCCCCTGAGGTCACAGAGTAAATTCGAAGTGTTGACTTTGCTGGTGTGGCTATCAGAAAATACCCTAATTCACAATGCCTTATTGAGCTCTCTACATTTCCAAAATGGATGCTGGGGGTGAAATCTTTTGTCATACATGCATTCTGATTTTTAATTTAGAATAAAGATTAGAGTAATGGGTACAGATTCTGATCATAAATTCTTTTTAAACAACTTTACACCAGGTCCTTACAGATTTTAAAGCTAATGTAACATAATCTAAAAGAAATGAAACAGGGTATTAAAACTTCTTGCATTATTCAACAGCAAAAATGTACCATCAAAAAAAGAAAAAGTCTTAATTAAAAAAACAAATGGGATAAAATACTATCCCATACTAGTAATGCAGACAAAAAGTAACAAAAGTATACAAATAATTTATTATAAGTCAGAATTAGTAATGATCACATATAGAAAAGGGTAAGAAATGTTATGTTTATGAGCAAGAATTAAAATAATATATAAATTATAGATAGCAAAATAAAGTCCTAAACATATGGAGAGAGACATAGATTCACAAATAAATTTAAAATGTTTTGCACTCTGGAACAAAAAATTAAAATTACTCTAAAATATTGAAAGGACATGCCAACAGGGATTTTAAATCACAATTAATGAATATGTGAAAAAGAGCAAATAAACTGAAAAATAATGTGAATATGACTAATAGAAGTAAATAAAAGAGATTTTCTTTTCTCTCTAAAATGAGTTCTTATAGATGTTTTGTGGAAAAAAATAAACAAAACAAGTAAAGGAAAAAATAGCATTAAAGATAGTGTCAACTGAGCTATGTATTTTTTGCGATTCACTGGAAAACAAAGGATAATGCCATCCTTAAATGCATAGTTAAACTATGCTTTTAAATCACTGTGGAAAAAAATCTATTATAATCAAAACAACACATGCACAAAAATCTAACATTTAGATTCTTTCAAAGAATATCATAAAATAAATTCTTTTAAAAAGTTTAAAAAATTTCACTCATAAGTACATAGATTGTTTCAATGTTTGACTTTTTTGTTTCTCTGCTAACAAAAGACAGCAACCAAAATTAGGAAGTATTTTCCAAAATAAAGAACAAAAAGAAATGAGAATGGCATTCGTACATTTGGCAATTCAATATTCATTCAATACTTATGATCTGGCAGGCTTTGTGCTAGGCAGATACAATAATAATTGAAGTAGCAAGTTTTTACTGACTCTTTACTATGTGTTAGGCACCTGTGCTAAACACTTTTTATTTATTACCCATTAAATCTTCACCCAAAAAGCCTATGAGGTCAGTACCATACCTAAAGGCAACAACAGATGAATGTCAGAGCTACACTAGGACCTGAGACATCTGACTCCAGGCATGAACTCTTCAGTGTCACTGCCAAGGTGCAGAAGACCCAGGACCAGCTCCTAGAGGGGTCATAAACGAGTGCTTAACCTGCTAGAAATGTTAATGATAAAGTCAAGGCCATAGTGACCATGAAGAAAACTCCTTGTTCTTAATTTATTCATTCAACAAATACTTATTGAATGGCTGTTCTGGACATCAAGGGCCCAGCAGTTAACAAAACAAAGTCCCTTTCCTCATGTAATGTGCATTCACCTGAAGAAACACGCAATAAAAAAGTGCACAATTTCAGTTAGTGATAAGTATAAAGAAGAAATGCACAGCATTTCAGGGAAGGCCTCTTTGAGGAGATGGCATTTGGACAGAGACCTGAATCTCAGTGATGTGAGGACACCAGCCTTGCAAAGATCCAGGGAGAGCATTCCAGGCAGAGCGAAAAGCAGATGTAAAATCCCTAAGTCTAGAACAAGCTTGGCGTATTCCAGGTCCCAGGAAGAGGGAGAGAGTGGGTATCAGATACAAGGGCAGAGAACTAGTAGGGACCAGATGACAAAAGACCTTCAAGGACAAGGTTAAGAAGAATTTAAAAAATCTTTTTATTTGGAAATAATTTCAACCTTACAAAAAGTTTAAAGAATAATAGTACAAAGAAGATTCAAATGTCTTTTATCCAGATTTGTATATTGTTAATGTTTTACCCCATTTGCTTTAACTCTTGTGGTGTGTGTGCCTGCGTATGTGTGTGTGTACAATTTTTTAGAACCCTTTGAGAGTAAGTTGCATGCATCTTGGTCCTTTGCCCCTAAACACTTCAATGTGTATTTCCTAAGAATGAGAATATTCTCTTAAATAATCACTATATAGTAATCAACCTCAGTAAATTTAACATTAATACAACACTTCTGTCTAAGCACCATGATCCAATTTTATCAGTTGATCTAATAACAATGTCCTTTACAGCCTTTTTCCCCTCCAGTACAGAATCTTGTCTAGAATCAGGTATTTCATTAGTTTTCACATCCCAAGTAAAACATTACTTATTATGGGTTGGCCTAATGGTTCCTTGGCGAGTAGGTTCAGGTAATGGATCGAAGCCAGAACACTACCTGAGTGATGTGTTCTTCCCAGGTTAGCACGTCTGGAGGCACTCAATGTCTATCTGCCCCTCACTGCTAATGTTCATTTTGATCACCCAGTCAAGATGTATCTATTTCTCCACCGTAGTTACAATTTTTTCCTTACAATCAATAAATCACAGAGACCATGTAACTATCCCGCCCTTCATCAAAATTTCCCTCTAAACTTAGCAACCATTAATGAGTCTTAACTGAACCAGTCTGTACTATGATGGTTGCAAAATGGTGATTTTGTTGTTTCTTGGGGGTTGTTTTAATTTATTTATTTTTGGCTGCATTGGGTCTTCGTTGCTGTGCGCGGGCTTTCTCTAGTTGAGGCGAGCGGGGGCTACTCTTCGTTGCAGTGTGCGGGCTTCTCACTGCAATGGCTTCTCTTGTGGCAGAGCACGGGCTCTAGGCGCACGGGCTTCAGTAGTTGTGGCTCGTGGGCTCGAGAGGACAGGCTCAGTAGTTGTGGTGCATGAGTTTAGTTGCTCTGCGGCATGGGGAATCTTCCTGGACCGGGGCTCGAACCCACGTCCCCTGCATTGGCAGGAGGATTCTTAATGACTGTGCCACCAGGGAAGACCCAAAATGGTGATTTTGAACTGCAGGATTCCTTGCACATTTACCGGTTAGTCCTTAGCATTCTACTGTAAGTAAGAGCCCTCCCCTCTCCCCATTTATACATGTATTTATTTACTTATCATCAGTATGGATTCATGGATTTCTATTTTTCCAATCGTATATAAGTCGTTAATGTTTTTAACAATTTCAGTGCTCAAATTTTCCCCTTCTTCCCTTCAAACTGGTTCATATGTTCTCGTGATATGATCTCATTATTTCTTGGAGCAGTCCTTTATACTTTCTAGCATAATGCCATTCAATAGGATTTTCTGCAATGATGGGGATTTTCCATATCTATGCTATCCAATGCTATAGCCACTGGCCCCATGTGGCTACTGAGCTTGTGAAATGTGGCTAGTGCAAATGAGGAATGCACTTGTTAATTTTATTTAATTTTAATTAATGTAATTTTAAATAGCCACCAAAACTAGTGGCTAACATAATAATCTAGCAAGATGAGATATTCTAGGATCATCTTTTACCTACACTGCCTCAGCCCTGGAATTAGAAACTTCTCCAAGGAGCCCTGATTCCTTTCAAAAGGGAACAATATTAGAGACCAAGATCCGATGTACATACATAGATATTATACACACACACGTACATACATAAACTTGTGCACATATACATGGTATACACCAATAAATAAATATTTTAGAATCATGGATTCACATCAATACCTACAATTCTAATCCATCTGCATGAACATCTTCCTTGCCTTCCCCCATTTTCTTTTTCTATGTCTCTTCTTCTATTGGGAACCCTGCCTCCCCAAAATATCAACTCATTTCTTCATTGCCCAAACCTATACACTTCAAAAGCACTTTCAGAATTGCTTCACCCATAACAACATAAAAATCAAACCTACTGGGGGACTTTCAAGATGGCGGAGGAGTAAGACGTGGAGATCACCTTCCTCCCCACAAATACATCAAAAATACATCTACATGTGGAACAACTCCTACAGAACACCTACTGAACACTGGCAGAAGACCTCAGACTTCCCAAAAGGCAAGAAACTCCACATATACCTGGATAGAGCAAAAGAAAAAAGAAAAAACAGAGACAAAAGAATAGGGATGAGACCTGCACCTCAGGGAGAGAGGTGTGAAGGAAGAAAAGTTTCCACACACTAGGAAGCCCCTTCACTGGTGGAGATGGGGAGTGGGTGGGGAGGAAGCTTCGGAGCCAGGAGGAGAGCGCAGCAACAGGGGTGCAGAGGGCAAAGCGGAGAGATTCCGCACAGAGGATAGGGACCGACCAGCACTCACCAGCCTGAGAGGCTTGTCTGCTCACCTGCTGGGGCAGGCGGGGGCTGAGAGCTGAGGCTCGGGCTTCGGAGGTCAGATCCCAGGGAGAGGACTGGCGTTGGCTGTGTGAACACAGTCTGAAAGGGGCTAGTGTGCCACAGCTAGCCAGGAGGGAGTCCGGGAAAAAGTCTGGACCTGCCTAAGAGGCAAGAGACCACTGTTTGGGGGTGCGTGAGGAGAGGGGATTCAGAGCACCGCCTAAATGAGCTCCAGAGACGGGCGGGAGCCACGGCTATCAGCGCGGACCTCAGAGACGGGCTGCTTGCTGCAGCCACCAAGAAGCCTGTGTGCAAGCACAGGTCACTATCCACACCTCCCCTCCCAGGAGACTGTGCAGCCCGCCACTGCCAGGGTCCCGTGATCCAGGGACAACTTCCCAGGGAGAACACACGGCACATCTCAGGCTAGTGCAATGTCACACTGGCCTCTGCCACCGAAGGCGCACCCCGCATTCCGTACCCCTCCCTCCCCCCGGCCTGAGTGAGCCAGAGCCCCCTAATCAGCTGCTACTTTAACCCTGTCCTGTCTGGGTGGGAACAGACGCCCTCAGGCGACCTACACACAGAGGCAGAGCCAGATCCAAAGTTGAACCCCAGGAGCTGTGTGAACAAAGAAAAGAAAGGGAAATTTCTCCCAACAGCCTCAGGAGCAGAGGATTAAATCTCCACAATCAACTTGATGTACCCTGCATCTGTGGAATACCTGAATATACAATGAATCATCCCAAAATTGAGGCGGTGGACTTTGCAAGCAACTGTAGACTTCGGGTTTCCTTTCTGCATCTAATTCATCTCTGCTTTTATATTTATCTTAGTTTAGTATTTAGAGCTTATTATCACTGGTAGATTTGTTTATTGATTTGGTTGCTCTCTTCATTTATATATATATATATTTTTTTTTTCCTTTTTCTCTTTTGTGAGTGTGTATGTGGGTGCTTCCTTCTGTGATTTTTGTCTGTATAGATTTGCATTTACCATTTCTCCTACGGTTCTGTCTGTCTGCTTTTGGGGTTTTTTTTTAGTATAGTTTTTAGCGCTTGTTATCATTGGTGGATTGGTTTATTGGTTTGGTTGCTTGACCTTTATTTTTTTTTTTTTACTTTTTTATTTATTTATTTTTTTTTTTTTTTAAATTTTTTTTTTTTTTAATTAATTTTATTTTTGGCTGTGTTGGGTCTTCGTTTCTGTGCGAGGGCTTTCTCCAGTTGTGGCAAGTGGGGGCCACTCTTCATCGCGGTGCGCGGGCCTCTCACTGTCACGGCCTCTCTTGCCGTGGAGCACAGGCTCCAGATGCGCAAGCTCAGTAGGTGTGGCTCACGGGCCTAGTTGCTCCGCAGCATGTGGGATCTTCCCAGACCAGGGCTCGAACCCGTGTCCCCTGCATTGGCAGGCGGATTCTTAACCACTGCGCCACCAGGGAAGCCCTACTTTTTTATTTTTTTAATTATTTCCTCTAAGATCAGGAACAAGACAAGATTTTCCACTCTCACCACTATTATTCAACATAGTTTTGGAAGTTTTAGCCACAGGAATTAGAGAAGAAAAAGGAATAAAATGAATCCAAACCGGAAAAGAAGAAGTAAAGCTGTCACTGTTTGCAGATGACATGATACTATACACAGAGAATCCTAAAGATGCTACCAGAAAACTACTAGGGCTAATCAATGAATTTGGTAAAGTAGCAGGATATAAAATTAATGCACAGAAATCTCTTGCATTCCTATACACTAATGATGAAAAATCTGAAAGAGAAATTAAGGAAACACTCCCATTTACCATTGCAACAAAAGAATAAAATATCTAGGAATAAACGTACCTAAGGAGACAAAAGACCTGTATGCAGAAAACTATAAGACACTGATGAAAGAAATTAAAGATGATATAAACAGATGGAGAGATATACCATGTTCTTGGATTGGAAGAATCAACATTGTGAAAATGACTATACTACCCAAAGTAATCTACAGATTTAGTGCAATCACTATCAAACTACCAATGGCATTTTTCACAGAATTAGAACAAAAAATTTCACAATTTGTATGGAAACACAGAAGACCCCAAATAGCCAAAGCAATCTTGAGAAAGAAAAACGGAGCTGGAGGAATCAGGCTCCCTGACTTCAGACTATACTACAAAGCTACAGTAATCAAGACAGTATGGTACTGCCAAAAAACAGAAATATAGATCAATGGAACAGGATAGAAAGCCCAGAGATAAATGCATGCACATATGGTCACCTTATTTTTGGTAAAGAAGGGAAGAATATACAATGGAGAAAAGACAGCCTCTTCAATAAATGGTGCTGGGAAAACTGGACAGCTACATGTAAAAGAATGAAATTAGAACACTCCCTAACACCATACACAAAAATAAACTCAAAATGGATTAAAGACCTAAGAGTAAGGCCAGACACTATAAAACTCTTAGAGGAAAACATAGGCAGAACACTCCATGACATAAATCACAGCTAGATCCTTTTTGACCCAACTCCTAGAGAAATGGAAATAAAAACAAAAATAAACCAATGGGACCTAATGAAACTTAAAAGCTTTTGCACAGCAAAGGAAACCATAAACAAGACGAGAAGACAACCGTCAGAATGGGAGAAAATATTGGCAAATGAAGGAACTGACAATGGATTAATGTCCAAAATATACAAGCAGCTCATGCAGCTCAATACCAAAGAAACAAACAACCCAATCCAAAAATGGGCAGACAACCTAAATAGATATTTCTCCAAAGAAGATATACAGATTGCCAACAAACACATGAAAGGATGCTCAACATCACTAATCATTAGAGAAATGCAAATCAAAACTACAATGAGGTATCACCTCACACTGGTCAGAATGGCCATCATCAAAAAATCTAGAAACAATAAATGCTAGAGAGGGTGTGGAGAAAAGGGAACCCTCTTGCACTGTTGGTGGGAATGTAAATTGATACAGCCACTGTGGAGAACAGTATGGAGGTTCCTTAAAAAACTAAAAACAGAACTACTATATGACCCAGCAATCCCACTACTGGGTATATACCCTGAGAAAACCATAATTCAAAAAGAGTCATGTACCACAATGTTCATTGCAGCTCTATTTACAATAGCCAGGACATGGAAGCAACCTAAGTGTCCATCGACAGATGAATGGATAGAGAAGATGTGGCACATATATACAATGGAATATTACTCAGCCATAAAAAGAAATGAAATTGAGTTATTTGTAGTGAGGTGGATGGACCTAGAGTCTGTCATACAGAGTGAAGTAAGTCAGAAAGAGAAAAACGAATACCATATGCTAACACATATATATGGAATCTAAAAAAAAAAAAAAGTTTCTGAAAAACCTAGGGGCAGGACAGGAATAAAGATGCAGACGTAGAGAATGGGCTTGAGGACACAGGAAGGGGGAAGGGTAAGCTGGGACGAAGTGAGAGAGTGCCATGGACATATATACACTACCAAATGTAAAACAGATAGGTAGTGGGAAGCAACCACATAGCACAGGGAGATCAGCTCAGTGCTTTGTGACCACCTAGAGCGGTGGGATAGGGAAGATAGGAGGGAGACGCAAGAGGGAGGAGATATGGGGATATATGTGTACGTATAGCTGATTCACTTTGTTATAAAGCAGAAACTAACACACCATTGTGAAGCAATTATACTGCAATAAAGATGTTTAAAAAAAAATGAACATATAGGAAAAAAGTTTTTTAAGAAAGAAAAAAACTCCAGGGAACAGAGCAAGTAGCCAAGAAATCTTCAAAATATAATAATTAATTCTTCTCAGTAGACAAGAGAAGATATTGTATATTAAATATAACTAGGAGGCTGAAAAAACAAAGCACCATCAGAGAACAAAAAAGAAATCTTGGAAATTAAAAATACAATAGCAGAAATGAAGAATTCAAGAGAAGCGATGGAAAAATAAAGTTGAGAAAGTCTCCTAGAGAATAATACAAGAAAATAAGAAATAAAAAAATAAGAAAACCAGCAGATCATTAAGGCGGGGGGGGTGGGGGGGGAGCAGCTAGCATCTAAATAAAAGTCATTCCAGAGAGAACAGAATAAATATTCTGTGTTCTATAGCTTTCGTGTATTTTTATAAAATGTCTCATTTTTTTAGAGCAAAGAGAGAAGACATTTAAAATTCATAACCCTTTAGATTTGTCTGTTGAGAAGACACTTCCAGACAAACCAGAAAGGATCATTCATATTCTACCTGCAGTTCCTTCCAACACACATTTAGGCTCATTATTCAAACCAGGAAAGGATTACCAAGTTAGTTTTCTCTTTTCCAAGCTATGCAAAACAGTTTCAATAATCTAATACAATTCATATATATATTCCCTACTGTTTTTATCAAAGGATTTCATCCGGGTTTGTCACCCTACCTCCAGCTGTGCCTGAGCATCACTAGAATTCAGTCTCTCCAAACAATTCTCCAGTCCTCTGGCAGGTGCGGGAAGGGCTTCATCTGACTTCAGGGAGTGGGACAGGAGTCCAGGGTCCTAGCTGTCTCTTTTAGACACTTCCAACCAATCAAGATCCTCTCCTCACCACAGAGGAAGTATCTGGTGCCTGCCTTCCACCCCTGCTCCTATCCCATGTGCCTCTTATTGGAAGTAGACATTAGACACATCACACATTTGTGTACAAACCACAAATTCCTATGACCAATTAATTTCCAAAAGGGTTTCCCCCCATATTTCTAGGCACAGATGCAAAAGGGCTATATTTACCAACAGACACTTATAAAAGACTAACTTTTTGTACAAAGGGGAAAGGCGCTTGTTTTGTCTCTTACAGACACACAGAGATGTAACAGCCTCGGTTTTACAGCTTTAGCCAACATCAAGAGCAAATATAGATCCATGAAACTCCATTATTCTATTGATATTTTACCTTTGAAATAGTCACAGACCTTTAGATACTTCCACACACTTTTCAAAGACTCTCCCAAACTAACCTTAGCTTTCGGTCTCTCAATTGGAAGACAGCAGGCCACCCAGGTCCTCCAGGCTCTCACCCTACACACAGCTTCTGGCAGCCAGACCAGATCGTTTGGAATGCAGAGCTCTGTTTAAAGACAAAAACAAAACAAAACAAAACAAAACAGCCTTTTAATCATTTAGTCAAGTTTCACCCAGCATTCATGATTTATAGGAACAGATTCTTTTAGTTTCTAATTTTAAAATTAGAAAGACGTTTTAACCAGAGCAGGTCAGTGGCCATCAGACTTTGGCACATGAGCTCCGAAATGGAGCACACTTGCCGCTCTCTCATTAAACTTGAGGGTCAGTAATAACAGCAACAGAACATGAAAGTCACAGAGACACAAAAGATATTAAAGTTACACTGATTGTGTCATTCCTTGATCCAGGGGCTATTTCTTCATTATCTTGCATGCTTTCAAGGTGAATACATATTTTTTTTCTCTTGAGACCAAGACAAATAGCAAAGATGATTTTATCAGTAGTCAGAAAGGCAAATATTCAACAGCACAGGAAATACCTTGTTAACCCCACAGTTGAGACAGACTATTGGTCTGACTAAATCAAGTCTAGTGACCCTGTGAGAAAGAGATGGGTGCCCCAAATGCCAGGAAATAAGAGAATACTCAATAAAAACAGACAAGACGGTCATATGTAAGAAGTCATCTAGATTGCTGTTATCTCCTACCCAAAGAGAAGAGATGCCCTGTCTTTGATAGTAAACTTAAAAAACAAAGATTAAAAATATATTCCAGTGTTTCCTCCAAGAATGAAGGCAATAGAAGAGTTGCCTTAAAAACAAAACTAGATTAAATCTATAATCAGAGGAAGTGAAGGTAAAATATTTATTGCCAGATAGTAAGATTCACCTAGAGAGCTGAAAAGTGCAAATCTGTGTTCTTGGGGCCCAAGAGATGCACATCTCAGACAACACAGTGTCATTGACTCCCATAGTTGAATAGAGTTGGGTGATATTATTGGGACCTGTAACTCTCCCATAGATCCATGGAAGATCTATGGTAACTGTGCAAGAAAGACTCAGAAACAAAAGGTCAGCATTAAAAAAGTAATTTTATTTGAAATTTTACATGTTATATTTCAGAAGAACTGGGCTCTCAATAATGGATATAGCAAATACTTAAGGAAAAATCCTCAAGGTTTCATTTGTCTGTTTAAAATTCTCAATGGTGGAAAATAACGGTTACGCCACACAATTGTTGTATCTGCCAGGATCTTACTCCCCTGTCAATATAGCATTTAGTTAGGGAGGGATCAACTTACAGGAAAGGGGCTCAAGGCTTCTATCTTGCAGACTACAGGAAACATGGTGTTTGTGGTCGTGTGTGTGTGTGTGTGTGTGTGTGTGTGTGTGTGTGTGGTATGCGCACACATGCACTTTATGTTTGAGTGGGTTTCCATGTGCTTAGATAAAATGGCAACAGGGTAAGGTACCTGTTTTGCTGCCTCACACTTCTATGACCTAGTTGTACTTCCTGTTTAAAGTGCATCACATGTAAAGCCTCACATCATAGCTAATACTTTACAGAGCTTTATTTGAAAGCCAATTATGTATTAAGAACTATCCTAAGTATTGGAAATATAGTCGTTAAGATGATTTTAAAAGCCCCCCCCCCCTTATCTTTGAAAATTGAGACTATGCTTTACTCATTCTAACATCCCTCAGAGCACCTCACCCAGTACTTCACGTATACATACTATATGCCAAAGAAATTATTGTTAAATTGAATTGAGTTTTATTAGAAGTTGACTTCTAAATGAAGTTGTATTGTAGCAATGCTATTGTAAATGGGTATCTGGGTCCAATTATTGTCTCAATCAAATGTGAATTGATTAAAACATTATTTTTCACAAACACACAATACACCAGCACTGAGACTAATGTTGGTTAGAAGGAATCAGCCAAATTGTTGGTTAGATACTAAAACATTAATATTTAGTGATAGCTGTTTTAATCTTAAGCTCAACTATTTCCATTTCTGAGTCATTACAACTAAAAATCCTCTTTTATTTATACATAGATACTTGAATTCTTCCTTTTAAATTAAAGATAAATTGTTGAAGGCCTCCCATACCGTGTGAGTCAGTAACTTTTTTTTTCATCCAAAGCCGGTTCACAAGAGTACACAGGTTTTTTCCCTCAGTCATTAATATTGACAGATCCCTTCCCAAGTCAGTAAAAATTTGCCAAGCTGTGGGCAATTCCAAGGCAGAGCCTCTCTCTTCAAAATGTTCAGTACAACACCTGACATAGGGTAAAATCTCACCCAGTGATTGTTAGATTGGACCACATTTATTGCTTTTGACTACGAACCCTGTCATCACACAACACTGCAACTGATTTCCTTTGAGATTTTTTTTCTCTAGAATCTAACTTCATTCTGTCTAACTTTTAAGATGATTTGGGAACTCAAAAATATAGCATATTTTACGTTACCCACGTAGACTAAAAATTAAACATTTTCTTCAGCATAGGAAAAATTCTTGAACACTTATGACTTTTAAAAGTAAGTCAAGGGGCTTCCCTGGTGGCGCAGTGGTTGAGAATCTGCCTGCTAATGCAGGGGACACGGGTTCGAGCCCTGGTCTGGGAAGATCCCACATGCCGTGAAGCAACTAGGCCCGTGAGCCACAACTACTGAGCCTGCGTGTCTGGAGCCTGTGCTCCGCAACAAGAGAGGCCACGATAGTGAGAGGCCCGCGCACCGCGATGAAGAGTGGCCCCCACTCACCGCAACTAGAGAAAGCCCTCGCACAGAAACGAAGACCCAACATAGCCAAAAATAAATAAATTAATTAATTTAAAAAAAAAAAAAGTAAGTCAAGGACTTCTCTGCTGGCGCAATGGTTAAGAATCTGCCTGCCAGTGCAGGGGACATGGGTTCGAGCCCTGGTCCGGGAAGATCCCACATGCCGCGGAGCAGCTAAGCCCATGAGCCACAACTACTGAGCCTGCACTCTAGACCATGTGAGCCACAACTACTGAGCCTACACACCCAGAGGCCGTGCTCCGCAACAAGAGAAGCCACCGCAATGAGAAGCTCGCACACCACGACGAAGAGTAGCCCCCACTCGCCACAATTAGAGAAAGCCCACGCGCAGCAACGAAGACCCAACACAGCAAAAAATAAATATTTAAAAAATAACTAAAAAAGTAAGTCAAAAATAGTTTTAGTTTTGTGATTTTGGTCTCCTAGATTATATTAGGTGCCTCAGGTTTTTTCTTTTTCTTTTTAATTGAGGGACAAACTCAGAATCTTTATAATGATTCCTTTGTTCTGTTTTATATTGCAAGCAACAAAACATCATTTTTGTTCCTCCTAGACACAAAACCATGCTTTAGGCAGGAAAAAGCACCTCCTGCTTAAAAATGTCTTGTACCAGCACTTCCTGGTAAAAGAAGGTCACACTAAACATATATAGTGGGATAAATGTCCATGAGTTCGGATGTGCAAAAAGCAACATTTCTATATACTTCTGTAGTAACATAATTTCTTTCAAGCGCCCCCCCCCAATTCCATCTGATGAGAGAGAATACAATCTTAGTCAACTCTGCTGAAGTTAGACGTTTCTGTTAAAATTCAATAAAATTTAGTTAGAAAGTCAATATAGGACTTTTCTATCACCATTTTTCTCCCCCATTTAGTATCTTCTAAGTTCCTGGGGCAGCGATGACCTAGTGTCATGGCATGAGGATGAGGCATTTGTCCATCCTGGACTCTGTGTCCAGGCTTGATCCTCTGTACATGCTGAATTCACTGTCCTGGGAACAGGAACCACAGTTCAGGCAGGATTATCAGTGCCGGCTGGATTCACTTTCCATACCAGTTCCCTGTGGCCCTTAGGTATGGTCATTCCTTCTCTACACTGATATCTACAAAAGCATCCATACTCTCAGGAAGACTCCAGTTACATCTTCCACTTAATTTCCATCAAAAGCATCATTCGTCACAACTCTAGACCACTCTGGGTAGGCCAGCTCTCTTTCTCAGCCTGGAGTGGCAGGAACCCTGATGTAGTGGTCTTGGGCGCCCTCCATTCCTCATACTGACACTCTGTGTCTGCTATTCACATTGATTGTCTCTACTCACTGCCCCTACAACAGAGTAGGGACAGGAGTTCCAGTGCAGTGCTTTCCAGATAAGAAGACAAACCTCTCTTCTGCTCCCAGATTCCCACACCTATGGATGGCTGTATTGCTAATCTGAGAGGGGAGGGGCAAGAAACAAGGCCCCTTTTCAGAAACCTTCAATAGCCTCTATTATTTTTCTTACATTTCCAAAAATTTTTGCCTTCTCCCTACCTTTCAGAGTATTTATATAGTCTGAGAGAGAGAGAGAATACTTATTGTTTATGACAAATAAATTGATGACCTGAGAGCTCTGCTTTTGAAATCGAAATTCAAGCTCTTAAACCTCAAAATTATTCTCTGTCTTGGCCTTCAAAAGAACTTTTAAAAAACCCCACTAATCTAATTTTTTTCTCCTTCTGCTCCTCCATAGTATCAACCTACCCTGAGGACAGCAATCCTAGAATGTTCCAGCTACCTAGGCTGTGGGGAAGTTGAGATGTGTGCATATTTCAGGGTCTGGGCTATAAAAAGAAGCAAAATTAGTTTTTTTCCAATACAGGATGTTTAATACTGGCAATTAATTTGAAAGGTGTTGGAAAGCTAGTAGAATAAAAATTGGACTTTGAGATAACCTTAGGAGACAGCCACCACCCCTAGGGCTTGGAGAACACAAAGGAAAAGATGGATGTTACCAGATCCTAGGACCTCAGATGAAGTGCTGCCATGGGGTTGGAGTTATGACAGTGAAGGGGTGATCTCAGCTGGTGCACAGACCTCTGGGCAGCAGTGGGCCCACATGGTTGGTACTTGGACCCCTGAGGGGACACTGCAGTCTGGTGCTTGGACTCCTGAGAAGGTACCGCAATGGCTGGCCCTTAAACCTCTGAGAGAGGCACTGCTCATCTGATCTTGGATTCCTGAGTGGGTTCCTTGAACGACTGGTGCTCAGATCTCTGAGAGGGCAGTGCCCATCTAATCCTTTTCGGACTTTTCAGGGGCTATGCGTGCTTCCCAGTGGCACTCAAAGCTCTGAACTGAGGCCTCTTGAGGGCCATTTTCCCAGTACTCAGAAGAGGTACTGCACAGCTGGCGCTTAGACTTCTGAGGAGGAGGCCTTGCAGCTGCTGTTTGGCAAACCAAAAAATGCAGGCGCTGGAAGTGTCTGCTGCTCCTATATCTCCTTCTGCTGAAAGGATGCTTACAGGACCTGGGAACAGGATGAGTGTCCCTTCTCTCTTTCTCCTGCTTTCCAGTCTCCTGCTAGTTCCTCCCTTTGGATTGCAAAGGTATCTTGAAAATGTCGTTTGCAGACTCTTAGCCTGACACCACAGAGCCAAGTATAGAAGGGTGGGCATGAGTTAAGAAAAAATAGGTTGGTAGCTAGTACAATACAAAAAAAAAATGTGTCCATGGAGGGAAGGATAATGAGGGTACTTCAAAGTGTTGTGAAGGAGATACTTTTCAAGCAAACAGTGGTACTGCAAAAGTACCTGGAGCAGGCATGAGTTTCCCCATCTGCTTTCTATCAAACAAGTTTATAATTCATTTTTTTAACATCTTTATTGAAGTATAATTGCTTTACAATGGTGTGTTAGTCTCTGCTTTATAACAAAGTGAATCAGCCATACATATACATATATCCCCATATCTCCTCCCTCTTGCATCTCCCTCCCACCCTCCCTATCCCACCCCTCTAGGTGGTCACAAAGCACCGAGTTGATCTCCCTGTGCTATGCAGCTTCTTCCCACTAGCTATCTATTTTACATTTGGTAGTGTATATATGTCCATGCCACTCTCTCACTTCATCCCAGCTTACCCTTCCCCCTCCCCGTGTCCTCAAGTCCATTCTCATTTTTATTTTTTATTAACAAAAGGTTAGGGCTTCCCTGGTGGTGCAGTGGTTGAGAATTCGCCTGCCAGTGCAGGGGACACGGGTTCGAGCCCTGGTCTGGGAGGATCCCACATGCCGTGGAGCAACTGGGCCCGTGAGCCACAACTACTGAGCCTGCGCGTCTGGAGCCTGTGCTCCGCAACAAGGGAGGCCGCGATAGTGAGAGGCTCGCGCACCGCGATGAGGAGTGGCCCCTGCTCGCCACAACTAGAGAAAGCCCTTGCACAGAAATGAAGACCCAACACAGCCAAAAATAAATAAATAAATAAATAAATTTATAAAAAAAAAAACAAAAGGTTAGAATTTACTGTCTCATGAGATCAGAGAACTAAAACTTGGCTATGCAACACTAAGAAGGCACCCTAATGAAATGAGACTTTTAGGACAGGTATTGATACATTTTGCTAGAGAAACAAGGGAAGAAAAATCTTAGCCTCTGCCCACTTGAGCAAAGCCTGCAGTGGAAAACCTCAGGAGTTTGGATCTGTATCATCTGCACCAGCACTCAGCACAATCAGAAGAGATAGGGTGGGGTCAAGTTCACCATCAGTTCAACTTGTATCTTATGGTTCTCTGGCCCTGACCAATCCAATACAGACTCTTCACTTCTGATCACAGACTTTGAGTTTGTCTATGGCTCTTCTCAAGTCCCTGCCCTAGCTCCATCTCCCAATTTGGGCTTTCACTGTCCCTCTTTTGGTCTTTGTGATAATTAATTTTATGTGTCAACTCTGCTAGGCTATGGTGCCCAGTTGTTTGGTCAAATACTAATCTAGATATTGCTGTGAAAATGTTTTATCTATTTTTTATTGAAGTATGATTAACAATAATTAATATAAGTATATTATATTAGGTTCAGGTATACGACATAGTAATTCACTATTTATACACATTTATAAGATGATCACCAAAGTAAGTCTAGTTACCATCTGTCAGCATTTAAAGTTATTACAATACCATTGACTCTATTCCCTATTCTGTATATCACATCCCCATGACATTTATAACTAGAAGTTTGTACCTCTTAATTCCCTTCACCTATTTCACTCATCCCCCCAGCCTCATCTTCTCTGGCAACCACTAGTTTCTTCTCTGGATCTATGAAACTGTTTCTGTTTTTATTTTGGAAGGTTGTGTTTTCATTTTCATTTGTCTCTGGGTATTTTTTTTTATTTCTTCTTTCATTTCTTCATTGACCCATTGTTGTTTAGTAGCATGTTGTTTATTCACCATGTGTTTGTGTTATTTCCAGTTTTCTTCTTGTAGTTGATTTCTAGTCTCACAGCATTGTAGTCTGAAAATATGCTTGATATGATTTTAATCTTAAATTTACTGAAACTTGTTCTGTGTCCTAACATGCGATATATTCTGGAGGATGTTCCATGTGCACTTAAAAAAATGTGTCTTCTGCTGTCTTGGGATGAAATGTTCTGTAGATATCTATTAAGTTCATCTGATCTAATATGTTGTTTAAGGCTAGTGTTCCCTTATTGATTTTCTGTCTGAATGATCTATCCATTGACGTAAGTGGGGTATTAAAGTTCCTTACTATTATTGTATTACTGTCAATTTCTCCCTTTTGTCCTGTTAAATATAAATATGCTTTATCTATATTTAGTTGTACTATGTTGGGTGCATAAATATTTACAAGTGTTATTTTGTTTGATTGACTCTTTTATCATTATGTAATAAACTTTCTTTGTCTCTTGTTATAGCCTTTGCTTTTAAGTCTATTTTGTCTGATATAAATATTGCCACTCTAGCTTTTTTGTTTCTATTTGCATGAAATATCCTTTTTCATCCTTCACTTTTAGTCTCTGTGTATCTTTAGATCTGAAATGAGTCTCTTGTAGGCAGTATGTAGATGGGTCTTGTATTTTTATCCATTCAGCCACCTTATGTCTTTTGATTAGAGCATTTAAACTACTTACACTTAAATGGTACTTATTGCCATTTTGTTCATTGTTTTCTTGGTTTTTTGTAGTTCTTCACTGTTCTTTCTTTTTCTCTTGCTCTCTTTCTTTGTGACTTGATTACTTTCTTTAGTATTATGTTTGGATTCCTTTCTCCTTATATTTTGTGTATCTATTATAGGTTTTTAGTTTGCAGTTACCATGAGATTCATGTCTAACAACCTACATATATAGCAGTCTATTTTAAGTTGATGGTCACTTGATTTCTAACACTTTCTAAAAAC
Source organism: Balaenoptera ricei (assembly GCF_028023285.1). Lineage (NCBI taxonomy): Eukaryota > Metazoa > Chordata > Mammalia > Artiodactyla > Balaenopteridae > Balaenoptera > Balaenoptera ricei. Next base: position 71,179,693 of record NC_082650.1, read on the forward strand.
CGTACATTTTTATTCCCCTTCCACGTTTCACATTTTTGACATATTCTACTTCTTTCTATTTTGCGTAGCCTTTAACTAATTACTGTAGTTATAGTTGATTTTACTACTTTTGTCTTTTAACCTTCACACTAGTTTTGTAAGTGGTTGATTACTACCTTTACTATATGTTTGCTTTACCAGTGATATTTTTTTATTTTCATATTTTTCTTTTTATTTCTAGTTAGGCTTTTTCTTTTCCAATTAAAGAAGTCCCGTTAACATCTCTTGTGTAGCTGGTTTAGGTGTGATGAACTCCTTCAGCTTTTGTTTGTCTGGGAAATTCTTTATCTCTCCTTCAATTCTGTATGCTAACCTTGCCAGGTATTCTTGCTTGTAAGTTTTTTCCTTTCAGCACTTTGACTATATAGTGCCACTCCCTTCTGGCCTCTAAAGTTTCTCCTGAAAAATAAGCTGACAGTCTTATGGTGGCTCCCTTGTACATAACTAGTTGTTTCTCTCTTGCTGCCTTTAAGGTTGTTTCTTTAACTTTTGACAGCTTAATTATAATATATCTTGGTGTAGATCTTTTTGGGTTCTTTGGTGTGGGGGCACTCTCTATGCTTCCTGGACTTGAAAGCTGTTTCCTTCACCAGGTTAGGGAAGTTTTCAGTCATTATTTCTTCAAATAAGCTTTCTACCCCTTTCGCTCTCTCTTTTCCTTTTGGGATGCCTATAGTGCAGATGTTAGCATGCTTGATGTTGTCCCAGAGATCCCTTAAACTACTCTCTCTCTCTCTTTTTTTTTTTTTGCTTTTTGCTGTTCTGATTGGGTGATTCTTCACTACCTTGTCTTACAGATCACTGATACATTCTTCTGCATCACCTAATCTGCTGTAATTCCGTCTAGTGTATTTTTTCATTTCAGTTATTGTAGTCTTCAGCTCTGGTTCATTTTTATATTTTCTCTTTGTTGAAGTTCTCTCTGTGTTCATCTGTTCATCTCCAAGTTCAGTGAGCATCATTATGGCCATTACTTTGAACTCTTTATCAGGTAGATTACTTATCTCTGTATCACTGAGATCTTTTTCTGAGGTTTTGTCTTGTTCTTTCATTTGGAATATATTTCTCTGTCTCTTCATTTTGCCTAACTCTCTGTGTTTGTATCTATGTATTAGGTAGATAAGCTATGTCTCCTGGTCTTGAAGGAGTGGCCTTACGTAGAAGGTTTCCTGTGGGACCTAGAAGAGCAACCCCCCCTGGTCACCAGAGCCAGATGCTTCAAGGGTGTCCCCTGTGTGGGCTGCATGTGCCCTCCTTTTGGGGTGGTGCCATCATTGTTGTGAGCACATGGGTGGGAAGGGCTGGCTCCTAGCCTGACTGTCTCCAAGGCCCTGCAGGAATGGCTGTGGGCATGCTGGTGGGCAGGGCTGGTCCTCCCGGGTCGGATCCACTTTGGGGGGAAGGGGTACTTGTCAGTGCCAAGGCCACCTACCAGGTGTGGTAGGGTGGGAGCTGCTTTGGGGGGCACTGATCTCAGCTACGGCCACCTGCTGGGTATGACAAGGGGGAGTCACTTTGGGGGGATTTTCAAAGCCAGACATTATGGGGGCTCATCCTCCCATTGCAGTTCTCCAGAGCTGAGAAGCCCAACATGGGACTCAAACCCCTCACCCCTTAGGGAGGACCTCTGTGTTTGTGATATTCCCTCCCCATTGTGGGTCACCACACTGGGGGTGAGGGTCCTGACTAGACCATATTTCTGCCCCTTCTACCCACCTCGATAGTGGTTTTTTTCTTTACATCTTTTGTTGTAGAAGAGCAGTTCTGCTAGTCTTCAGGTTGTTCTCAGAGACAACTGTTCTACATGTATTTGTACTTTTGGTGTGTTCATGGGAGGAGGTGAGCTCAGGGTCTTCCTACTCTGCCGTCTTGATCCTGCCTCCTGAAAGTATGTTTTAGATGCAATTAACATTTAAAATCAGTAGACTTTGAGTAAAGCAGATTATCCTTCCATAATGTGGGTGGGCTTCATCCAATCAGTTGAACACCGTAAGAGCAAAAACTGAGGTTTCTTGAAGAAGAAGGTATTCTGCCTCAAGACTGCAACATAAAAATCCTGCTTGAGGGACTTTCCTGGTGGCGCAGTGGTTAAGAATCTGCCTGCCAATGCAGGGGACATGGGTTTGAGCCCTAGTCTGGGAAGATCCCACATGCCACGGAGCAACTAAGCCCGCGCGCCACAACTACTAAGCCTGCGCTCTAGAGCCCGCAAGCCACAACTACTGAGCCCACAAGCCACAACTACTGAAGCCCACGTGCCACAACTACTGAAGCCCATGTGCCTAGAGCCCGTGCTCCACAACAACAGAAGCCACCGCAATGAGAAGCCCGCGCGCTGCAACGAAGAGTAGCCCCTGCTCGTCACACCTAGAGAAAGCCCATGTGCAGCAACGAAGACCCAACTCAGCCAAAAAACACACACACGCGCACACACACACACACACACACACACACACAAAGTCCTGCTTGACTTTCCAGCCTGCTGCCTTGTGGAATTTAAACTCAAGACTGAAGCATCAACTTTTCCCTAAGTCTCCAACCTGCCAGCCTCCCTTACAAATTTCAGGCTTGCCAGCCCCACAATTGTGTGAGCCAATCCCTTAAAATAAATCTCTCTCTGCATATATATATGCATATGTGTGTATTCTATTGGTTCTATTTCTCTAGAGAAGCCCAACCCATAGACCCCTCACACCCCCTTACCCTCCCCCAATATTAATTTAAGCCATCACTGGTTACTGCTGTTTTGGGCTTCCAAGTCTAGTTGTGAGCACAACTTTTGAAATATCCATTGTTGGGTTCTAAGTACATTCCTGACCTGCTCTATATACTCCCCAAACACTTTCAAGGTCTCCAGCAGCCCCAACAAGCCTCCTGTCCTCCTGAGTGACTGGGAATGGAAAATCATTTATTATTATCTCCTGCCTCCTGATCACCATGGTATGGCATGCCTAGGGCCCTCACATTCTGGCTGGAATTATTTATTTGGTTCTGACAGCCTCTCACGTGGTACACACTGAGCAGCTGGAGCCCCAGAGGTCTGCTGGAAAAGTAAGTGGAGATGTTGAAAGGAGGGGGCTGAGGACTTACACAGAAACCAGGCAGAGTGAGGGGAATCACCATGAGCTTCACCTACTACCCCACCATGTCTAGGGATAAATCTAGGGATATCTGTCATGAAGGAAAGAACCGTGGTTTTGTACATATATTTTAACATGACTTAAAAAATGAAAGATTAAGTACTGTTCACATGATGAAGTATCCAACCGCTAAATTGTTTTTTAATTTTCCCTAGAAAGGAAAACAAGCCTTGGGTATTTTCAGACTGATTATAAAGGTTTTGCTATGGATTTTATTGAAGCATATGCATCTGGCTGCTTTTTTGTGGCTAAACGTCATGCTCATCCAAACTACTGATATCTTTCTGTCACTCTGATTGCTCCACAATCCACTTTGAGAAGCTCTTAACAGCTTTCCCTTCTATTTTGAAGTATTGCCGAGAGTTGAGACTAATGTTCAAGCAGGTAGCCTTCTCTACAAGCATCTCAGTGCACAAACTGTGAAAGCGAAATATTTACTGAACATCCTCTGTCCGAGACCAGTGGAGACCTTTGATGAAACAGATCCAATGATCTTTTTATCTGTCCTTATTCTATTTGACCTCCACCATTCATTTTAAAAAACATTTACTAAGCCTTACTGGGTATCCAGCTCTATCTAGGTCCTAGGGACAAAGAAATCAACAAGACATGGTTTCTGCTCCCCAGTGAAGTGAAAGAAAGAGGGAGGGATAATACTAAAATATATGTGATGGTTCCACAAGCGCATGTGAATTAAATGGAAAACTAAGTGGGGATGTTGAAGTATGTGTGAAGGAGCATAGAAAAAGGCCACAGTATCTGGGCTGGGATTTCAATGGATGGCTTCCTGGAGGGGGCAGCAGGAAGTAACTCATAAAGCGTCAGTAGGAGTCAGCTCATTGAATGGGGGAGAGAAGGTGGCCCAGAAGAAGAAATCACTGGTGTAAAAGTAGCAAAGCATGAGAGAGCAGGAGCATTCTAAGAACTGCTGGAAGATTGACTAGAGGAAAACAAGTGTGTGGGAAGTGGCCAGATGTGAGGCAGGACAAAAGGGGGATGGGGGGGCCCCAAAGGAGTTTAAAGGTGCATTCTAAGAGCAATATGGAGATAGACTGCTGTGAAATGAGGGGGGAAAGCAGAAAGATTCTTTAGAAATTTATTGGAACAGCCCACGTGAGGAATGATGAGAACCTGAACTAAGGAACTGGCTGAATCCTCCTGCCGTTAAATGACATGGCACATGCAAGAGAAGAAAACGGCAGCTGGTGGGTGGACTCAGTGTGTTGACTTTGAGGAGCTTACAGATCAACAAGACACAAGGTTCTGGCTAGAATATACATGTGGGAAATGAGTGTGCGATTAGCATTTAAAAGAATGAGCATGGTTAAAATCACCCAGTGTGCAGAAAAAGAGGAACAGTAACCTCAGGATAGAACTTTTAGGAGTGACATTTCATAGAAGACAAACGGTAATAAGCCTGAAAAATAGTGGAGCAGCCAAGAGGAAGAAATCCAAGAGACAGCAGCGTCAAAGAAGCTTTAAAACTGTGGACTACCTAGTGCAGGATCAGTGTAAAAGCTGATAGAACATGGGAAATAGAGGCAATGTTACAACTAGGCTTTGTTCTTTGCCTTCCTGAGTAAACCATATTTCACACTGGGCATCCATCTGCCTATGGGAGGATTAAATTTGTTACATAAGAAATGTAGAGAAAGAACAAAGATACAGCAGAAACTAACACAACATTGTAAATCAACTATACGCCAATAAAAATTTTAAAATAAAAAAAAAGAAAGGACACAAAATAGGTCAGTTTTTTATACCCTATGTACAAATTGGATATGCAGCAAGACAATAAAACTTGCTCACCAGGATGTTATCTCAGGAAAAAATAGGCTGAAGGACTTAGAATATGGGGTTTACTAATGTGGAGGGCTGTTCCCTAGCCCTACCAACAGCCAGGACAGAGAAGGAAAGATATAATAAAGAAGAAATAGAAGAGACATCTGTCTGTTTCTGGCCTGAGGGGAGAAAAGAGAAACAGAGATTGGAAGCTATCAAACTTGTGTGTCCTCATTTCCCCTCCCTAGACTTTGGGGGAATGTGTGTCATACAAGTGAAGATAAAAATCAATGATAACGGGGACGTCCCTGGTGGCACAGGGGTCAAGACTCTGCACTCCCAATGCAGGGGGCCCGGGTTCGATCCCTGGTCAGGGAACTAGATCCGACATGCATGCCACAACTAAGAGTTCACGTGCCACAACTAAGGAGCCTGTGAGCCGCAACTAAGGAGCCAGTGAGCCGTGACTAAGGAGCCCACCTGCCACAACTAAGACCGAGTGCAACCAAATAAATAAATAAATATTTTTTTTAAAAAATCAATGATAACAACATAGACTATAGCCACCCACTCATTTCCTCATGGAAGACTCCAGGAAAAGAGCACCTTTCAACTTGTCCCCTCCCTCCCACAAAGACAACAACCTGGGATGCAGCCACATCTATGGGGTTGTGCAGTGTGTGCAAAAAGAGGGAGGTTCCAGGTCAAGCTTCTCAAACCTCCCCAGTTCCTGCGTTTGTGTAGCTGATGGACAGTGGGCCCACCAAGGGGCCTGTTGGGCAGAGCAAGGTGACCTCGTGGAGGAAGCTTTGTAGGCAGTGGGGAAGCAGGGTGGACAAAGGCCACGGCAGTCACTTGGGAGCAGACTGAGGGCTAAGTCAGCCCGGACACTGATAGATGCTTGCAAAGAGAACAAATAAAGTGACATGAGTTGTAGACTGTCTATAAAAGAACCAGCAGCGCCCATTCAGCCAAGAAACATTGTCCCTATGACCAGCAGATAACTGTGAGCACACCTCCTAGGACTAGCATGAGCCAGGGAACCCCTTCCCGACACACCTAGATGCCTCCTTAGGGAAAGAAACAGGAGCTGGAGAAAGGCATCTGAGAGACTGAGTAAATATTTGTCCCAGAGAAAAAACCAAATTGATGATATCCTGGTCTTGTTTATCCAGATGATACATTCAGTCAATCTGTTTTCCCGCTACTCCATAGCGAATAGCTCAGCAAAAAGATGAGATTCATTGTAGGTAACATAAAGAATTTTTTTCTTCACGTTAGAGTGTAAGGACAATTTGCAACCTTGCAATATAGGAAAAACATGGGGAATAACATTTTCCAAAGTAGTTTCCACAGAACACTAATTCTTCAGAGTGTTGACAGATATTACACAGGCACAAAAATAAATAAAAAATTAAAACCTAGGGTCATTTAAATTGGGCTGAAAAATAATCAAAAAGTATTTAATGCAAAGTCTTCTGAGAGCATTTACTTTGCTTACAAAAATTCTGAATCTCCAGGAGAACAATATGGAATGCCCCATTTCCCATATATATGTCTGAGAACTTAATTTTCACAGACCATCTCTCTGAAGCACTTCTGGCTTTTAAAAACAGAGCTATCTCCATATATTTAGGACAGTGGGATCATAAGCCTTGTAGTCCACTGTCTTCTCCTCTTCTATGGTTCATCAGATGGCAACTTGAAATACTGCTAAACAGGAAAGAAAGTACAGGGCTAGCCATTAGCAACATTTTTGAAGCAGAAGAAACTAACATTTGTTGAGCACAGAATTCCACCTTCCTCCACCCTGGACACGTTTCTTCTCCCTCTTTTCCTCCTAATAAAAATTTCAGACTTTTTTTGTTTATTTAAACTACATTGATCATTTATGGACCATGATAGCAGACCAACCACACAAGTTCCCTTCTCTTTCTCACTAGAATCAGTGGCAGAATGGGTAAGAGTCTGGAGCCAGACTGCCTGGGTTTGTTTGAATTCTGCCTCAATACTTTCTAACTGCATGATGATCTAAGGAAAGTTACTTAACCTCCCTGACCCCAGTGTCATTATCTGCAAAGCAGATTGAATAACAATACCTGCCTATTGTACCAAAAGCAGTTATTTTCTATGTATATGTATATCTATTAAATGTCCTAACAGTTTAGGACATTGTACACACTACATGTATTTTAGCTGTTTTTCAGCTTGCCAAAGTATTAGCAAAGGAATAAAAATGGGGTGAACTCACAATGACAAAGAGAATAGAAGAGCAATAAATAAGGTGATTTCAGTAAGTATACAGAAGACAAAAACCAGATAAAGGAACACTACAGATAGAGCAGAGCAGAGGAACCCACAACCTAGCATCATGATTGGCAAAATTTTTCTGTAAAATCCAGACAGTAAATATTTTAGATTTTGTGAGCCAAGAAGCAAAACTGAGGATGCTATGTAATTTCTGTTGCAAATACTCAATTCTGTCCCTGCAGCATGGAAGCAGCCATAGACAACACACACATGACCGAGCAAGGCTAGGTTCCACCTGAACTTTACTTGGGGACACTGAAACTTTAATTTGATATAATTTTCACATTTCATAAAATATTATTATATTTTAATCTAATTTTGTTGTGGTAAGAATACTTAACATGTGATCAACCCTCAACAAATTTTTAAATGTACATTATTGTTTATGGGTACAAAACTGTACTACAGGTCTCTAGAGCTTATTCATCCTGCTTAACTGAAACTTTATGCCCATTGATAACTCACTCCCAATTTCCCCTCCCTCCCAGCCCCTGGCAACCATCATTCCACTCTTTAATTCTATGAATTGAACTATTTTACATTCTGATTATAAGTGGAATCATACAGTATTTGTCTTTCCATGACTGGCTTACTTAGCAAAATGCCCTCAAATTTCATCCATATTGTCGAATTTTCTTTTTTTTTTAAAGGCTTCATAGTATTCCATTCTATGCATATACCACTTTTCTTTATCCATTAATCTGTCAATACATATTTAGGTTGTTTCTGTATCTTGGCTATTGTGACTCATGCTGCACACATGGAAGTGCTAAGTATTATTCCTCTAATATTTAGAAAAATTCCACTTAGAGTACAGACACTAAAATGTAACTTAAAATGTAAAAACATTTACGTTAGATAGCCTAATCCACCAGACGGCAGACAGCAGAATCAAGAAGAACTACAATTCTGCAGCCTGTGGAACAAAAACCACATTCACACAAACATAGACAAGATGATAAGGCAGAGGGCTACGTACCAGATGAAGGAACAAGATAAAACCCCAGAAAAACAACTAAATGAAGTGGAGATAGGCAACCTTCCAATAAAAGAATTCAGAATAATGATAGTGAAGATGCTCCAGGACCTCAGAAAAAGAATGGAGGCAAATATCGAGAAGATGCAATATATGTTTAACAAAGACCTAGAATAATTAAAGAAAAAACAAACATATGAACAATACAAAAACTGAAATAAAAAATACACTAGAAGGAATCAATACCAGAATAACTGAGGCAGAAGAACGGATAAGTGACCTGGAAGACAGAATGGTGGAATTCACTGCTGCGGAACAGACTAAAGAAAAAAGAATGAAAAGAAATGAAGACAGCCTAAGAGACCTGTGGGACAACACTAGATGCAACAACATTCACATTATAGGGGTCCCAAAAGGAGAAGAGAGAGAGAAGGGCCTGAGAAAATATTTGAAGAGATTATAGTCGAAAACTTCCCTAACATGGGAAAGGAAATAGCCACCCAAGTCCAGGAAGCGCAGAGAGTCCCATACAGAATAAACCCAAGGAGAAACACGCCGAGACACATAGTAATCAAAGTGGCAAAAATTAAAGACAAAGAAAAATTATTGAAAGCAGCAAGGGAAAAATGACAAATAACATACAAGGGAACTCCCATAAGGTTAACAGCTGATTTCTCAGCAGAAACTCTGCAACCCAGAAGGGAGTGGCATGATATACTTAAAGTGATGAAAGGGAAGAACCTACAACCAAGATTACTCTACCCGGCAAGGATCTCATTTAGATTTGATGGAGAAATCAAAAGCTTTACAGACAAGCAAAAGCTAAGAGAATTCAGCACCACCAAACCAGCTCTACAACAAATGCTAAAGGAACTTCTCTAAGTGGGAAACACAAGAGAAGAAAACGACCTACAAAAACAAACCCAAAACAATTAAGAAAATGGTCATAGGAACATACATATCGATCATTACCTTAAACATGAATGGATTAAATGCCCCAACCAAAAGACATAGACTGGCTGAATGGATACAAAAACAAGACCCATATATATGCTGTCTACAAGAGACCCACTTTAGACCTAGGGACACATACAGACTGAAAGTGAGGGGATGGAAAAAGATATTCCACGCAAATGGAAATCAAAAGAAAGCTGGAGTAGCTATACTCATATCAGATAAAATAGACTTTAAAATAAAGAATGTTACAAGAGACAAGGAAGGAAACTACATAATGATCAAGGGATCAATCCAAGAAGAAGATATAACAATTATAAATATATATGCACCCAACATAGGAGCACCTCAATACATAAGGCAACTGCTAACAGCTATAAAAGAGGAAATTGACAGTAACACAATCATAGTGGGGGACTTTAACACCTCACTTACACCAATGGACAGATCAACTAAAATGAAAATAAATAAGGAAACAGAAGCTTTAAATGACACAATAGACCAGATAGATTTAATTGATATATATAGGACATTCCATCCAAAAACAGCAGATTACACGTTCTTCTCAAGTGCGCACGGAACATTCTCCAGGATAGATCACATCTTGGGTCACAAATCAAGCCTCAGTAAATTTAAGAAAATTGAAATCATATCAAGCATCTTTTCTGACCACAACGCTATGAGATTGGAAATGAATTACAGGGAAAAAAACGTAAAAAAGACAAACACATGGAGGCTAAACAATACGTTACTAAATAACCAAGAGATCACTGAAGAAATCAAAGAGGAAATAAAAAAATACCTAGAGACAAATGACAATGAAAACACGACGACCCAAAACCTATGGGATGCAGCGAAAGCAGTTCTAAGAGGGAAGTTTATAGCTATACAAGCCTACCTAAAGAAACAAGAAAAATCTCAAGTAAACAATCTAACCGTACACCTAAAGAAACTAGAGAAAGAAGAACAAACAAAACCCAAAGTTAGCAGAAGGAAAGAAATCATAAAGATCAGAGCAGAAATAAATGAAATAGAAACAAAGAAAACAATAGCAAAGATCAATAAAACTAAAAGTTGGTTCTATGAGAAGATAAACAAAATTGATAAGCCATTAGCCAGACTCATCAAGAAAAAGAGGGAGAGGACTCAAATCAATAAAATTAGAAATGAAAAAGGAGAAGTTACAACAGACACCGCAGAAATACAAAGCATCCTAAGAGACTACTACAAGCAACTTTATGCCAATAAAATGGACAACCTGGAAGAAATGGACAAATTTTTAGAAAGATATAACCTTCCAAGACTGAACCAGGAAGAAACAGAAAATATGAACAGACCAATCACAAGTAATGAAATTGAAACTGTGATTAAAAATCTTCCAACAAACAAAAGTCCAGGACCAGATGGCTTCACAGGTGAATTCTATCAAACATTTAGAGAAGAGCTAACACCTATCCTTCTCAAACTCTTCCAAAAAATTGCAGAGGAAGGAACACTCCCAAACCCATTCTATGAGGCCACCATCACCCTGATACCAAAACCAGACAAAGATACTACAAAAAAAGAAAATTACAGACCAATATCACTGATGAATATAGATGCAAAAATCCTCAACAAAATACTAGCAAACAGAATCCAACAACACATTAAAAGGATCGTACACCACGATCAAGTGGGATTTATCCCAGGGATGCAAGGATTCTTCAATATACGCAAATCAATCAATGTGATACACCATATTAACAAATTGAAGAATAAAAACCATATGATCATCTCAATAGATGCAGAAAAAGCTTTTGACAAAATTCAACACCCATTTATGATAAAAACTCTCCAGAAAGTGGGCGTAGAGGGAACCTACCTCAACATAATAAAGGCCATATATGACAAACCCACAGCAAACATCATTCTCAATGGTGAAAAACTGAAAGCATTTCCTCTAAGATCAGGAACGAGACAAGGATGTCCACTCTCACCACTATTATTCAACATAGTTCTGGAAGTCCTAGCCACGGCAATCAGAGAAGAAAAAGAAATAAAAGGAATACAAATTGGAAAAGAAGAAGTAAAACTGTCACTGTTTGCGGATGACATGATACTATACATAGAGAATCCTAAAACCGCCACCAGAAAACTGCTAGAGCTAATTAATGAATATGGTAAAGTTGCAGGATACAAAATTAATGCACAGAAATCTCTTGCATTCCTATACACTAATGATGAAAAATCTGAAAGAGAAATTATGGAAACACTCCCATTTACCATTGCAACAAAAAGAATAAAATACCTAGGAATAAACCTACCTAGGGAGACAAAAGACCTGTATGCAGAAAACTATAAGACACTGATGAAAGAAATGTAAGATGATACCAACAGATGGAGAGATATACCATGTTCTTGGATTGGAAGAATCAACATTGTGAAAATGAGTATACTACCCAAAGCAATCTACAGATTCAATGCAATCCCTATCAAATTACCAATGACATTTTTTACGGAGCTAGAACAAATCATCTTAAAATTTGTATGGAGACACAAAAGACCCCGAATAGTCAAAGCAGTCTTGAGGCAAAAAAATGCAGCTGGAGGAATCAGACTCCCTGACTTCAGACTATACTACAAAGCTACAGTGATCAAGACAATATGGTACTGGCACAAAAACAGAAACATAGATCAATGGAACAAGATAGAAAGCCCAGAGATTAACCCACGCACCTATGGTCAACTAATCTATGACAAAGGAGGCAAAGATATACAATGGAGAAAAGACAGTCTCTTCAATAAGTGGTGCTGGGAAAACTGGACAGCTACATGTAAAAGAATGAAATTAGAATACTCCCTAACACCATACACAAAAATAAACTCAAAATGGATTAGAGACCTAAATATAAGACTGGACACTATAAAACTCTTAGAGGAAAACATAGGAAGAACATTCTTTGACATAAATCACAGCAAGATCTTTTTTGATCCACCTCCTAGAGTAATGGAAATAAAAACAAAAATAAACAAATGGGACCTAATGAAAGTTCAAAGCTTTTGCACAGCAAAGAAAACCATAAACAAGACCAAAAGACAACCCTCAGAATGGGAGAAAATATTTGCAAACGAATCAACGGACAAAGGATTAATCTCCAAAATATATAAACAGCTCATTCAGCTCAATATTAAAGAAACAAACACCCCAATCCAAAAATGGGCAGAAGACCTAAATAGACATTTCTCCAAAGAAGACATACAGATGGCCACGAAGCACATGAAAAGATGCTCAACATCACTAATTATTAGAGAAATGCAAATCAAAACTACAATGAGGTATCACCTCACTCCTGTTAGAATGGGCATCATCAGAAAATCAACAAACAACAAATGCTGGAGAGGGTGTGGAGAAAAGGGAACCCTCTTGCACTGTTGGTGGGAATGTAAATTGATACAGCCACTATGGAGAACAGTATGGAGGTTCCTTAAAAAACTAAAAATAGAATTACCATATGACCCAGCAATCCCACTACTGGGCATATACCCAGAGAAAACCGTAATTCAAAAAGACACATGCACCCGAATGTTCATTGCAGCACTATTTACAATAGCCAGGTCATGGAAGCAACCTAAATGCCCATCAACAGACGAATGGATAAAGAAGTTGTGGTACATATATACAATGGAATATTACTCAGCCATAAAAAGGAACGAAATTGAGTCATTTGTTGAGACGTGGATGGATCTAGAGACTGTCATAGAGAGTGAAGTAAGTCAGAAAGAGAAAAACAAATATCGTATATTAATGCATGTATGTGGAACCTAGAAAAATGGTACAGATGAGCCAGTTTGCAGGGCAGAAGTTGAGACAGAGATGTAGAGAATGGACATATGGACACCAAGGGGGGAAAACTGCGGTGGGGTGGGGATGGTGGTGTGCTGAATTGGGCGATTGGGATTGACATGTATACACTGATGTGTATAAAATTGATGCCTAATAAGAACCTGCAGTATAAAGCAACAAACAAACAAAACAACTAATACTAAACTTTCATTGGGTTATTTGTATGGAAATATGTTAATATAAATGTTTCAGACATTACATGAAATTTCTAAAAATCTTATATTTGTATTTGTATGGAAATATGTATGGAAATATGTTAATATAAATGTTTCAGACATTATATGAAATTTCTAAAAATCTTGTATTTGTATGGAAATATGTATGGAAATATGTTAATATAAATGTTTCAGACATTACATGAAATTTCTAAAAATCTTGTATGTTCTGGTATAATGTTATAAGTAATAATCCTAGTTATTACTTTAAAATGTATATCTCAGAAATAACTAAAAAAAAAAAAAAAAAAAAAGTCTTATACAGGCTTGGACACTAATTTCCAAATTTTCCCTAGAATCCTAAACTCCTTTGGGCTTTGAAGAAAAACAATACAGATTCGTAGAGAAGAGGAGGCTAAGCATTAACGTAGAATTGTATTATCTCACATGCCTACTTTTGAGATTGAATATGAAAAAACACCAAATAAAGACATAAAGTCTAGAGATCCCCAGTCATTTAATGGAATGAGATTTGGAGCAGAATTTCATAATTAGGATATCCAAAATATTACTCTTACTTGCCTTTGAAGATTTGGGTGGAACAATATAGATCTGAATCCTTTTCAGCCTCTACTTTTATCAAGAGCATTTTAACCTTCACTGTGTTTCACATTCAAACTCCTCAGAGAGAGTAGCTCCTAGTCTCAGTTGATGACTGTCATCTTTGTTGGGCAGAACTTTGAGCTTTACCACTTCCAAGACCACTTTTTATGCCATACACGGACTCACCTTGAATCAGCTGCTCATTCTTCCTGAAACCTGCACTGACAGGGTATTTGGGTTATGCCATGTAGATCATGGCCACCGTTCACTTTCAAAGGTGATTTACAGGTGAAGAGTTGTTCTACTAAGCAAAAATTATTCTAACAGACTGTGCACCTAAAAGTCTTTATTCGCCAAAACTTTGTAAGTGTAGTTGAAGAAGGGGGGAATTGCTTTACCTAAACTTGAAAATAATTAAAGTTCATTATTTGGAAATTCATTCATACTAACACACTAAAAGTAAGACCAACATAAATTCATAAACTGCTATTAGATTTCTCTAAAACTGTTTAAATATTATTTTAAGAGCCTCATTGTTTTTCATATGTGCGTGTTCTTCTTAGCTCCCCAGCTGAAAAATCCTTGAAAGAAGAAACACGTCTCTTAGTTTTTTATCCCTGACAACATCTAAGACTCTGTGCTCACCAAGGGTGTTAAATAAATGTTGCTGAGTGACTGAACCCAAGGATCTAGGGAGTTATTGAATAGTTGACTTTAACTGCTTCATTAACTGTCTGTATCCACAGAGAGTACAGATCAGCTGTTTAAAGTCATAAACAAGAAAGCCTCTGTTCTATAATGTCAATAAAAGATATTGAAATTAGAGTGATGGGGTCCTAAAGGTGAGCCATAAAGGAAATTATTTCTACTCTATGCGAGAAGATCTGAATATTCCTTCTTTCTTTGCAATCTCATAAAATATTTGTTAATAGGCCAATAGCATGAATTGAATTTTCTGGGCCCTAAATAAATTTTGCTTAAATTAAAGTGACCCAATCCTGTTTACTGAGATTCCAGAGAAAAGTCAAGCAGGCAAGAGTTTTTCTTTTCATGCCAGAGTCTTCCTCAATTACAATGAATCAGGCTTGTGTTTGGGATTTTGTTTTTTAGAAACTTGCCAGTAGAAAACCATTTTAGGCTTGCCGCAAACTCACCAAAATAGGTGACTTTGAATCAAGGAATAAACTTGGTTAATGGCAGTAGCTCTCTTGGGCTGGAGCAAGTATATATGCCCTGTTCTGAAGCTTTTCAAGAATCAGCTTGGGCTTCCCTCGTGGCGCAGTGGTTGAGAATCTGCCTGCCAGTGCAGGGGACACGGGTTCGAGCCCTGGTCTGGGAAGATCCCACACGCCGCGGAGCATCTAGGCCCGTGAGCCACAATTACTGAGCCTGCGCGTCTGGAGCCCGTGCTCCACAGCAAGAGAGGCTGCGATAGTGAGAGACCCGCGCACCGCGATGAAGAGTGGCCCCCACTTGCTGCAACTAGAGAAAGCCCTCGCATGGAAACGAAGACCCAACACAGCCATAAATAAATAAATAAAAATTTTTAAAAAATACCATTCATGACCTTTAAAAAAAAAAGAATCAGATTTCTGAGTAATCAGAAAATCTTTATATATAACACTTTAATTGCAAGGACACATACATCAGAAAATATTTTATTTGTTTTAGGTAAAATTTTTTAAATTGGATAGGCCCTGGCTACTTCCCTCTTAAAGAGCTGTGCAGATTTTTCAGCCTGATTGAAATAGTGACTTTCCCTATCATTGCAGAAGATGACAGTAGGCTTCTTTATCTGTCAACTGAAAAATATGTGTGTCTGTATGTGTGTATCTTATTGATCCTATTTCTCTGGTGAACCCTAATATACTAGACATATTTGACCCTAGACCCCTTTGTGGAGAACATCTACTAACATTTAGAAGGACATCAGTGTTCTGTGGAGCAAAGTCTGAGAAATCTGTTGTCTGGTTCAAGCCAATAAGCAGACTTGAGAAGAAAAGGCACAGGATTCTGGAGCCAAAGAGACCACAATTCTGCCATTACTGGATTCACATGACCTCGTGAAAGTTACTTACCCTCTCTGAGCCTCAGTTTCCCAAATGCAAATTAGGCAGTAAGGCAGAATTCATAGATTGTTGCTATTCTTAAATAAGACAATACTTTATACTATATTGCCTGTCATTGAAAAAAAGGTTTTCTGTTCTTCCCCAAAGGAAGGATTATCCATCCCCCTTAGGAGGACAGAAGAAAAAGAAAAGTAGCATTCCCATTAGGATAGTAGTTACTTATAGGTGAAGGAAAATTAGGATCAGTTAAGGGCCAGTTC
Organism: Balaenoptera ricei; assembly: GCF_028023285.1. Classification (NCBI taxonomy): domain Eukaryota; kingdom Metazoa; phylum Chordata; class Mammalia; order Artiodactyla; family Balaenopteridae; genus Balaenoptera; species Balaenoptera ricei. The sequence goes on from NC_082650.1 coordinate 71,195,864, forward strand.
TCTTCTTCTAAAGTTAACCACCAAATATAAAATGCATCAAAAAATAAAATGTCAGCCATGCTAAAAGAAGTACAATAGTAAAGGCAAAAGAAATGGGGCATGGGAAAAACCCTTTCCTGCCATGAACAGAGAAAATCAGAAGACTATGTATGGGGCTTGCAAATGGACAGAACATCACTGATCCCTGACCTAAATTCTCTGAACATCTTGCACACCTCAGAGCAGGACAAACTGAACATCACGTTTTTGTGATCTAACATTAGGGATTTAGACCTAACTCTAATTTATCAACTGCTGAAATCCAGCCTAACCCAGATATTCTGTTTCTTTTTCGATGGTATTGATGTGTGATAACAACCTCTCAGGCCTTGACAAAGAACAGCCAGCCTGCACCAGAGAGAGAGAAAACTCAAAAATACTAACAATGGAATGCTAGGTTAGAGAAATTTAGGTACCCAAACTTCAACTCCTGCAGTAGACTTGTCAGCATGTTACACAGGGATTTAATTTAGTAGCTTTCCAACATATGGGCAACATATGGTCTCAGTAGTGCCCTGCTACTGGCGTGGCTGACGAGGAGGGAAATATAATTAGACATCTGACAGGCAAGTGGCTGCTCTCACAGTTCAGCCAAGGCTTTTGCAGAGGACACTAGATATTTTTAAAACACAGTTCCATTGCAGCTAAAGAAATTGTATGTTTTGCTTTTGCTGACAAATAAGCATTCATTTGTTTCAGAGTCTGATGGTAAAGAAGTGATGGAAATCATAAATCCTCTGCTCCTAATTCTTTCCTCCAGTTTCCTATGGAAAAGTGTACGTGCCACCTATGATATATGCAGTGGAATATTAGGAGGCCAAAACATTAATATTATTCTTACTCTCCTCTCCTTGAGAATGCACACATCCAAACAATTTGGTTTTGGTTGTCAGAAACTCCATTCTGCACATTAAACGAAGAGGGACCTAAGGATTCTGTATAAAGCCAGCAAAATACGCCATAAACACCTACATGGGAAAGGGTTGGGAGAACAAATGCTTTCCCCAACCAGATTGTAAGCTGCTCAAAGTCAATGGACTATCTTGACTATTACCCTCTAACATTATCATCACCTCAACCAACCAGCACAGTTCTTACTATCCAGCAGTAATTCATAAATATTGGCCAATGTATCAATATTTTTCGAGTACGTAGACTCCATGTGCATGGCCTCTTGAAAAAAGTGCAATAAAATCAATCAGGAGAAAAGTGAGATGCTTCCTTTGGCTCACTGTCTTTGTCACACACAATAGTGCCTGGCAGGAATTCAGCCCACAAGAAGGTTTGATTTTTCTGAGATCACCTTTTTGGAAGCAAACAGCATTTTCTCCAGAGAAACCACATATAAATTTCAACCAAGTTTTACTTCTTTTGCTTTTTTTTTTTTTTTTTTAAAAACCAAGCATGTGTATACTTATTTTCAATGAAGAAAATTTCTTGTTTAAAGCTGATCTCTTGTTCATATCCAGTGTTATAGACAGTGTTTCTGTCTCCCCAAAGTTCATATGTTGAAGCCCTAACGCCCAATATGATGTTATTTGGAGGTAGGGTCTTTGTAGGTAATTAGGTTTAGATGAGGCCATGAAGGTGGAGCCCCATGATGGGACAAGTGCCGTTATAAGAAGAGGAAGACACACCAGAGCTCATCTCTCCTCACATGCACACACTGAGGAAAGGCCATATGATGACAGAGGGAGAGGGTAGCCATCTGCAAGCCCAGAATAGTCTTCAGCAGAACCCAAACATGCTGGTACCTTGATGTCTGACTTCCAGCCTCCAGAACTGAGAAAATAAACCTCAGAAAACTGTTTAAACCACCCAGTCTATGGTATTTCATTATAGCAGCCTGAGAAGCCAAAGACATCCAGTAAAACAATGCAGATAAACACAATTGAGAATAGAGCTAGTGGTTACATGGGCAAGGACAGCAGGGATACAAGGAGGACACACACTCATGAAACCAGGATATAAGGTTGTTACATTTCCCCTCCTCCTGCCAGATGCATTAGAGAATTTTTCTCTGATTTTCACTAAGAGGACCTGGTTGAGGACCTGGAGGCAACCCTCAGAAAATAGTGGGAGCCATCAATGACTGGGTTCCCCTGGACTATTTAATTCTCAGAGTTGTCTACACTTAGCCTCCAGCAACTCATCAACTAGGGTTCAATTTTCCTACCTGGCACTGGCTCCTGTGGCAGTTTCCACTTATGACTCATGGCTCCAAACTGTAACAATTACAGATAGCCTCATCCACTGGAGGGCAGACAACAGAAGCAATAAAAACGACAATCTTGCAGCCTGTGAAACGAAAACCACATTCACAGAAACATAGACAAAAGGAAAAGGCAGAGGACTATGTACCAGATGAAGGAACAAGATAAAACCCCAGAAAAACAACTAAATAAAGTGGAGATAGGCAACCTTCCAGGAAAAAAATTCAGAATAATGATAGTGAAGATAATCCAGGACCTCAGAAAAAGAATGGAGGCAAAGATCGAGAAGGTGCAAGAAATATTTAACAAAGACCTAGAAGAATTAAACAACAAACACCTAGAAGAATTAAAGAACAAAACAAACAGAGAGGAATAATACAATAACTGAAATGAAAAATACACTAGAAGGAATCAATAGCAGAATAACTGAGGCAGAAGAACGGATAAGTGACCTAGAAGATAAAAAGGTGGAATTCACTGCCCCAGAACATAATAAAGAAAAAAGAATGAAAAGAAATGAAGACAGTCTAAGAGACCTCTCGGACAACATAAAACACAACATCCGCATTATAGGGGTCCCAGAAGGAGAAGAGAGAGAGAAAGGACCCGAGAAAATATTTGAAGAGATTATAGTTGAAAACTTCCTTAACATGGTAAAGGAAATAGCCACCCAAGTCCAGGAAGCACACAGAGCCCCAGGCAGGATAAACCCAAGGAGAAACACGCCAAGACACATAGTAATCAAACTGACAAAAATTAAAGACAGAAAAATTATTAAAAGCAACAAGGGAAAAATGACAAATAACATACAAGGGAACTCCCATAAGGTTAACAGCTGATTTCTCAACAGAAACTCTACAAGCCAGAAGGGAGTGGCATGACATATTTAAAGTGATGAAAGGGAAGAACCTACAACCAAGATTACTCTACCTGGCAAGGATCTCCTTCAGATTCGATGGAGAAATCAAAAGCTTTACAGAAAAGCAAAAGCCAAGAGAATTCAGCACCACCAAACCAGCTCTACAACAAATGCTAAACGAACTCCTCTAAGTGGGAAACACAAGAGAAGAAAAGGACCTACAAAAACAAACCCAAAACAACTGAGAAAATGGTAACAGGAATATACATATTGATAATTACCTTAAATGTGAATGGATTAAATGCTCCAACCAAAAGACACAGACTGGCTGAATGGATACAAAAACAAGACCCATATATATGCTGTCTACAAGAGACACACTTCAGACCTAGGGACACATACAGACTGAAAGTGAGGGGATGGAAAAAGATATTGCATTCAAATGGTAATCAAAAGAAAGCTGGAGTAGCAATACTCATATCAGATAAAATAGACTTTAAAATAAACAATGTTACAAGACACAAGAAAGGACACTACATAATGATCAAGGGATCAATCCAAGAGGGAGATATAACAATTATAAATATATATGCACCCAACATAGGAGCACCCCAACACATAAGGCAAATACTAATGGCCATAAAAAGGGAAATCGACAGTAACACAATAATACTGGGGGATTTTAACACCTCACTTACACCAATGGACAGATCATCAGGACAGAAAATTAATAAGGAAACACAAGCTTTAAATGACACAATACACCAGGTAGATTTAATTGATATTTATAGGATATTCCATCTGAAAACAGCAGATTGCACTTTCTTCTCAAGTGCACATGGAACATTCTCCAGGATAGATCACATCGTGGGTCACAAATCAAGTCTCGGTAAATTTAAGAAAACTGAAATCATATCAAGCATCTTTTCCAACCACAACGCTATGAGATTAGAAATAAATTACAGGGGAAAAAACGTACAAAACACAAACACATGGAGGCTAAACAAAACGCTACTAAATAACCAAGAGATCACTGAAGAAATCAAAGAGGAAATCAAAAAATACCTAGAGACAAAGGACAACGAAAACAAGATGATCCAAAACCTGTGGGATGCAATAAAAGCAGTTCTAAGAGGGGAGTTTATAGCAATACAATCCTACTTCCAGAAACAAGAAAAATCTCAAATAAACCATCTAACCTTACACCTAAAGGAACTAAAGAAAGAAGAACAAACAAAACCCAAAGTTAGTAGAAGGAAAGAAATCATAAAGATCAGAGCAGAAATAAGTGAAATAGAAACAAAGAAAACAATAGCAAAGATCAATAAAACTAAAAGCTGGTTCTTTGAGAAGAGAAACAAAATTCATAAACCTTTAGCCAGACTCATCAAGAAAAAGAAGAAGAGGACTCAAATCAATAAAGTTAGAAATGAAAAAGACGAAGTTACAACAGACACCGCAGAAATACAAAGCATCATAAGAGACCACTACAAGCAACCCTATGCCAATAAAATGGACAATCTGGAAGAAATGGACAAATTCTTAGAAAGGTATAACCTTCCAAGACTGAACCAGTAAGAAATAGAAAATGTGAACAGACCAATCACAAGTAATGAAATTGAAACTGTGATTTAAAATCTTCCAGAAAACAAAAGTCCAGGACCAGATGGCCTCACAGGTGAATTCTATCAAACATTTAGACAAGAGCTAACACCCATCCTTCTTAAACTCTTCCCAAAAACTGCAGAGGAAGGAACACTCCCAAACTCATTCTACGAGACCACCATCACCCTGATACCAAAACCAGACAAAGATACTAAAAATAAGAAAATTATAGACCAATATCACTGATGAATATGGATGCAGAAATCCTCAACAAAATACTAACAAACAGAATCCAACAGCATATTAAAAGGATCATATACCATGATCAAGTGGGATTTATCCCAGGGATGCAAGGATTCTTCAATATACGCAAATCAATCAATGTGATACACCACATTAACAAATTGAAGAATAAGAACCATATGATCATCTCAGTAGATACAGAAAAAGCTTTTGACAAAATTCAATACCAATTTATGATAAAAACTCTCCAGAAAGTGGGCATAGAGGGAACCTACCTCAACATAATAAAGGCCATATACGTCAAACCCACAGCAAACATCATTCTCAATGGTGAAAAACTGAAAACATTTCCTCTAAGATCAGGAACACGAAAAGGATGTCCACGCTCACCACCATTATTCAACATAGCTTTGGAAGTCTTAGCCATGGCAATCAGAGAAGAAAAAGAAATAAAAGGAATACAAATTGGAAAAGAAGAATTAAAACTGTCACTGTTTGCAGACGACAGGATACTATACATAGAGAATCCTAAAGATGCCACCAGAAAACTACTAGAGCTAATCAATGAATTTGGTAAAGTTGCAGGATACAAAATTAATGCACAGAAATCTCTTGCATTCCTTTACACTAACAAGTAAAGATCAGAAAGAGAAATTAACAAACAATCCCATTCACCAATGCAACAAAAAGAATAAAATACCTAGGAATAAACTTCCATAAGGAGGTAAAAGACCTGTATGCAGAAAAATATAAGACACTGATGAAAGAAATTAAAGATGATACAAATAGATGGAGAGATATACCATGTTCTTGGATTGGAAGAATCAACATTGTGAAAATGACTCTACTACCCAAAGCAATCTACAGATTCAATGCAATCCCTATCAAACTACCACTGGCATTTTTCACAGAACTAGAACAAAAAATTGCACAATTTGTATGGAAACACAAAAGACCCCGAATAGCCAAAGCAATCTTAAGAACAAAAAATGGAGCTGGAGGAATCAGGCTCCCTGACTTCAGACTATATTACGAAGCTACAGTAATCAAGACAGTTTGGTACTGGCACAAAAACAGAAATATAGATCAATGGAACAGGATAGAAATCCCAGAGATAACCCCATGCACATATGGTCACCTTATCTTTGATAAAGGAGGCAAGCATATACAGTGGAGAAAAGACAGCCTCTTCAATAAGTGGTGCTGGGAAAATTGGACAGGTACATGTAAAAGTATGAAATTAGAACACTCCCTGACACCATACACAAAAATAAACTCAAAATGGATTAAAGACCTAAGTGTAAGGCCAGACACTATCAAACTCTTAGAGGAAAACATAGGCAGAACACTCTATGACATAAATCACAGCAAGATCCTTTTTGACCCAGCCCCTAGAGAAATGGAAATAAAAACACAAATAAACAAATGGGACCTAATGAAACTTAAAAGCTTTTGCACAGCAAAGGAAACCATAAACAAGACCAAAAGACAACCCTCAGAATGGGAGAAAATATTTGCAAATGAAGCAACTGACAAAGGATTAATCTCCAAGATTTACAAGCAGGTCATGCAGCTCAATAACAAAAAAACAAACAACCCAATCCAAAAATGGGCAGAAGACCTAAATAGACATTTCTCCAAAGAAGATATACAGATTGCCAACAGACACATGAAAGAATGCTCAACATCATTAATCACTAGAGAAATGCAAATCAAAACTACAATGAGATATCATCTCACACCGGTCAGAATGGCCATCATCAAAAAATCTAGAAACAATAAATGCTGGAGAGGGTGTAGAGAAAAGGGAACACTCTTGCACTGTTGGTGGGAATGTAAATTGATACAGCCACTATGGAGAACTGTATGGAGGTTCCTTATAAAACTAAAAATAGAACTACCATACGACCCAGCAATCCCACTACTGGGCATATACCCTGAGAAAACCATAATTCAAAAAGAGTCATGTACCAAAATGTTCATTGCAGCTCTATTTACAATAGCCAGGACATGGAAGCAACCTAAGTGTCCATCATCGGATGAATGGATAAAGAAGATGTGGCACATATATACAATGGAATATTACTCAGCCATAAAAAGAAATGAAATGGAGGTATTTGTAGTGAGGTGGATGGAGTTAGAGTCTGTCATACAGAGTGAAGTAACTCAGAAAGAGAAAAACAAATACAGTATGCTAACACATATATATGGAATCTAAGGGAAAATAAAGGTCATGAAGAACCTAGTGGCAAGACGGGAATAAAGACACAGACCTACTAGAGAATGGACTTGAGGATATGGGGAGGGGGAGGGGTAAGATGTGACAGGGTGAGAGAGTGGCATGGACATATATACACTACCAAATGTAAAATAGATAGCTAGTGGGAAGCAGCCGCATAGCACAGGGAGATCAGCTCGGTGCTTTGTGACCACCTAGAGGGGTGGGATAGGGAGGGTGGGAGGGAAGGAGATGCAAGAGGGAAGAGATATGGGAACATATGTATATGTATAACTGATTCACTTTGTTATAAAGCAGAAACTAACACACCATTGTAAAGCAATTATACTCCAATAAAGATGTTTAAAAAAAAAATTACTGAAGATTCTATATGATGACAAACGTCTGACAAACTTTTTCTTAATTTACTAACAAAATATCCTTGAAGACACACAAAAATGCAAAAGCTGACTTTGAGACAAAATGATAAGAAAAGATCTTGGAAAATCCTGGTGGAATTCTCACTAAATGCATCATCAGTCAAGATGGATTGAGATGTACGTTACTGAACCATGTATCGCGTACTCTACCCTCTGAAACAGAAGAAAAGGTCACCCCACCCCCAGAAAATCAGTACTGAAGACAAAAATGAGAAGCTCAGAAGAAAATAATGAGAAAGATAATACATGTTGAGGGTAGAGGACAAAGAGTTAAGAATATACATTTTCCAATGAAAGGAAAAATAATGGAACACAAATGATAATCAAATAGAAGAAAACATCTCAGTTGAAAAAATACATGAGCCAAGTGTTCATGGGGATCCTAGAAAAAAATAAGACAAAATGCAGACACACACACACACACACACACACACACACACACACACACACACACACACCATTCCATAATTTCAAAGAAAAAGAGAGTCTACAAGTATCTGGGGAAAATATCTGCCTCTCATTTCTCTCCAACCCTAAACATACCAGAAGACAGTAGAACAATCAGATTCTGCTGAATGATGAGTAGCAGGTCACAGCTGTGTCCTAGGAATTTTATAGCTATTCAAGTAATTATTCATCTGTGACAGCAACAGAAAAACTTTCTCAAATAAGACTAAAAAACATACTACTGAAGTACGTCCTTGTTAAATTTAAATAAGACAAGATTCCCAAGATCTTTGTTTAAATAAGAAATTTGCAGAGTAATTTTATTTTACCTCAAGCATGTGAAATAAGAGGGAAATAACAATGATCTCCTTCAGATTCCACAGAGAGTCCACAAGTTTTATACCTTTTAGAAAAAAATGATGGCTACATTAAAATTATCACCAAGGCAACACATTATTAAGTAAAACAACCAATCAAAATTACTGACCTTTCAGAGATTAAAGGTTATTATCAACAGTAGTTAGCAACAATCTCTGGAATCCAGGTACTTTATAAAAATCCTTATCTAGAATTAATATAAGCAAGAATAGTTTCTGTTTTTCTCTGCAAGTGCAAAGAAAGAGGAAACAAACATTTCCTTCTTATATCTTATTTCTTTTCTTCATGATTAGGAGGGTCTGCGTTTCAAGCCTAAGTTCTGCGATTCCTTTGGTTACCACTGACAGAAAAAGAAGCAGGTTTAGGAAGCTCAAAGCATATAATATGGAAAAGAAAGGACAAAATAGCGTTCTGAGCATTGGAATGTGGAACGCATAATGCCTGGCATCTCACTTTCCCAAGGACATTAATAAGAGATTTACTCCAGCTGTCAGAAGGATGAGTCAATCTAATGTGGACTTCTGCATTACAGTCCCAAAGTAAGTCTTCCTCACTTACATAAGCAGGTTACATAAGCTCCCTAAGGCTCAGTTTACTCCTCTGTGAAATAAGAATGTAAAATTGAGCCTATACCGTTAGATTCCAATAAGAATCAAACAAGATAGTACAGGTAAAATATTTAATACAGTGTCTGATACACAATAAGTACATAATATTTAACTTTTTAATATAATAAATTATTATCTAATAAGATTATTCCTTTAGAGGAATATATTTATGTTAGTTATCTACTGCTTCATTACAAATTACCCCCAAATTTCAGTGGCTTAAAACAGGAAGCATGTATCATCTCACAGGAGTTTCTGAAGGTCAGGAATCCAGGAGCAGCTTAGCTGGGTTTTCCTGGCTCCACATCTCTTATGAGGTTGCAGTCAAAATGTTGGTTGGAGATGCAGACATCTGAAGGTTGTCAGGCCAGGAAGATTCACTTCCAAGAAGACTCACTCACATGGCTGTTGGCTGGAGGCCTTGGTAACTCATTGGTCAATGGCAGGAGGCCTCCTTGCCCACATGAGCCTCTATTCAGGACACGTCAGTGAACCTCGCCCAGAGTGAGCAATTCAAGAGAAAGAAAGGCGTGACAGTGTCTTGCATGACCTAGTCTCTGAAGTCCCACGTCGCCACTTCTGCTTTTTTCTATTCATTACAAGCACATCACTAAGTCGGCTCACACTCAAGGAAAGGTGAACTGGACTTCTACCTCTTGAAGAGTATCACATCATTTGTGGAAATATTCAAAACCACCACAATTTTATTTGTGTATCATGTGCATATATCTCTAAGAAAGAGAGAGCTATAATTAAAAATTTTCTTTTTTACTGATATAGGTGACATATAACATCATGTAAGTTTAAAGCATACTACACATTGATTTGATACATTTATACATTGCAAATCAAAACAACGAGATATCACCTCACACCTGTCAGAATGGCTATCATCAAATAGTCTACAAATAACAAATTGCTGGTGAGGATGTAGAGGAAAGGGAACGCTTGTACACTGCTGATGGGAATGTAAATTGGTCCAGCCACTGTGAAAAACAGTATGGAAGTTCCTCAAAAAACTAAAAATAGAACTACCATATGACCCAGCAAGTCCACTCCTGGGTATATATCTGAAGAAAATGAAAACACTAATTCAAAAAGACACTTGCACACCAATGTTCACAGCAGCACTATTTACAATAGCAAAGACATGGAAGCAACCCAAGTGCCCTTCAACAGATGAATGGATAAAGAAGATGTGGTATATACATACAATGGAATATTGCTCAGCCATAAAAAAGAATGAAATTCTGCCATTTGCAGCAACATAGATGGAACTAGAGAATATTATGCTTGTAAAATAAATCAGACAGAGAAACACAAATACTGTATGATATCACTTATACCTGGAATCTAAAAAATAATACAAATGAATGTATATAGAAAAACATAGACAGACTGACAGATATAGAAAACAAATTAGTGGTTACCAGAGGGGAGAAGGAAGAGCAAATTGAGGGTATGGGATGAAGAGATACAAACTACTATGTATAAAATAGATAAGCGGGCTTCCCTGGTGGTGCAGTGGTTAAGAATCCAACTGCCAATGCAGGAGACATGGGTTCGAGCCCTGGTCTGGGAAGATCCCACATGCCGTGGAGCAACTAAGCCCATGCACCACAATTACTGAGCCTGCGCTCTAGAGCCTGCAAACCACAACTACTGAGCCTGTGTGCCACAACTACTGAAACCCGCGCGCCTAGAGCCCGTGCTCCACAACAAGAGAAGCCACTGCAATGAGAAGCCCGCACACCGCAATGAAGAGTAGCCCTCGCTCGCCACAACTAGAGAAAGCCCGCACGCAGCAACGAAGACCCAACGCAGTAAAAAATAAATAAATAAAATTTTTTAAAAAACTAAAATAGATAAAAAACAAAGATATATTGTATAGTACAGGGAAATACAGCCATTATTTTATAATAACTTTTAATAGAGTATAATCTGTAAAAATACTGAATCAGTCTGTGGCATGCCTGAAACTAATATAATATTATAAATCAACTATACTTCAATTTATAAAAATAAATCAAAAATAAAATTTTTTAAAAAGAATGGGGGAGGATAAAGAGGAAAACAAGAAAGAGGAAGAAGAAGGGCTGTTGAATTTAAGGTGTTATGGGAGATCAGAGACATAAATAGAATAGATATAAATGACTAAGCCTGAGCTGCAAATGACAGCTCGTAGAAATTAAGCATTTGCTCAGGGAATACCAGGCACTGTGTTACTTCATTAAATCCTCATAATATTTCTAGAAGTTTGTTATTATTATTTTCATTTTAGTGGGAAAACTAGGACTCAAAGGGAATAAATAACTTACCTTTAAGGTCACACAGCTAGATAGTGATAGACCCAAAATTGGAACCCAGAACTCTGACTCCAAAGTCTCTGCATTGCATCTCATTGATGCCATGTGACCAAGCCAATGCCAAAATGGAAAGTCCAGATTCTGGCCCCCAGTAATTGTTTTCATACTTCTCCAACCTAAGTCTCTACAATTGTATGCAAGAAGCTATGGGACCGGTTTCAGACGGTGTTACATTTTCATAATCTCAGTGCAGAACTGAAAAGAGCAATTTTCCCACTGATCCAAGAGTAACATAGACATGACTTGAATTAGTTGTGTCTCTAGACAATAAAAGAGAATAAGCTGATTTTAAAAAGGAAAAAATTTATATTTTAATGCAGCTTTTCAGACAAGCCCACATTGTCTTTATTCCAAGGACAAGAAGCAGAACCCACCTAATAGTCTCTGACTCATAATTTTGATCCCTGATATACTTCTAAACATGCAAGTCATATCCTACACTGTCCTGATACGGCAAGGAATAGTGAATAACATTAATTGTGTCACAGTATTTTTCCTTTTGTAAAGTTAATTCATATTAATAACGGTTATTCCGATTAGAGTTACCATTATTATTACCTTATATCATTTGATTCCCATTTGGGAGCCAAAGAATTATAATGTGTGGCGCATTGTGTTATATAATAACCAAGGTACCAAGGTGAGTACATGGTGGACTTCCAAAAAAACATGAGAAGATAGTATTCTCTACTCAATTATTATGCCATAAGTGAATAATGCACTTTCTCTCTGGATGATCCCATCAAACTTCTGAGTTTTATATATCACCTCTGCGCTGATAATTTCCAAGTTCATATACTCAGCACTGAACTCTCTCTTGAGATCCAGTCATTATATATTATTGACTGCTTAGATGTCCAATATGATTCTCAAATTTAATAACTGCAAAACAGAACTACTGATCTGTTTTCCTCCAGTCTTTTAGGGCTCTTCCACTTAGTTACTCAAGTCAAAAACCTAGGAGTCTTGATTCTTTTTTTCCCTCATCATCTACATCCAATTCATTAGCTAGTCATATTGGCCCCATCTCCAAAGTATATTGAATCCATTCACTTACTTCCAGCTACACTGCTACCTTTCTAGTCCAAGTTACCATCATTTCTCACTTAGACTATTACAACAGAACTACTCAGCTGGCTTATACCCATGACTCTCCTAAATTAAGTCTCCTTAGAGCAAGCTGCTTAAATCTATCCAAAAGACTCTTGATGCATTTAAAATAAAATCAACACTCCTTACCTTAGCCTATTAATTCTAATTTGAACTGTTTCTCTATATCAGTTGGGGCTCAATCAAAGAAGAGATACGGGCTTCCCTGGTGGCACAGTGGTTGAGAATCTGCCTGCCAATGCAGGGGACACGGGTTCGAGTCCTCGTCTGGGAAGATCCCACACGCCGCGGAGCAACTGGGCCCGTGAGCCACAATTACTGAGCCTGCGCGTCTGGAGCCTGTGCTCCGCAACAAGAGAGGCCACGATAGTGAGAGGCCCGCGCACCGCGATGAAGAGTGGCCCCTGCTCGCCGCAACTAGAGAAAGCCCTCGCACAGAAACGAAGACCCAACACAGCCAAAAATAAATAAATATATATATAAAAAAAAAGAAGGGATACATTATGAGTGATATAGAATAAGATTTATCGTAGAGGTTTGACACTGGGCAATGTGAGAGCTAGTAAAAGAGTCTATGTAAGGATGTTGTTCCTATATCTGATGCTGCAAAAGGAAGGATGAACATGAAGTGAGGGAGGGCAAGAATGAGCTGAAACCTTCAAGGATAGGCTAGAAGCCATGAGAATGAACTAGAACTTGTGTCTGTCTCAATTTCAATGACGTGAGTGACCTGCAGAAGAAGCTGATGCTCTTCCTCATAGCTTTGCACACATACCTGGCCTACATTTAGGAGGAACTGAAGGAGACCCAGCAGCAGTTGGAGTACCTGCAAGCTCAGCTGCTGTCCCATGACACCACCGTGAGCCAGCAGGTCAGAGACGATGTGTGTGAGCTGCAGGAGAACATGATCTTACACCTGGACCTTCTGAACACAGATGACTGTGTGACTGCTGCTTTGCTCACGTCTTCCAAATCTCATGCAAGGGTCTCCCCTATTCAGAATTATATAAGGAAGGCAATGCTCCAAGCTCCAGCTCAGGTAGATTAACACAGTATAAGCCTACCACTAGCCACCCCTTGTGAATCTGGCCCAAACACACCTCTTTTAACCATACTTAAATTATCAATAATGACAGTAGAAAAATTATGTTTCTGCCTAATCTTTCTAGCTGAGTCACCCTCTCTGTTTGATATCTCGTAATTTAAACACTGAGATATAAGAAGTGGTTTGCTGATAAATGTTTAGTAACGAGTTCTCTGAGGAATTACAAACCATGATACATACTGTTTGCCAGTTTCCATTGTATAAATACTCCCACCATGCTCAATTTCATGGCACCAAATGTGATATCACTGAAAGCAGAGTTGAAAAGAAATACACAGTAGCACATCAATATGTTGTGTTTCCATTACTCAGCCATAAAAAAAAGAATGAAATAATGCCATTTGCAGCACATGGATGGACCATGTTAGAGATTATCATACTAAATGAAGTAAGCCAGACAAAGAAAGACAAACATCATATGATATCACTTATATGTGGAATCTAAAATATGATACAAATGAACTTATTTACAAAACAGAAACAGACTCACAGGCATAGAAAACAAACCAAAGGGGAAAGGGAAGGAGGAGGGATAAATTAGGAGTTTGGGATTAACAGCTACACACTGCTGTATATAAAATAGATAAATAACAGTAACCTACTGTATAGCACAGGGAACTATATTCAATATCTTGTAATAACCTATAACAGAAAAAAAATCTGAAAAAGAATAATATATATATATATGAACTGAATCACTTTGCTGTACACGTGAAACTAACACAACATTGTAAATCAAGTACACTTCAATAAAAATATATATGTATTTTATATATATTTATATATATATATTATATATATATAGTATTCCCACCTTACAGATACCGTATATATAAACAACCTCCAGAGTACAAACAATAGTAAAATGTAATATACCTAATTATAAAGTGATGAGTTTGGGATATTTGTTACCATTATTTTAATGTAATTTATTTAATTATAAGTTTAGATAATTTAATTTCATATTGACTCTGCTAAGTAGAGAATAGCTATCACAGAGGATGGCACTGAAAGGTATTTGGGAAGTGACTGGTGAAGATAATCAGTCCCTTGCAAGGCAAATATCTTCTCAGGGAGAAGAAGGGCTGCTTCTGGTGAGGGAAACTCAGCATAATTTAGAGGTTAAAGAGCCCCAGCTTCATGAGAATTTTCCCATGTATCTTTCTCTCAATTTTCAGGGTCCCATTGCTTCCCAATCAAAGTCCTAAATTGACACAAAAGACCTTGAGAGATTGGGAATTCAATTTATCCTGCTATTTAGCCATATACAAGCTTAGACTTTGGGGGTGTTTATTTTCAGAAATCGCAGTCCTACAGCTACAGGAGATAAGTGGGTTTTTTTATAACAGTAATAGAAGTTATCTGGAAATCTGAAGCCCTATACTCATCATTTTCTTTCTACCTCTATTCCAGTACATATATAAGCAACCACTCAATCCCATTTCACTCCCAATTTTCATTAAAATGTTTTACGGCAGCAAATACTTGATCCCCTAAGGGCTTTTACAGACATTTGATTACAGGTAACTACAGGTGGTAATATTATTAACTGTTTACCTCTGCACATTATGAACTACCAGTGTCTCCTTTACCACTGGAAACAAGATTATTATGTCTCTAAATTTAATCAGATCAGAGAAACAATTCCTGAGAATAAAGAACTAATTCAGAGAACCAATTCAGAAACTCTTCCTTAGGGTCCTATTTTTCTGGAACCACTTCCTGTACCAAATTCTGTGGAGTTAGGGTTTGATCAAAAGCTATTACACAAGTTTGACCTTAAGCAATTGCAGAAGGTGGCCAAACAGTCTATAGAAGGCTGCTGCTTCTGTACCTGGTACCTCGCTCAATGTTAGCAAGGCCGGTAATCTGGAAGAAAAGATAGGTGGAAGACAGCGAGGACTAATGTGAACTTGAAAGAACAAGCTGGACACCGAAATTATGAACTTGGAGCCCCCTTATGTTTCTCACTACCTCCAGGCCTCCAACTTGGATGATATGGGTGATCTGCAGGAGAGGCTTGCACCTTCACCACACAAACACATGGTCCAGGATTCAGAGACACTTAGGGAGCAGTCTGGCAGGAGCTAGAAGAGCTGCAAGCATGCCTGCCACCACATGCTGCTAAGGTGAGTCAGCAGATCAGCAACAAGAATATGGGAAATGCAACAGTGCCTGATGGTACACCAACCCTCTGCATATAAACGTGGATACTGCTTTTCAAATGCTGCTATGGCCAACCCTAATCTATAACTATATACAGGGAAGGGAATTCTGGCAAATGTAGTTCCAGCTTAGCTAAACAGACAAGTATAAATCACCACACTGCTCCACCTCTATGACACTGCACTCCACTACAGCTTTCTGCTCTAAGAATATATAACAATTCATTTCCACCTCAGGGCCTTTATACTTGGTGCTCCTTCTGCCTGAAGTGTTCTTTCCCCAGATACTAGCATACCTAGCTTCTTCTCATCATTCATTTCTCCACTCACCTCTTCCCTTATATAAAGTATCTCTTGTTCCTGGTTGCTTTCTGTAGTGAACATTTTTAGTTACTTAGCCAGCATCAATTCCTCCCTCTTTCCTTAATAATAGCAGATAGATCTTTCCCAGGTATCTACCAACTCCCATGCAGCCCCTCTCTTCCAGCTCCAGGGATGGACCGTGATTGCTTTACAGTATCAGAAGATTTTATTCCCAGCCTCAGTAATTGATACAGTGATGGGCAAAAGCCTTAAGTTAATGAATCTCGGTACCTTTTACTAAAATGCAGAAGCCCTGCTGAATATGAACAAGGACACATGGGATCCTGACACATGATTCCTGCTAGTAGACATCCTCCTACCCAGCCCTACGATGAAGCCTCTTCTGTAGACTACAGAACAGAAGGGTGAGAAAATTGGGTCAGTGTTAACACTGCTCATCTCCTAGATCAACTAACCTCCAACCTTTATTACCTCTGTATTTTCAGCTAAGTGAACCAATAAATTCCCATGTTGTTTAAGCCACTTTGAATGGGGTTTTTTTTTTGTTTGTTTTGGGGAGTTTTTTCAATTGAATTATAATTGACACATACCTTTTTTAACAAAAATCATCGTAAATGATGCAACCCTATCATACTGTACTGTTTTGTTGTCTTCAAAGCAAGTGTTGCTATCTGTAATTATCTTGTTTGTTTATTGTGCGTCTTTTTTAAAAATGTCTGCCACCTCCACTAGAATATAAGCTCAATGCAAGTACAGACTTTGAGTATTTTATTCCAAACCCCTAGAGAAATGCCCAGCAAACATAAGAACTCAAAAACACCTAAGGAATTAATGAGAAAACGGATCTCGATAGTCTTCTCTTTCTATGGAATGTAAAATATAGAGCAGGGGGCTTCCCCGGTGGCGCAGTGGTTGGGAGTCCGCCTGCCGATGCAGGGGACACGGGTTCGAGCCCTGGTCTGGGAAGATCCCACATGCCGCGGAGCAACTGGGCCCGTGAGCCACAGCTACTGAGCCTGCGCGTCTGGAGCCTGTGCTCCGCAACACGAGAGGCCGCGATATTGAGAGGCCCGCGCACCGCGATGAAGAGTGGCCCCCGCTTGCCGCAACTAGAGAAAGCCCTCGCACAGAAACGAAGACCCAACACAGCCATAAATAAATAAATAAATAAATAAATAAATAAATAAATAAATAAATAAATAAATAAAAATATAGAGCAGGTACCAATGCTGCCATCTAATAATGGTGTGTTTTAATTCTGTTGGGCCACCAATCCCAAATTTGCCTTTCTTTTGTTCTGCCTTGATCATTTTGTTTAGAGCTGAGCTCTACGTGGAATGGTTGTGAGTATAACAATTGCTAAATGACTAGCATATCTGGCATTATAAAGCATCATGGGTGTTCAACTGAAAACTTATAGCTAAAGATTGAGATTGTTATGTAATGCAACAGCTAACTTTTTAATGTTTCTCATTTCCCTAAGCAGGAGGTACTGCTTTTCCACTTAAGCATACCAAAAACACAGCCGCTGTTTTTCCATTAAAGAGTCTCTAAAGACTCTCTAAGAATTCATCAGCTGGCTGTGAGGGTTACAGTTTTGAAAAGGAAAGCAACAACAGAGCTAATCCATAGGAAGATAAATAAACAAACCTGCTCATCCACCCTTAGGATTTATTTTCTAATTCTCCTACAGCTTTTCCTCACTTGGTTTTTACACAGCTTAGAAAAGTGGGTAGTAAAAAGGGTCACGGTTTCCGAAACACATGCTTTCTCATGTAATCTGTCATGTGCCAGAAGACATGGCAACTAGAAGTGGAAACTCCAGAAACCTGGAAGTTATTGACATTGTGGAGGTACTAGATGCAACAATAGGCTTCACCATCAATCGCAGTGGTGGTGGTACATTACTACTCCACCACTATTAACGGTAATAATGGCTAACAATTATCCAGCACTTACTATGGACTGCACACTGTGTTAAGGGCATCACAGATTTTAATGCATTTAATCCCCACCACAACTCTTTTGCAAATAATATTATTTATCTCAATTTTAGAGACAAAGAAACTAACGCAGAGAGATTAAATAACTCACTAAGTGTCATTGTGCTATAAGTTAAAGTAATATGCCATAAGAAAGGAGACTTGGGTGTAGGGGGAGGTCAGGGAACTATTGTCCTGGAATTAGACATAGCAGACATCACTGTTACTTGTGTCACACCACCTCTGTATGGGCTTAGACTCAACTACTGCCAGCATCCTGCTTCAAGCCTGAGCTTCTCATCTTTCCACATTCTGCCCAAGGACCATCTCCCAGGTTGCCAGCAGTCACTTGGCCCTCTTTCTTGGTCAGCTGAGAAACAAACACATTCAGGAGGCAACCGTCAACCGATGGGGGACAGAACTAGTGGATAAATGCCCTAGCCTCCATCTTTCAGAGGGGCAATTCTTCCCTGCCTCACTCTGCCAACTCTCTCCCACCTGCTTGCTGAATCACCTTCCAAGTAAACTACCTCTCCTCCAGGTCCTTTTCTTAGGCTCTGCTTTGGGGGAAGCCAACCATGACACATTTGATCCTTCTAACTAAATAAATGGTGTAATAGACATAGTTTTAACCTCATCACATTTATCAAAATTTAGCAACATGCTCATTACTTTGTTCTGATTGCTTTTAATAATTTGTTTTAAAAATTTTAGGAACTGGGCTTCCCTGGTGGTGCAGTGGTTGAGAATCTGCCTGCCAGTGCAGGGGACACAGGTTCGAGCCCTGGTCTGGAAAGATCCCACATGCCGCTGAGCAACTAGGCCCGTGAGCCACAACTACTGAGCCTGCGCGTCTGGAGCCTGTGCTCCGCAACAAGAGAGGCCACGACAGTGAGATGCCCGCGCACCGCGATGAAGACTGGCCCCCACTTGCCACAACCAGAGAAAGCCGTCGCACAGAAACGAAGACCCAACGCAGCCATAAATAAATAAATAAATAAATAAAGAATACAGTAGTCCCCTCTCATCAACAGGGGATGTCTGAAACTGCAGATAGTACCAAGCCCTACATACACTCTATTTAAAAAAAAAAAAAAAAAAAAAAATCTTAGGAACTAGCAGATTTGGGGACAGAGAAATTGTGGCGCTTTTTAAAAAAACTATTTTTAGCACTTGCTGAAATGTTTCATACTAAAGAGAAAATCCTTTCACTCAGCAAGACACTGATTAGATCTTTAGGTAACTGTTCCTATAGCAACCCTCTACTCTGCAATATTCTATTATTTTTCAAGCCCACCTCCTCAACCAGAGACCAGAGTTCATCACATATAGCCATCCTTTCCAACTCTGTCTTTCAATGAAATGCTTATTTGTCAGCATATGTCTACAATTTTCCCTTATTTCTTTTCACCTTATTTCAATAGTGAATTGAACTAGTTGAAAACATTTCACTAAAGCTATTCTGTATATTGGTATAAGATGTTTAATGATATAAGAAAAATAGGGACTTCCCTGGCAGTCCAGTGGTTAGGACTCTGTGCTTCCACTGCAGGGGGCATGGGTTCAATCCCTGGTCGGGGAACTAAGATCCCACATGCCATGCAGACAAATAATAATAATAATAATAACAGCAATGTTTTATTAACCAAATATTCAGGACCTTCTACAGATGTGTTCCAAACCTACCTATTACTAGCACTTGCTCTTCCTGGAGGCAGGAGGCTTGAGCTGTAATATATACTTGGGTGCTGTCAGCAGCCATATTTTCACTTTTCACCTGAACCAGAGAAGCAGAGGAAGTCAATCAGCCATGAGAGAGGCAGCCGGATAGGGAGGAGCAGAGAAAGAAGGCTCTCCAGGTGTTCGATTTGAGGTTCCAGTTCTATCCTTACGGCTGAGTGCAGCCCTGATCTTGTGATCCATGAAACGCTTTGTGTCCTTTCTTACTTAAGGTAGTTGAAAGAGTTCATTACTTCAACCAAAAGAGTCTTAACACAGGAGCCTCTAGAAAATAATTAAATCTACAGTGAAGAAAAGCACTTCCTGTGGAATTTGCCTTGGTAAATTCTGTCTGATACCAGATAGTATCCTATACCACAGAAACCAAGTGCTGGAGACTATCTTTCAAGACAGGGGGCTTGCAGGCATCCAGAGCTCTTTAGCTTGTCATGAATTGTGATATCTTTAATAGTATTTTGTTTGAAGGAAGGAGAATTAGAAGTGAGGTAAAGAGTTTAGGGCTTCTCTGGTGGCCCAGTGGTTAAGAATCCACCTGCCAGTGCAGGGGACACGGGTTCAATCCCTGGTCCGGGAAGATCCCACATGCCACGGAGCAACTAAGCCCATGAGCCACAACTACTGAGCCTGTGCTCTAGAGCCCACGAGCTACAACTACTGAGCCCATGTGCCACAACTACTGAAGCCCGCGTGCCTAGAGCCCATGCTCCAGAAAAGAAACCACCACAATGAGAAGCCTGCGCACCGCAATGAAGAGGAGCGCCCGCTCGCGGCAACTAGAGAAAGCCCACGTGCAGCAACGAAAACCAAACACAGCCAAAAATATAAATAAATAAATAAATTTATTTAAAAAAAAAAAAAAAGAAGTGAGGTAGGGAGTTTAGATGAGGGTATTACAGAAAAAGTGAGGGAATATTGTCCCAATTTCTTTCCTCCCAGCTTACTCTTCACCAAAGATTCCAAAGTATACATCTCAAACATAATTGTTCTAAGATCATTTCTTCGGACTGCCCTATACCACTTCTTGGGAAATCAGTTATTTTGTGGTTTTTCAGAGAAACATTCTTTAAACAAATGAAAATCCAAGGGTTTCTTCTCAATCTCCTCTGCTATGAATTTTCAAAACAAACATACATCATGAAAATACAGTCCTATTACCCTGTTTACAGCACAAATAGAGTTGAATGTAGGGCAATTCACAAAAAGCATTTGGAGCTCCCATTTCTGCCACTCCCTAACAATGTTACTTTATGCAAAGAACTTAAATTCTCCAGAACAGGGTTCTTCATATTTAAAATGAAAGAGTTGTCACCATGTGATTCAGCAACTGCATTGCTAGATACTTCTCCAACTGATTTGAAAAGTAATGCACACTAGTATTTACAGAAGCTTTATTCGTAAGTGCCAGAAACCAGAAAGTCCCCACCCCCCAAACATACCCAAGATGCCCCTTGATAGATGGATAAACTATGATACATATATGCACTGGGATATTATTCCACAATAAAAAATAAAGAGCTATTAAGCCATAAAAAATAAAGTAAAATAAAATAAAATAGCTTTATTAGAAGATTTTTAAGGCGTCTCCCAACAATAAAAGTCACATTCTACCTAAATTCATCGGCCAAACACCACTCTCAGACACGATGATCCTGGAGGAGCCAATATAACAGAGAACTGACCTGTGGAGTGGGCTTCATCCTGAGAGCCACACAACCCTGGCTGCAACACCCCAAGTTACCACCCAGCCTACTTTGCAGCTATCTGCATCTACAGCTAAAACCATGCTTTAGCAACTATGCCTGCACCTGAAAATAGAGCACTGATTTGTGTGAACTACCCAGGTCTAGAATCAAGACTGAAAAATCTATTGACTTTTAACAGTGATTCCCTAACTATGTTTTCTTTTTTTTTTTCTTTTTTTAATTCATTTTTGGCTACGTCGGGTCTTCGCTGCTGTGCACGGGCTTTCTCTAGTTGCCGCGAGCAGGGCTATTCTTTGTTGCAGTGCGCGGGCTTCTCTTGTTGCAGAGCATGGGCTCTAGGTGTGTGGGTTTCAGTAGTTGTGGCACACGGGCTCAGTAGTTGTGGCTCGCGGGCTCTAGAGCACAGGCTCAGTAGTTGTGGCACACAGGCTTAGTTGCTCCGCAGCATGTGGGATCTTCCCGGACCAGGGCTCGAACCCATGTCCCCTGCATTGGAAGGCGGATTCTTAACCACTGTGCCACCAGGGAAGTCCCCTACTATGTTTTCTTAATAGAGTGTTGGGTACCAGGAAATGAGAAGACTATGGACACA
The DNA here is from genome assembly GCF_028023285.1 of Balaenoptera ricei. Lineage (NCBI taxonomy): Eukaryota > Metazoa > Chordata > Mammalia > Artiodactyla > Balaenopteridae > Balaenoptera > Balaenoptera ricei. The sequence continues at coordinate 71,218,001 of NC_082650.1, forward strand.
AAGTTTCATCCATTTTAAGAGCTACTTTTAAAATGTAGACTTTATAGTTCAGGATTGGTACAGATTTGCTCCTGGTCATGGAGCAAAGGACATTTTGATCAGAGAAAATCAGAGGAAGGGATCTATCTGCCTGCAGTAACAACCACAATTACAGCATCCCTCAGGAGAAGTTTTAGTCTATAAACTGCTTTCCCAAACTCTATCTCATTTGAGCCTCACTAGACAATTATTTTGATTTTGATTTTACAATGGACATACCTGAGGATTGGAAATTAAATGTATTTCCCATGATCTCACTGTTAATTTGTGCTTCTGGCTTTAGCTAAACTATTCTTTCCTCTATCATCTTCCCTCATGCTATCAAGCTGAACCTCTAACCCGAATCATCTGTACATCTGCTTTCCTCCCATAGGTCATAGGAAGAAGAATACTGTGTTTTGATTTCTTGAGTCAATTTCCTGGATACTTTGTTTTACACGTAGATCATATCCTTAATAAAAGATGTGACTAGTAAAATATATTTTTTTAAAGTCACTTTTTTCATACTTTAACAAATCTGAAGTGGGGATGTGTTTTGGAATTGTTATTGCCCAGCCACTACTCTTGCACAGCCATGTTTGCAGAAAGGGTATCAGTGGCTTAGGAAAGAATCCTGATGACAGAGTGAAGCATGCTTTTAAGAAATGTTGGGGCTTCCCTGGTGGTGCAGTGGTTGAGAGTCTGCCTGCCAATGCAGGGGACATGGGTTCGAGCCCTGGTCTGGGAAGATCCCACATGCCGCGGAACAACTGGGCCCGTGAGCCACAATTACTGAGCCTGCGCGTCTGGAGCCTGTGCTCCGCAATAACAGAGGCCGCGATAGTGAGAGGCCCGCGCACTGCGATGAAGAGTGGCCCCCGCTTGCCACAACTAGAGAAAGCCCTCGCACAGAAACGAAGACCCGACACAGACATAAAAAAAAAAAAAAAAAAAAATTCAAATTCTCCAGAGAATTCCCCTCTCAATTACTGTATTAGTTAGGGTAACACTAGCTGCAAAAACAAACAAACCCAAAATAAAAAATAAAAAAAAAAAAGAAATGTTGGGTCACTAGTGCTGTGGCACAGAGGAAAATAATGTGTGCAAATCATAGACGCTGACAACCCAATCAAAATACAACTCAGAGTCTAAGTTTTAATGTGAAGAAATTTTAAGAATACCTTAATCAATTTGTTTTCCTTATATTTTTCTTTTTATGAATACACAGTGAGTGAGTGTGAGAAAAACCCATGCAAAATTTATCTAAAAGACCCTCACAATTCGCATAAGATAAAAATTCTAAGTAATAAAACATCTTACTGTGGTTCAACTGGCAACATTTTTTTCTTAGTAGCACATAAAACAAAGGTGCAGCTTGCAATTAACATGCCTTAAATTTGATAAATAAATTAGTAATTAATCCAGCTTAGACATACACTTGAAATATAAGGGTCTCCAATCACCTCCTCTCAAGGTTGTACTTTAGAACTTTGTGGGAACAGTTGCGAGTACAGAGCAGACCCATTCCCAGCCATCTGGAGGTTGTGGTCACTTCACACAAGAAAGAAAGAGCCACCCAAAGACCCTCCAGGCTCACTTTCTAAAGCAGTGAGTTCCAATTATTGAAAGTTCTCCCATTTCACCAATCAAATGAATTACTATCCTTAAGAGGTGGGGCAACTCAAGGGGTAAAGAGAATGAGGATGATACTTTCCCAAAATATTCCAAAAAGATAAAAGTATAAGAAAACCCTTTCAGGAGTTCCCTGGTTGTCTAGTGGTTAGGACTTGGCACTTTCACTGCGGTGGCCAGGGTTCAATCCCTGGTCAGGAAACTGAGATCCCACAAGCCACGCTGTGTGGCGAAATTAAAAAAAAAAAAAAAATTCTACTTTATGAGATTTATGTGGGATGTTTGTAGAGTATGTGGCACATAATAGGCTTTAAAAAATGGTCACTACTGTTGTTAGTATTATTTACTAATTCAACAAATATGCAACTAGCACCTACTATGTGTACTTTCTAGGTACTTGGACGAGATCACTGAATGAAACACAAGACCCTTCTCTTCACCAGGTTTACATTCAGGCAAAGGAGAGAGAGAGACAATAAACAACAAATGAGTAAATGAAGCAGCATATTGGAAAGTGATAAAAACCAAGGGGGAAAAAAAGCAGGAAAAAAAAAAAAGAAAGAAAACCTTTCATTTTATGCTATTAAGCAGAAATTTTGAGAGAGAGAGAAAAAAAAAGGCACCACTACAAAAATCACACTCAACATCAAGAAATTATTTCCTTAGAGTTCCTAAGTGAGGTGAGAGGCAGGAAATGATCCCAGTGTAAAGAAGTCACATTTAATCAGAAAAAATATTGGACAAGGATAAACAGAAACAAGAACTTGGGCAGGCAGTCATTGTCAAACTGCCCTTTATGGGACAGATTATTAATTGCCAAATATTTATTGAGCAATTTCTGAGGATTCAGATGTTCTGAAAAGCCAGAGAATATAAAATTAAAGACATGTTCACTGTGTAAAAAGCATAATGAAGTCAGGAATTAAGACAGGCATTTCACACCAAAACAAGTATAATTAAGAAAGTATAGGGCTTCCCTGGTGGCACAGTGGTTAGGAATCCGCCTATCAATGCAGGAGACACGGGTTCGAGCCCTGGTCCGGGGGGATCCCACATGCCACGGAGCAACGGAGCCCGTGCACCACAACTACTGAGCCTGCACGCCACAGCTACTGAGCCTGCATGCCTAGAGCCCGTGCTCCGCAACAGGAGAAGCCACCGCAATGAGAAGCCCATGCACTGCAACAAAGGGTAGCCCCCGCTCGCTGCAACTAAAGAAAGCCCAAGTGCAGCAACGGGGACCAAACGCAGCCAAAAAGAGAAAAACAAATACCGTATGCAGCCAAAAATAAAATTAAAAAAATAAACAAATTTATTAAAAAAAAAGTATAATTAAAGTGTTCAGTAGTGCAATACTGATAGTATGATACCAAACATGATAAAATTCTGCCCTTAAGAGATTAGTCATGTTATTATTTTTAATAGCTATTTTATACCCAGTTTGTATGTTAACATATACGTTTTAGGAATAATTTATGATATGACTCAATTTGTTCATTTTTTAGTCACATTAGAGTACCACTGTACTGCTCAGATCACCTTCTAAGATATAAAAGTTCATTCTTGCTTATCAAGTTAATTATGATATAAAATTTAACTTCCCATTGCTAAAATTTATGTGCTATAAGGATGTGATGTGATCTGTTAGGATGTTCAAGCTAAAAATTCACAAAGTAGTTAAATAGCAAGTGCTTAATAAGTAGTTTTTGAGTTGAATACTTCTAACATTAAAACACTGATAAAATTCATGAGTACCTAAGACAAATGAATCAAATTTGAAGCATTATATCAGAAGTTGACAGCCAAAATGTTTAGGTACCCCTTAAATGTGATTTTCAGAGCTATAATTTTACTGAAGTGACTCTTGCTGAAGACAATGGCCTCTTCAGATTTTTTTTTTTTATAAAAAAAATCCCTAGTGTTGACAACTCAAGAGTCTGAAACTCTTTCCTCCTTTGCTTTCTCCAGTTACCGTCTCCTGGTTCTTCTCCTGTTCTCAAGTACTGCTCAGTGTTATAACGGGCCAGTTTCCACTTTTACTCCACAAACTTTTCCTGAGCTACTTTATTTCATTCATGGTTTCAATTCCCTCCTATGCGTCCATGATGCCTAAAGACCAACCATTTTCCAAATCTCCAACTGCCTACTGGATGTCCTACATACATGTTAACACGGCCAAATCACCACATCTTGCTGTCCACTCTTGCTCCTTACCCCACCTATGTCCCACACTGGTTCTTCTTCCTGTTCTAGTTCTTTCCATCAAGCAAAAGTTAACGGTGACTTTTCCTTCTTCCATTTTAACCCCTAAAAATAAAAGTTCTTATTCTTTCAATTAAAGAAAGGAAAAGATGGACTTCCTTCATGGCACAGTGGTTTAAGAATCCACCTGCCAATGCAGGGGACACGGGTTCGAGCCCTGGTCTGGGAAGATCTCACATGCCACGGAGCAACTAAGCCCATACACCACAACTACTGAGCCTGCGCTCTAGAGCCAGTGAGTCACAACTACTGAGCCTATATGCCACAACTACTGAAGCCCATGTGTGTAGAGCCCCCACTCGCCGCAACTAGAGAAAGCCTGCGCACAGCAACGAAGACCCAACATAGCCAAAAATAAATAAATAAATTACAGCAAAAGAGAGAAAGAAAGAAAGAAAGAGATAGATTGCATTTTGCCCAGAGGAGGAAGTAACCATCAGAATCAGTTTTAAACACATCCCACTCAATCAATGACAACTTCACTTCAGAAACCACGCTTCTAGGGACTTCCTTGGTGGTCCAGTGGTTAAGACTCCGTGCGTCCAATGCAGGGGCCGCGGGTTTGATCCCTGATCTGGGAAATAAGATCCTGCATGCCGGGTGGTGCGGCCAATAAATAAATGAATAAAATTTTTAAAAAAAGAAATGAAACCACGCTTTAAATGTTGAGCATTCAATAACAGCTTTTTGTTGTTACAATCAACAACAGCCTCACTCTAGTAACCATGTTTCCATGGCTAACAGGCAACCAATCCCTAAAGTTCCTGTCAATGGATGTTCACAAATTCACAATCTCCATGCTTCCTAAAAGCAGTTTACTTCTCAGGGAGACTGTATAGTACAAGCATAGCAAACACTTCTTTAACAAGCAATAAATTCAGTTTTAGATACTAAGTGATGCATTCTTCCTTTGAACGCCAAATCAGTTTCTTAACTCTATTAATTCTACCTACAAACTACTTCTCAGTTTCTTCCCCATTCCACCCCATTGCTGCAACTCCTTGTCACCTCTCCTAACTATTGTTCACTCTACACACCATCTGATTCCCCTCCCAGTATTTATGTTCCTTCAGTGTAAGCTGTTAACGGGGTTGCCCTGTTTAAAATCATTGTCTGTTCCCTTACTGTCTATATAAAACCCTCACCTCCTTTCTAACCTCAACATTTTTTTATTTTTTAATGCCCTTCATAGTTTTAGTCCTCCCTCTCTCTCTCTGAAATGCACTTCTCCATCTAGATAAGTTATTTTCAACCTTCAAGATCCCTCTTCTATGAAGAGTATTTGTCCTTCTTCTATGAAATTTTTCCAGCTCCTTAGACATATAAGTCGCCCCCTTGTCTGTGCTCCCACTCCTCTGTATTTCTATTTCTGTTAGCTATTATATTGGTTTGAAATAGTTTGCTTACAAAATTGTCTCCTCCACCTTCTCTATTTCTTCAGAGCCTGGCCTATAGTAGCGTCTCTATAAATGAATGATCAAACTTGGACTGGAAAAATGATTTGTATAAGTGTATCTTTTTGATTTCCCTCTTTCATAAGATTAAAAAAAAAACTTTTGAAACTATGGAACTATTGAAGGAAGACAATTTGAGAATATTAAATTAAGTTCATGAAGTCTTCTCTAAATCTTAGAATTTTTAACTGTAACTTTGGAGAGTGGAATGATGGAATTCTTCCATATGGGGAAAAAATGATTTTATTGAAAACATAACATGCATTTTTAATTAATGAAAATGTTTAGTTCATTCAAAGGTCTGAGTCAGCTAAAATGCAGGTCCAGAAGCTATTTGAATCAGGCGAATGCTACATTTAAAGTTATTTTGTGTTAGTCCTTAATTTGAGAATGTTTTTTAATATATTCTGAGAGTAAATTGTTAAGTATCACCTGAAATTTCCAAGTATATATGCTTCGGTTTTAGCCTTTATTTTTTAAAATAAATCAGATTCTTCAGAAAACTTTATTTTTCCAGAGTAGCCTTAAAACTTCAATGTAGCCACCTGATTGTCAATTCTGATTTTAAAGCCAACACCATCTGTTGAAGATTTGGAAAGAGTATTTTTGAAGAAATAACTTCAAGCTGTTTCTTCATAAAGATAAAGATTGACATTGTCATCATGAACCTGCCAGCCTGGGGAAGCTCAACTCAGGTGCTGGGACAACCAGAGATCCTGTTGTGCAAGCATGCAAATGGGGTTAGACAGCTCAACAGCAAGGCTCAAAACAACTGAGGAGAAAGCAGTCAAGTTACAAGTATTGCACTTGGCTCATGGATCAGAGAAAAATAACATTTACATAAAAGAAATGAGGACAATTCAGTGCTGAAGACATCATTGTAGTCAGAGACCATTGCTGGCATATCAGTCAACATGCTCAAATTAAAAACAAAAAACAAACACCAAAAAAAAAAAAAAAAACCCATAGAGAATAAGCCAAAGATACTACGGCTTATATTAACCAATATTGTATTAAAATAACAATAGGTGAAGGCAAGGGAAAACAGAAAGGTGTGGGGTGGAGAGAGAAGTTTGCTCTTTAATCGTTGTTATGAAGGTAGTATTTAATTTAATTTTTAATGACAAAAGTTGAGATCTTCCAACATGTAAGTGTTGGCCCCAATGGCATGAAGTTAAATTCTGAGTCCTAATCAATGTTTTAGTATAGACTCTGTGTGGCAGATTGTGTTTTCAAAAGTGGCCACAGCAGGGACTTCCCTGGTGATCCAGTAGGTAAGACTCTGCACTCCCAATGCAGGGGGCCCGGGTTCAATCCCTGGTCGGGGAACTAGATCCCGCATGCATGCCACAACTAAGTATGCATGCCGCAACTAAAAATATCCCACATGCCGCAATGAAGACCCGGCGCAGCCAAAATTGTAAAATTGTTTAAAAAAATGGCCACAGCAATATTTCTAGTCCTACATGCTCTCCCAGAACCTTGCACTCTCTTTGGATCTGGGGAGGACTTTGTTACTGCCTCAATGAACGGAATGCAACAAGAGCGATGCAGCATGACTTCTGGAGTCTAGCTAATATAGTGTGAGGAAGACCAAACTAGTCCACACAGACAGCCCACAAGGAGAGCAGCCCAAACTAGTCCACATAGAGAGCCCACATAGAGAGCAGCTGAAGTCCCAAGCTGTTAGCTGATAGCTTGGGACTTCAACATTAGATAAGAAAATTTAAGACTAAAGCAAGGTCATAGTAGTTATCTACTGCTGCATAATAAACTATGCCAAAACAAACTAAGCTGGCTTAAAACTATAAATGTTTATTTCATACAGCTTCTACGGGTTAGTGATCCAGGGGTGGCTTAGCTGAGTGGCTGTAGTCCAGAGTCTCATGAAGTTGCAGTCAAGATGACAGCTGAGGTTCAATCATCTGAAGGCTTGACTGGGGCTAAAGGATCTGCTTCCAATGTGGCTCATTCACCTTCCTGGCAACTTAATGTTGGATATTAGCAGGGGTTTCCATTCCTTACCCAAGTATCACTCCACAGGGCTACTTGAGTATTCTCCCAACATGACAGTTGACATCCCCCCCCACAGCAAATTATTCCAGAGGCAGCAAGCTGGAAGCTACAAAGTCTTTTATGACCTAACGTCATAAGGCATACTTCACCATTTTCACAATATTCTGTTGGTTACACAGGTCAGCCTATTCAGTGTGGGAGGGGACTGCACAAAGATATGAATACCAAGACTCAAGAATCATTGAGAGCTATTTTGGAGGCTGACTATGACAGAGATTTAACATTCAAATAATAAGAATTCCTGAAAAGATGATAGAATAAATCATCAAAGAAATAGTATAAGAAAAATTGCCAAAAATGAAAACTGTGAATTTCCAGATTGAAATTATCCACCAGCCGCCCAACACAACAGATGAAAATAGAACCACATCAGTGAAAATCATCATAAAATTTCAGGATACTGGGAACAAAAACAAGCCTCCAGGTAGGGGGCTGGGGGGAGGAAGATGACCTACAAAGGAACAGGAAACAACAACTTCATATGAACAGCAGCTAGAAGCTAGAAGCTGGAAGCCAGAAATCAATGCCTTCAAAATTCTCAAAGAAAATTATTTCCAACCTAAAATTCTACACCTAATCAAACTGTCACTTAAGGGTAAAGCATAAAGGAGAATAAAAAATTCAAAGTTTCAAAACTTTACTGCCCTGGTACCCTGTCTCAGGAAACTACTAGAATATGTTTCTCCATAAAATGAGAGATTAAAATATGAAAGAGCATTCCAAAGACGCAGACATAGAGAATGGACTTGAGGACGTGGGGAGGGGGAAGGGTAACCTGGGACAAAGTGAGAGAGTGGCATTGACACATATACACTACCAAATGTAAAATAGATGGCTAGTGAGAAGCAGCTGCATCGCACAGGGAGATCAGCTCGGTGCTTTGTGATCACCTAGAGGGGTGGGAAAGAGAGGGTGGGAGGGAGACGCAAGAGGGAGGGGATATGGGGATATATGTATACATATAGCTGATTCACTTTGTTATACAGCAGAAATTAACATTGTAAAGCAATTATACTCCAATAAAGATGTTAAAAAAAAAAAAGAAAGAAAGAAAGAGCATTCCAAGAGTTACTGTAAATAGTAAATAGCAGAAGAGGAGCAAAAGGATTCCCCAGGATAACAGCAAAGGAAGATCAAATAAAACTTTATGCCAGACATAGAGAAGTGAGTCTGGGGAAAAAGAGAGAAAAATCTTCCTTTTCCACAGTGAGAAATCAATATATAATGTCTAATGACTGAAAAATCAAGAAGCATGTAACACAAGCTTGTTATTTGGAGACATAGAGGTAGAAGTTAAAATAATAATCAGCTACGAGAGCTCAAAGTGTGATAGGCTTTGGGGAGAGAGGAACAGTGAAGAGGAGATGAGCTTGCTGTTATTTAAATAACAAACTTGGTCAAACTATTTGACTCTTTAAACTATGAACATATATAAGTTTGGATATATTTTAAAAGAGAGAAAGATGCTAGGAAGAGATGGTAGCTCACTTCTGCCTCTAGACATTGATGCTCTGGACATGATGTCTTGAACTACTACAGTTGTTCCCTTGAAGAACGCAAGTCCACACACTGAGGGCAGCTAAGAAGAATTCTGGAAAGACCTAAGTCCTGGATGACATCAAAGAACCACTGAACTAATCAACCCTGAAAAGCACTGTACTTGAAATTCTTTCTTTGTGAGATAACATCTTTTCTTTCTTTCTTTCTTTCTTTTTTTTTTTTTGATGGTTGAACTTTTATTTTAACTTTCAGCCAAGCATTCTTATTAATTATGTATGGTAAGATTAGCAGAACAAAAGAGTGATTAGGCAACAGTGGCTATACAACTCAAATTTCAGTTCTCCAGGTAATAACTTTCTAATTATTAAAATACAGGAGAAAAACATACTTCAATACTTTGCATAAGTTCCAAACATATGTTCAAGGCCTGAGAACAGGTAGTATCAGATACATGATAAGGTAAAATATATTTCCCTGATAGGTACCTTTTCTGTGTTCATTCATTTTTCCTGCATTTTCTCAACCAACTTTGGGGCATTGGGCTAAGTTTGGGATCTGCATAGACGAAAGATATGGGTTTTTCTCAAGTAGTTCCCAGCATGTGGGAAGACAATCAGGCAAAAAAAAAAAAAAAAAAAAAAAAAAAATCAAAGTAATGAATGTGGCCCTAGCCTGGAGTGTCTGGAAATGGCCTCGGGTAACCTTGAGGTCACTGCTAGGGAATTAGGAAGAGTGAGTTATGCCAAGGTTACTTTTGAAGATGAGAAGTGGTGTCTAGTTGAAACAGTCCAGGAATAACTCAAATGAATTGCCCTCTTCAATGTGACCTGAGAAAAGGAATAAAGAGTTTATGTGTTTTAAAAAAAAGAGTTTATGGGTTGGAGTTTAAAAATAAATAGGAAGATGTTGTAGCACATAGTGTTGTAGTATTTTCTCTTCCAAAAAATGTTAATGGGATGAAGACTTGATTACCTGTAGAGAAAGAAAAGTGGAGAAAATCCTAACTCTGAAGGGTCTGTAACTCACTAGATAAATGTGTTTCAGGCTATTTAGAGGGGAAGAAAAATCAATTCACATTTGCAGTTATAGCTATAAACTCAGCTATTCTATTAGTCAAAGAAAATCAAGGGATTTGGATATTATTAATTAAAGGTTATTTTAAAATTTCCTTGTGAATAATTCTGCAAATCTAGGAGTATAATTTAAATATTTTTCAATGCACAATCTTGTTTTTCTTTGTCTTGAAATTATTTAAATACAACTCATTTTTCTACTGCTACAATAGTTATAGAGAAGAACATGCAGGATAAGGCCAGAAGACCATTTATCAAAGCTGGTAATTAATGCTTTGCTATCTAATTTGTTTGAACTACATTAAGTGTTTCACATATTATAATATTCCATTATTACTTTCTGTACTCATTAGTTGCCTAGGTCTCTAATCAGTGGAATGTCAGCCGGGATTCCACTTAGCCATCAAAATGAGTTTGCCTGTTTAGTTCTTGATTTCGTTACCTTAAAAGCAAAGCCAACAAATTGGTATAACTCATATTTTTCTCCAAAATGTCTGCAAAAAATATGTAGTTTGATTCGAATTGCTAGCAAAGCAAATATTCTTCTAGTTGATATGATGCTTTCAACAGTCTAAAAGTGAAATCAGTCTTCTCAGAATGAATGACAAGATAAACCTGAAGAAATTTAATTGAAAGAAATTTAGTCAATTTTTTGTTAATTACATCTATTGCATCACACATATGAAATGTATCTAACTTGAATTCCACATGTAATAGTGGCATAAGCAATAATAACCGTTAATTATCTCATACATAATCTCACACAGATGGTTCCAGATTTGGTGCAATGTTTCAGCAATGTCATCAAGGACCTTTAACTCTGGCATCTTCAATGTGTTGATTTTTAGGTCTTTATATTTTTAAGATATTGTCAACTCACAGTCACAAGATGGCTGCTGCAGGTCCAGGCATCACATTCTCATACCAACATCCCAAGCAGGAGAGAAAGGATGGATGGATAAGAAAAGAAGAAATTTCCCAGCACTGAGAGCTGACTTTTCTTTATGGCAAATCACAAGGGATACTTGGCAAAGGTCAGTCGAATTTCCACAGTTGATTTAGACAAATTGTGATTCATCTTCTAGGGCTGTGTATTAGTTTCCTACTGCTGATGTAACAAATTACCACAAACTTATAGCTTAAAACAGCACAAATTAATTTTCTTACAGTTTTGCAAGTCAGAAGTCCAAAAGGGGTCTCATGGAGCTACAATCAAGGTGTTGGAAGGGCTGAGCTCCTTCTGGACACTCAAGAGGAGAATTTCCTTGTATTTTCCAGGTTCTAGAGGCCTCCTGCATTTCTTGGTTTATGGCCCCTTCTTCACAACACTCCAACCTCTGCTTCCATCATCATATCTCCTCTGACTCTCCTGCCTTCCTCTTTCCCTGATAAAAACCTTCGTGACTACGCTGGACCCACCCAGATACTCCACAATATTCTCCCCATCTCAAGATCCTTAAATTAACCCCAACTACAAAGTCCCTTTTGTCATAAAGGGTAACATTTTCACAGGTCCTAAGGATTAGGAAGTGGACGCCTTGGGGCTGGAGGACCTCATTCTGCCTACCACTGCAGAGGGAGAGAAGTGGCTTTGGGGTCAGGAACCATCAGTGCTGGCCACCCTCTATCTACATTCCCCCACGGCTCATCAGGTTCATCCCCTCCCCCCTACAAGTGTCAGAAAGGAAAGGAAAATAAGTGCTTTGTTTGTATTTAATTATGAAAGAATATTGTCTTCTAAAAGCTATTGGTGATTATAATTTTATTGCAGCAGTCAAAAGCCACACTTTCAAATGTGCATGTTATTTTCTACTTGCTAGCATAAGAGTATTAAAACGTACAGAAGCAAAATTAGAACAGAAGGAAGAGGTAAGAGTTCTTTAGATAGCTCTAATTGCATTGTTTTGCGTATGGATTGGTACAATCCATTCCAAATGACTATATATTTTACCAGACTCCCTTTTTTTTTTTTAATTTTTATTTATTTATTTATTATTTTTGGCTGTGTTGGGTCTTCGTTTCTGTGCAAGGGCTTTCTCTATTTGCGGCGAGTGGGGGCCACTCTTCATCGCGGTGCGCGGGCCTCTCACTGTCGCGGCCTCTCTTGTTGCGGAGCACAGGCTCCAGACGCGCAGGCTCAGTAGGTGTGGCGCACGGGTCTAGTTGCTCCGCGGCACGTGGGATCTTCCCAGACCAGGGCTCGAACCCATGTCCCCTGCATTGGCAGGCAGATTCTCAACCACTGCACCACCAGGGAAGGCCCAACCAGACTCCTTTTTTATGCTTTCTTCGAAAAGAGGAAAACAGTAGACTGGGAAGGGTACTAGTGACTTGACAGTTCAAACCAGTAGCTTAAAGGTCAAACTATTGACTTTGTAGCAAGTCTTCTATTTTAAGAAATAAAATAATAAAATCTCTTTTATAGACAAAATAATTAGCACAGGCCAAACTTATTCTCCCTGATATCTAATGCAGCCTTGAAAAGGAGACTGAATGTTGTTGCTAGCATGAAATCACTGTAGCAGACAAGAAATAACATCCTACAGGGTTTGTTTATAATCATCATGAGCTATTACCTAACAAAGATGTTCTTAGATAGATTATGCTTTAGAATTGGGTACACAAAAAAGGTAGTAGTTTATCACCAACTCTTAATGTAGCTGTGACCATAGAGATGCAGAATGCGAGGTGTTTGAGGAAATAAATAAGGAAAACTTATTGACACAGAACAATTTTTTAAAAGCAGGTGGAAAAGCTTTATTCATGGCAGGAGGCTTTTCCAACACCCTCCTTGGTGTGCAGTGTTAGAGTTGTAATCCTTCTGGGAGTATTCTTAGAGCCCAGCAAAACTTAACAGGACATTCTGACCTGGGTCCCGTTTCCACACTCACTCACTCAGATGGTAATAAGGCCATCCCAAGGCCCTCGTCTCTGTCTCTCTTTCCCCCGAGGTGTACTGCAAAAACATCATTTTTGTTTTGTCTTCATTTCACTCCCTCCGTTTCACCTTAACCCACAGATCTTCTTTTCTCAAAAACTAACAGCCATCAGTTCTTCCACCTTTTGCAGGCAATTTAGTTTGATCTTCATACTGCTGGCTTAGAAGTCCCCTGAGTCAAGGGATGTGAAGTGTTCCTGGAAGCTTTGAAGGAAAGCTTCTCTTTAAAGAGTCCCCATTTATTTTACCTGTCAGTCCTGTGTCTTCTTATATTCCTCTCTCCCACTTCCATCTCACCTTCCCCTTAGCAAACTTAGCAATATAACATTCAGATTCATTAAAATGTTGACTCATGATCATTGTCTGAAGTCACTTTCTTAAGAAGGCAAGAGGTAAGCACACATAATATGTATTTGCAGTGAAGGAAATACCTATCAACAATAAGACCATGAAAAACTCATCCCCGCATACAACATTCTCAGTTTTTACATAGGACGGGTTCAGATGGTCTTCGTGCCAATGCACACATTCAAAACTAGCTTCATGCTTAACTTTGGTTTGAATGTTTAAATAAAATTGATTTTAAAACAATTCCTACCCTTTTGAAGATAAAAATCACAACATGCTGAATTTGAGAAGTCAGTTTTGAATATTTCCTTTAAATAAGAAATGGATATATTGCCCTGAAAATATCTGGGAAGCTCAGTATTGAAGAATTGACTTCAGGTGTTGAATGAATTCAAGATAAATTTATACTTGATCATTTGAATGTCCAACAATTGATCCTGATGTTGTCCAGCTTGTCATTGGATGTATGTTTAGTTTCCTATAGATTGCCTTGTAGGAAGACATTTACTGTATTCTTCAATTTTTTCCATAGTCCTCAAAGTAGCTTATCTAACATAGGGGAAATGCCTTAACTATCCACTGGCAGTGTTGTTTCATCAAACAAGTAATGTGGAATTTGGAGTCAGAATTTAGCCAGATTTTATCTTTCCTGTTCTTATAACCAATTAATCCTTCCAATATCCCAACACTTAAGTAACTTACCAATTTTTTCTTAGATTTTAATATTCATTTACTATTCATTAATTACATGAAATTTGTTACGAAATAAAAAATCAAAAGTGAAACGTTGATTTTACAGCATTAACGTACACAGAAATGTTATCAAAAAGTAGTTTAAAATGTCACTATTTGCAGATGATGATATTATACATAGAAAATCCTAAAGACTCTACCAAGAAACTGTTAGAACTAATAAAAGAATTCAGTGAAGTTGCAGGATACAAAATCAATATACAAAAGTCTGTTGCATTTCTATACACTAACAATGAACAATCAGAAAGAGAAATTAAGAAAACAATCCCATTTACAATCGCATCAAAAGGAATAAAAGATTTAGGAATTAATTTAACCAAGAAAGTGAAAGATTTGTACACTGAAAACTAAAATACATTCATGAAAGAAACTGAAGAAGACACAAAGAAATGGAAAGATATTCCATGCTCATGGACTGTAAGAATTAATATTGTTAAAATGGCAGTACTACCTAAAGCAATCTACAGATTCAATGCAATCCATATCAAAATTCCAAAGGCATTTTTCACAGAAATAAAAAAAAAAATCCTAAAATTTGTGTGGAACCAAAAGACCCCAAATAGCCAAAGTAATCTTGAGAAAGAAGAACAAAACTGGAAGCATCACACTCCCTGATTTCAAACTATATTACAAAGCTATAGTAATTGAAATATCAATACTAGGGTATTAGCATTAAAACAGAGAGGTCAATGGAACAGAATATAGAACCCAGAAATAAACCCACACATATATGGTCAATTAATTTTTGACAAAGGCACCAAGAATATACAATGGGGTTTCTTCAATAAATGATATAGGGAAAACTGGATAGCCAATGCAAAAGAGTGAAACTGGACCCCTATCTTAAACAACACATAAAAATCAACTCTAAATTGATTAAAGAACCAAACATAAGACCAGAAACCATAAAACTCCTAGAAGAAAACATAGGTGGTAAATTCCTTGGCATTGGTCTTGGTGATGTTTTCTTGGATTTGATACCAAAAGCAAAAATCAATAAATAGGACAACATCAAACTAAAAAGCATCTGCACAGCAAAGGAAAGCATCAGCAAAATGAAAAGACAACTATTATCAAAAAGACAAAAATAATAAATATTAGCGAGGATGTGAAGAAAAGGGAACCCTTGTGTACTCTTTGTAGGAATGTAAATTGGTAGAGCCACTATGGAAAACAGCATGGAGGTTTTCCAAAAAAATTAAAAATAGAACTACCATATGATCCAGCAATTCCATTTCTGGGAATATATTTGAAGGAAATGAAAACACTATGTTGATGAGATATCTGCACCCTCATGCTCATAGGAGCAAAATTTACAATAGCCAAAACATGGAAACAATCTAAGTGTCCATCAATGGATGAATGGATAAAGGAGATGTGTGTGTGTGTGTGTGTGTACAATGGAATATTATTAAGACATAAAAAAGAATGAAATCTTGCCATTTGTGACAACATGGATGGATACTGAGGGCATTATGCTAAGTGAAATAACTCAGACAGAGAAAGACAAATAACATATGATCTCATTTACATGTGGAATATTAAAAAAACAAACAAAAATGAGCTCAAGCTCATAGATACAGAGAACAGGTTGGTGGTTGCCAGGGGAAGGTGTCAGGAATGGGCAAAATGGGTGAAGCGGGTCAAAGGTACAAACTTCAAGTTACAAGATAAATAAGTCCTGATATAATGGTGACTATAGTTAATAATACTGTATTGTATTTTTTAATGTTGCTAAGAGGGTAGATCTTAAATTTTCTCATCAAAAGAAAAAAATTTTTGTAACTATGCACGGTGATGGATTTTTTTTTTTAATGAGTGCATTAGTATTCATTTTTTAATTTATTTTTGGCTGTGTTGGGTCTTCATTACTACGTGCAGGCTTTCTCTATCTGTGGCGAGCGGGGGCTACTCTTCATTGCGGTGCGTGGGTTTCTCATTGTAGTGGCTTCTCTTGTTGCAAAGCACAGGCTCTAGGCGCAGGGGCTTCAGTAGTTGTGGCATGCAGGCTCAGTAGTTGTGGCTCACGGGCTTTAGAGCGCAGGCTCAGTAGTTGTGGCAAATGGGCATAGTTGCTCCGCGGCATGTGGGATCCTCCCGGACCAGGGCTCGAATCCATGTCCCCTGCATTGGCAGATGGATTCTTAGCCACTGCGCCACCAGGGAAGTCCTGACGGAGGTTAACTAAACTTACTGTGATGATCATTTTGAAATATACACAAATATCAAATCATTATGTTGTACACCTGAAACTAATATAATGTATTTTTTTGTAATTTTAATTTTTAATGCATTGTTTACAAAATATATATTGCAACATGTTACAGTAATACACACATAATTTGCAAATATATACACACATATTGGAGAGTATTACTTTTTATAATGGATAGGGATGCATGATTTAAAAAAGAAGGTGTGGGGGCTTCCCTGGTGGCACAGTGGTTGAGAATCTGCCTGCCAATGCAGGGGACATGGGTTTGAGCCCTGGTCTGGGAAGATCCCACATGCCACGGAGAAACTAAGCCTGTGCGCCACAACTACTGAGCCTGTGCTCTAGAGCCCGCGAGCCACAACTACTGAGCCCGCATGCCTAGAACCCGTGCTCTGCAAAAAGAGAAGCCACCTCAATGAGAAACCCGCGCACTGCAACGAACACCCAATGCAGCCAAAAATAAATAAATAAATAAATTTTTAAATATATTAAATAAATAAATAAATAAATAAATAAATAAAAATAAAATTAAAAAGCTGTGGAGACTACTCTACACTGGCACTTCACAAATGTTGATGGGTGCATAAATCACCTGGGAGATATGTTAAATGCAAATTCAGGTACAGCATGTCTGATGTGGCTAAGACTGCATTTATAACAAGCTGCCTACTGATGTCCATATTTTGGTCTGGGCCATACTTTGAATTGAAATTAATATAATGTTATATGTCAAATATACTCAGTTTTTGGGGCTTCCCTGGTGGCGCAGTGGTTGAGAGTCTGCCTGCCAATGCAGGGGACATGGGTTTGAGCCCTGGTCTGGGAGGATCCCGCATGCCACGGAGCAGCTGGCCCCGTGAGCCACAGCTACTGAGCCTGCGCGTCTGGAGCCTGTGCTCCGCCACAAGAGAGGCCACGACAGTGAGAGGCCCACACAGCGCAATGAAGAGAGGTCCCCGCTCGCCGCAACTAGAGGAAGCCCTCGCATAGAAAACGAAGACCCAACACAGCCAAAAATAAATAAATAAATTAATTAATTAATTTTAAAAATATATATATATATACTCAGTTTTTAAAAGTAGTTAAACAAGTATGTTTTCTTACTTGTTTAATGTTCATAGTTAAACAAGTAAATCAAGAAAGCCCGCTCCAACAAGTGGTATTAGGAATGCTGGACAGCTCCATGTAATACAATGAAATTAGAATATTCATAACACCATATGCAAAAATAAACTCAAAATGGGAACTTCCCTGGTGGTCCAGTGGTTAAGACACTGCTCTTCCATTGCAGGAGGCATGGGTTTGATCCCTGGTAGGGAAACTAAGATCCTGAATGCTCCACGACAAGGCCAAAAATAAATAAATAAATAAATAAAACATACTGATTTAAAAAAAAAAAAACTCAAAATGGTTTAAAGACCTAAATGTAAGACACGACACCATAAAACTCCTAGAAGAGAACATAGGCAGAACCTTCTCAGGCGTAAATCGAAGCAATATTTTCTTAGATCAGTCTCCCACGGCAAAAGAAATAAAAGTGAAAATAAACAAATGGGACCTAATCAACCTTAAAAGCTTTTGCACAGCAAAGGAAACCATCAACAAGATGAAAAGACAATCTATGGAATGGAGAAAATATTTGCAAATGATGCAACCAACAGGGTGTTAATATACAAAATATACAAACAGCTCATACAATAAGAAGATGTGGTGTATATATATACAACAGACTATTACTCAGCCATAAAAAAGAATGAAACACTGCCATTTGCAGCAACATGGATGGACCTAGAGAACATTATGCTTAGCGAAATAAGCCATACAGAGAAAGAAAAATACTATATGATATCACTTACATATGGAATCTAAAAAATAATACAAGTGAATTATGTACAAAACAGAAATAGACTCACAGACATAGAAAACAAACATGGTTACTAAAGGGGAAAGGGAGAGGGAAGGGACAAATTAGGAGTATGGGATTAACAGATACAAACTATTATACATAAAATAGATAAGCAACAAAGATTTACATATAGCACAGGGAATTATATTCAATATCTTGTAATAACCTATAATGGACTATAATCTTAAAAAAATAACAAAAAACCAAATCACTACGCTGTACAGCTGAAACTAACACAATATTGTAAATCACCTATACTTCACTAAAAAAATAAAGTCTAAATTATGACCAAA
This sequence comes from Balaenoptera ricei, assembly GCF_028023285.1. Taxonomy (NCBI): domain Eukaryota; kingdom Metazoa; phylum Chordata; class Mammalia; order Artiodactyla; family Balaenopteridae; genus Balaenoptera; species Balaenoptera ricei. Next base: position 71,236,469 of record NC_082650.1, read on the forward strand.
AAAATCTGGAGTATATTAACTTAAAATTGGTTTCAATAAAATTTGATTTTAAAACGTCAAATTGTTGAATTAAAAGGAAGGTATACCCTATTTGTGGACAGGAATATTGCAAGGATGCCAATTTTCCTTAAAATAATTTATAAAATGAATGTGATTCCAATTAAAATATCAACAAGAGCTAATTTTAAATTTCATATGTGAAAATGAACATTCAAGAATAGTCAGGATAGTCTAAAAAAGAAGAGTAATCAGGGCAAACCCAACCCTACCAGATACTCAAATACGTTATTATGATACAGTAATTAAAATGGTATGATACAAGTACATGATTAGACAGACAAACCATGGAATAGAATATAGACATTTAGAAGATTATATGGTAGACTTGCAAATCAAAGGAGGGAATGAATTATTCAACAAATGCTGTTGGGAGGGACTTCCCTGGTGGTGCAGTGGTTAAGAATCCACCTGCCAGCGCAGAGGACACAGGTGCAAACCCTGGTCCAGGAAGATCCCACATGCCATGGAGCAACTAAGCCACAACTATTGAGCCTGTGCTCTGGAACCCAAAAGCCACAACTACTAAGCCCATGCACCACAACTACCGAGCCCATGCACCACAACTACCGAAGCCCATGTGCCTAGAGCCCATGTTCTGGAACAAGAGAGGCCACCGCAATGAGAAGCCTGCGCACCGCAATGAAGAGTAGCCCCCGCTCGCCACAACTAGAGAAATACTGCGTGCAGCAACAAAGACCCAACGCAGCCAAAAGTAAATAAATAAAATTAAAATTAATAAATTAATAAATAAATGCTATTGGGAAAATTAAGTAGCACTTTACCAATTTGTATAAAAATATAAATTGGATTGCTCCTTATTCTTTATAGCAAAATTAATTACAGACAAAGTGTAAAAATAAATACTATTGAGGCATTAAAAGAAAATTATGAAGAGTGTGTTTAACTGTTCTGGGGTGGAGGAAGACTTCTAAGTATGCCACAAAATACAGAAAACTTAAAAAGAAGATGATAAACATGACTGCATATCATAAAAAATGTTCTGCCTAGGAAAAAAGGCGCAAAGTCAAAGGTCAAATAACAACCTGAGAAAAATATCTGCAACATATATTATAGACAAAAGCTACCTTTGTTAGCATATAAAATGTCTCTACAAATCAATAAGGAAAAAACCAAGAGCCTCAAAGAAAAATAAGGGAGGACATCATTCACAGTAAAGGAAACAAATGGCTTTCAAACACCTGAAATGAGGCTCAGCATTATACATAATAGCCATTTGAATTTAAAGGTACAGTGGGATACCATTTTTCACCTATATATGAGCAATGACCCAAAAGTATGGTAACATTGTGTTGTTTTCCTGTATCAAAGGAAACAAACATGCTAAATTGTGGTTGGTAGGTTGCAAATAGGTACAACCTCTAGAGCAAATATTTTGGCAATATATATCAGAATCTCAAACTCACATACCCAGAGATCCAGCCCAAGAGAAAGAAAACCAATAGCAGATAGATATAGATAGATATAGAGTATAGATATAGAGTATAGATATAGATATAGATATAGATATAAGGGAAGATTTATTATAGGAATTGGCTCACACAATCTGCAAGCTACAGAACCAGGAAAGCAAATGGCGAGAAGGACCTTCAAGATGGCAGAGCAGTAAGATGTGGAGATCACCTTCCTCCCCACAAATACATCAAAAATACATCTACATGTGGAACAACTCCTACAGAAAACCTACTGAACACTGGCAGAGGACCTCAGACTCCCCAAAAGCAAGAAACTCCCCACATACTTGGGTAGGGCAAAAGGAAAAAAGAAAAAACAGAGACAAAAGCATAGGGACGGGACCTGCACCAGTGGGAGGGAGCTGTGAAGGAGGAAAAGTTTCCACACACTAGGATGCCCCTTCACTGGTGGAGATGGGGGGTGGACAGGGGGGGAAGCTTCAGAACCACGGAGGAGAGCGCAGCAACAGCAGTGCAGAGGGCAAAGCAGAGAGGTTCCCGCACAGAGGATCAGTGCCGACCAGCACTCACCAGCCCGAGAGGCTTGTCTACTCACCCGCCGGGGCGGGCAGGGGCTGGTAGCTCAGGCTCGGGCTTCGGAGGTCAGATCCCAGGGAGAGGACTGGGGTTGGCTGCATGAACAGAGCCTGAAGGGGGCTAGTGCACCACAGCTAGCTGGGAGGGACTCCAAGAAAAAGTCTGGAACTGCCTAAGAGTCAAGAGAACTGTTTCAGGGTGCGCGAGAAGAGGAGATTCAGAGCACTGCCTAGATGACCTTCAGAGATGGGTGAGAGCCACAGCTATCAGCGCGGACACCAGAAACGGGTATGAAACGCTAATGCTGCTGCTGCAGCCACCAAGAAGCCTGTGTGCAAGCACAGGTCACTTTCCACATCTCCCCTCCCGGGAGCCTGTGCAGCCTGCCACTGCCACAGTCCCGTGATCCAGGGACAACTTCCCTGGGAGAACACACAGCGTGCCTCAGGCTGTTGCAACTTCACACTGGCCTCTGCCACCGCAGGATCGCCCCGCATTCCTTACCCCTCCCTCCCCCTGCCGTGAGTGAGCCAGAGCCCCCTAATCAGCCCCAGCTTTAATGCCCTCCTGTCTGGGTGGGGAACAGATGCCCTCAGGTGACCTACTACGCAGCGGTGGAGCCAAACCAAAGCTGAAACGCAGGAGCTGTGCGAACAAAGAAGAGAAAGGGAAATTTCTCCGTGCAGCCTCAGGAGCAGTAAATTAAATCTCCACAAGCAACTTGATGTACCCTGCAACTATGGAATACCTGAATAGACAACGAATCATCCCAAAATTGAGGCAGTGGAACTTGGGAGCAACTGTACACTTCAGGTCTGCTTTCTGCGGCTGACTAGTTTCTGATTTATATGTTTATCTTAGGTTAGTTTTTAGCGCTTGTTGTCGTTGGTGGATTTGTTTATTGGTTTGATTTCTCTCTTCTTTTTTTTATTATTCCTTTTTTATTTTTTATTTTTATACTTTTTAAAATTTTTTATTTTACTAATATATATATTTTTTTTTATTTTAATAACTTTATTTTATTTTATTTTTCTTTCTTTCTTTTTTTTCTCACTTTTCTTCTGAGCCGTGTGGCTGAAAAGGTCTTGGTGCTCCAGCCGGGTGTCAGGTCTGAGCCTCGGAGGTGGGAGAGTGGAGTTCAGGACATTGGACCACCAGAGAACTCCTGGCTGCATGTAATATCAATCGGTGAGAGCTCTCCCAGAGATCTCTCTCTCAATGCTAAGACACAGGGACATGCAACGACCAGCAAGCTCCAGTGCTGGACACCCCATGTCAAACAACTACCTAGACAGGAAGACAACCGCACCCATTAGCAGAGAGGCTGCCTAAAATCATACTAAGTTTACAGACGCGCCAAAACACACCACCGGACTCGCTCCTGCCCACCAGAAGACAAGATCCAGCCTCATCCACCAGAAGAGAGGCACCAGTACCCTCCACCAGGAAGCCTACACAACCAACTGAACCAAGCTTACCCACTGCGGGGAGACACCAGAAACAATGGGAACGTCAAACCCGCAGCCTGCGAAAAGACGACCCCCAAAACAGTAACTTAAGCAAAATGAGAAGACAGAAATACACAGCAGATGAAGGAGCAAGGTAAAAACCCACCAGACCAAACAAATGAAGAGGAAATAGGCAGTCTACCTGAAAAAGAATTTAGAGTTATGATAGTAAAGATGATCCAAAATCTTGGAAATAGAATGGAGAAAATACAAGAAACGTTTAACAAGGACCTAGAAAAACTAAACAGCAAACAAACAATGATGAGCAACACAATAAATAAAATTAAAAATTCTCTAGAAGGAATCAATAGCAGAATAACTGAGGCAGAAGAACGGATAAGTGACCTGGAAGATAAAATAGTAGAAATAACTACCACAGCGCAGAATAAAGAAAAAAGAATGAAAAGAATTGAGGACAATCTCAGAGATCTCTGGGACAACATTAAACGCACCAACATTTGAATTATAGGGGTCACAGAAGAAAAAGAGAAAAAGAAAGGGATTGAGAAAATATTTGAAGACATTATAGGTGAACACTTCCCTAATATGCGAAACGAAATAGTCAGTCAAGTCCAGGAAGAACAGAGAGTCCCATACAGGATAAATCCAAGGAGAAACACACCAAGACACATATTAACCAAACTACCAAGGATTAAATACAAAGAAAAAATATTAAAAGCAGCAAGGGAAAAGCAATAACATACAAGAGAATCCCCATAAGGATAACAGCTGATCTTTCAGCAGAAACTCTGCAAACCAGAATGGAGTGGCAGAACATATTTAAAGTGATGAAAGGGAAAAACCTACAACCAAGATTACTCTACCCAGCAAGGATCTCATTCAGATTCGATGGAGAAATCAAAACCTTTACAGACAAGCAAAAGTTAAAGAGAATTCAGCACCACCAAATCAGCTTTAAAACAAATGCTAAAGGAACTTCTCTAGGCAGGAAACACAAGAGAAGAAAAAGACCTACAATAACAAATGCAAAACAATTAAGAAAATGGTAATAGGAAAACACATATCGATAACTGCCTTAAATGTAAATAGATTAAATGCTCCAACCAAAAGTCATAGACTGGCTGAATGGACAAACAAACCTCGTATATTTGCTGTCTACAAGAGACCCACTTCAGACCTAGGGACACATACAGACTGAAAGTGAGGGGGTGGAAAAAGATATTCCATGCAAATGAAAATCAAAAGAAAGCTGGAGTAGCAATTCCCGTATCAGTCAAAATAGACTTTAAAATAAAGACTATTGCAAGAGACAAAGAAGGACACTACATAATGATCAAGGGATCAATCCAAGAAGAAGATATAACAATTGTAAATATTTATGCACCCAACATAGGAATACCTCAAGACATAAGGAAAATGATAACAGCCATAAAAGGGGAAATCAACACTAACACAATAAGAGTAGGGGACCTTAACACCCCACTTCCACCAATGGACAGATCAACTAAAATGAAAATAAATTAAGAAACACAAGCTTTAAATGATACATTAAACAAGACACACTTAATTGACATTGATAGGACATTCCATCCAAAAACAACAGAATAGACCAGAGGGCAGATGGCAGAAGAAAGAAGAACTACAAGCCTGCAGCCTGTGGAACAAAACCCACATTCACAGAAAGATAGACAAGATGAAAAGGCAGAGGGCTATGTACCAGATGAAGGAACAAGATAAAACACTAGAAAAACAATGAAATGAAGTGAAGATAGGCAATCTCCCAGAAAAAGAATACAAAATAATGACAGTGAAGATGATCCAGGACCTCGGAAAAAGAATGGAGGCAAAGATCAAGATGATGCAAGGAATGTTTAACAAAGATCGAGAAGAATTAAACAAAAAACAAACAGAGATGAACAATACAATAACTGAAATGAAAAATACACTAGAAGGAATCAAAAGCAGAATAACTGAGGCAGAAGAACGGATAAGTGACCTGGAAGGAAGAATGGTGGAATTCATTGCTGCGGAACAGAATAAAGAAAAAAGAATGAAAAGAAATGAAGACAGCCTAAGAGACCTCTGGGACAACATTAAACGCAACAACATTCACATTATAGGGGTCCCAGAAGGAGAAGAGAGAGAGAAAGGACCCAAGAAAATATTTGAAGAGATTAAAGTCAAAATATTCCCTAACATGGGAAAGGAAATACCCACCCAAGTCCAGGAGGTGCACAGAGTCCCAGGCAGGATAAACCAAAGGAGAAACATGGCGAGACACACAGTAATTAAATTGGCAAAAATTAAAGACAAAGAAAAATTATTGAAAGGAGAAAGGGAAAAATGACAACATACAAGGGAACTCCCATAGGGTTAACAGCTGATTTCTCAGTGGAAATTCTACAAACCAGAAGGGGGTGGCATGATATATTTAAAGTGATGAAAGGGAAGAACCTACAACCAAGATTACTCAACCCAGCAAGGATCTCATTCAGATTCGATGGAGAAATCAAAAGCAGACAAGCAAAAGCTAAAAGAATTCAGCACCACCAAACCAGCTCTACAACAAACGCTAAAGGAACTTCTCTAAGTGGGAAACACAAGAGAAGAAAAGGACCTACAAAAACAACCCAAAAACAATAAAGAAAATGGTACTAGGAACATACGTATCGATAATTACCTTAAACGTGAAAGGATAAAATGCTCCAACCAAAAGACACAGGCTTGCTGAATGGATACAAAGACAAGACCCATACATATGCTGTCTACAAGAGACCCAGTTCAGACCTAGGGACACATACAGACTGAAAGTGAAGGGATGGAAAAAGATATTCCATGCAAATGGAAATCAAAAGAAAGCTGGAGTAGCAGTACTCATATCAGATAAAATGGACTTTAAAATAAAGAATGTTACAAGAGACAAGGAAGGAAACTACATAATGATCAAGGGATCAATTAAAGAAGAAGATATAACAATCATAAATATATACGCACCCAACATAGGAGCACCTCAATGCATAAGGCAACTGCTAACAGCTATAAAAGAGGAAAACAACAGTGACACAGTAATAGTGGGGGACTTTCACACCTCACTTACACCAATGGACAGATCATCCAAACAGAAAATTAATACAGAAACAGAAGCTTTAAATGACACAATAGACCAAATAGATTTAACTGATATTTATAGGACATTCCATACAAAAACACCAGATTACACTTTCTTCTCAACTGCGCACGAAACATTCTCCAGGATAGATCACACCTTGGGTCACAAATCAAGCCTCAGTAAATTTAAGAAAACTGAAATCATATCAAGCATCTTTTCTGACCACAACACTATGAGATTAAAATCAGTTACAGGGAAAAAAACGTACTAAACACAAAAACATGGAGGCTAAACAATACGTTACTAAATAACCAAGAGATCACTGAAGAAATCAAAGAGGAAATCAAAAAATACTTAGAGACAAATGACAATGAAAACATGATAATCCATTGACCCAGATCCTTTTTACTTCTGGGACCAATCTTCCAGGTTTTAGCACCACCTGAAAACATACCGGTCACACAGTGGGTTTTAATGAATAAATAAACTAAATGTATATATTTCACCGTAATATTTTGGTTTTATTCCCCTAAATTCCCCATTGCCTATATTTTTGGCTTCCTCTTTCTGATGAACTTAACTACCATTAATTTATTAAAAGTGTCCAGAATGACATTTACATGGCATATTCTCCAGAGATTTAAAGGAAGAAGATTCCACAAAGAACAATCAGAATAAAATGAATGAACTTTTCAAATTTCACCTTTCACATAACAAAACATATAGAACACATTTACTACTTAGAGAGGTCAGTCTACTTGGAGAATATACTTGGGGAGGTAAAGACGGATTTATAGGTTAGGCTCACCTTTAGGTCTGGAGCCTGGAAAAAAGTATGACCGATGTGCTGCAAGTTTAACACATTCCTCAGCCACATAACACCCATATTCTTTTGAACAATCTGAACAAATACTCTCTTACTCAGTATTCTTTACCTGCCAATATATTTCTATTTTTCTCCTCCTTTTGTTTTTCACATTTTTAAATTTCCAAACACAACCTTTCTAGGTCCATGGAAAATCTTTTCTAAGCATAAAGAACAAAAGTGAAGTTATTAGCTTTGTCTCTGAGTAAATTTCATTATTTTATGAATTGTTCCCAAGTCCTCTTATTCAGGCTCTAGTTCTGGATTATATAATACCACAGCAGATGTGGCAGGCTAATATTTAGATGAAATCAACCAGAGTTCATTTTTCTCAAAATTTCTTATTTTTTCACCTACTGTTCAAGAAGCTAATAGGCTCTATATTAATTATCTTAGGGAAGATACACAACGTGATGATTTGATATATGTATATGCTGTGAAAGTAAATCTTACGGTTTGAAGTCAGTAAATAGTACGCTATATTCTTCCATGTTACATATGTTTTCATATTTTAAGATCACAAAGTGAGATATATCTTACAGCCAATGGCATCTTCCAATGGTTTTTGTCTAAGGCAGCAGTCGTGAAGTAACAATCGATGATTGCAAAAATTCTCTAAAGTGCTAGCATCAAGACTTACAAAATAAATGTCAGTGGTGTTGAGCAAAATCTTAAAAGACAATAGCAGAGCACTAATTCTAAGGAGAAAAATAGTATATAGAGAAAAGAATGGAAGTGGTGAATTAGAAATTTGTTTAGAAATATTCCTAAAGCAGGAATCAAAACTTCTTTTGTTCTACACAAGTACAAATGAGCTTAAGAACTTGAAATCGATGGCCACTAGTACTTTATGGATTCCTTAAACTACTGCAACACCAATGTTCCTGATGGTACAGTCTTAAGTGGAAAAAAACCTGGTGTCAATAACTCTGAGTACCGACATATTTCAGAAGCATTTGACAATAAATGGGAAAATATTTTAGAAATACTTTACCAATTTATCATGCTTGTATTCTCCTGTTTCTTGTTTGGATTCAAATGATGTAAGATACAGTTTACATTTAAGTAAGTATAACATAGCTTATTTGATAAGTATAAAATAAAATTATAAATAATCTAAAAAAAAAAAAAAAAAAAAAAAAAAAAAAAAAAAGAAAACATGATAATCCAAAACCTATGGGATGCAGCAAAAGCAGTTCTAAGAGGGAAGTTTATAGATATACAAGCCTGCCTCAAGAAATAAGGAAAATCTCAAATAAACAAACTAACCTTACACCTAAAGGAAGTAGAGAAAGAAGAACAAACAAAACCCAAAGTTAGCAAAAGGAAAGAAATCATAAAGATCAGAGCAGAAATAAATGAAATAGAAACAAAGAAAATAATAGCAAAGATCAATAAAACTAAAAGCTGGTTCTTTGAAAAGATAAACAAAATTGATAAACCTTTAGCCAGACTCATCAAGAAAAAGAGGGAGAGGACTCAAATCAATAAAATTAGAAATGAAAAAGGAGAAGTTACAACAGACACTGCAGGATTACAAAGTATTCTAAGAGACTACTACAAGCAACTCTATGCCAATAAAGTGGACAACCTGGAAGAAATGGACAAATTCTTAGAAAGGTATGACCTTCCAAAATTGAACCAGGAAGAAATAGAAAATATGAACAGACCAATCACAAGCACTGAAATTGAAACTGTGATTAAAAATCTTCCAACAGACAAAAGTCCAGGACCAGATGGCTTCACAGGTGAATTCTATCAAACATTTAGAGAAGAGCTAACACCCATCCTTCTCAAACTCCTCCAAAAAATTGCAGAGGAAGGAACACTCCCAAACTCATTCTACGAGGCCACCATCACCCTGATATCAAAACCAGACAAAGGTACTACAAAAAAAAAAAAATTACAGGCCAATAGCACTGATGAATATAGATGCAAAAATCCTCAACAAAATACTAGCAAACAGAATCCAACAGCACATTAAAACGATCATACACCATGATCAAGTGGGATTTATCCCAGGGATGCAAGGATTCTTCAGTATACACAAATCAATGTGATACACCATATTAACAAATTGAAGAATAAAAACCATGTGATCATCTCAATAGATGCAGAAAAAGCTTTCGACAAAATTCAACACCCATTTATGATAAAAATTCTCCAGAGGGTGGGCATAGAGGAAACCTACCTCAACATAATAAAGGCCATATAAGACAAACCCACAGCAAACATCATTCTCAATGGTGAAAAACTGAAAGCATTTCCTCTAAGATCAGGAAAAAGACAAGGATGTCCACTCTCGCCACTATTATTCAACATAGTTTTGGAAGTCGTAGCCACGGCAATCAGAGAAGAAAAAGAAATAAAAGGAATACAAATTGGAAAAGAAGAAGTAAAACTGTCACTGTTTGCAGATGACATGATACTATACATAGAGAATCCTAAAGATGCCACCAGAAAACTACTAGAGCTAATCAATGAATTTGGTAAAGTTGCAGGATACAAAATTAATGCACGGAAATCTCTTGCATTCCTATACACTAACAATGAAAAATCTGAAAGAGAAATTAAGAAAACACTCCCATTTACCATTGCAACAAAAAGAATAAAATACCTAGGAATAAACCTATCTAGGGAGACAAAAGACCTGTATGCAGAAAACTATAAGACACTGATGAAAGCAATTAAAGAGGATACGAACAGATGGAGAGATATACCATGTTCTTGGATTGGAAGAATCAAAATTGTGAAAATGAGTATACTACCCAAAGCAATCTACAGATACAATGCAATCCCTATCAAACTACCAATGGCATTTTTCACAGAACTAGAACAAAAAATTTCACAATTTGTATGGAAACACAAAAGACCCCGAATAGCCAAAGCAATCTTGAGAAAAACGGAGCTGCAGGAATCAGACTCCCTGACTTCAGACTATACTACAAAACTACAGTAATCAAGACAATATGGTACTGGCACAAAAACAGAACTATAGGTCAATGGAACAGGATAGAAAGCCCAGAGATAAACCCACACACCTATGGTCCCCTTATCTTTGATAAAGGAGGCAAGAATATACTAAGGAGTAAAGACAGCTTCTTCAGTAAGTGAAACAGGACAGCTACATGTAAAAGAATGAAATTGGAACACTCCCTAACACCATATACAAAAATAAACTCAAAATGGATTAAAGACCTAAATGTAAGGTCAGACACTATAAAACTCTTAGAGGAAAACATAGGCAGAACACTCTATGACATAAATCACAGCAAGATCCTTTTGGACCCACTTCCTAGAGAAATGGAAATAAAAATAAACAAATGGGACCTAATGAAACTTCAAAGCTTTTGCACAGCAAAGGAAACCATAAACAAGATGAAAAGACAACCCTCAGAATGGGAGAAAATATTTGCAAACGAAGCAACTGAGAAAGGATTAATCTCCAAAATATACAAGTAGCTCATGCAGCTCAATATCAAAAAAACGAACAACCCAATCCAAAAATGGGCAGAAGATCTAAATAAACATTTCTCCAGAGAAGATATACAGATTGCCAACAAACACATGTAAGGATGCTCAACATCACTAATTTTTAGAGAAATGCAAATCAAAACTACAATGAGGTATCACCTTACACCGGTCAGAATGGCCATCATCAAAAACTCTACAAACAATAAATGCTGGAGAGGGTGTGGAGAAAAGGGAACCCTCTTGCACTGTTGGTGAGAATGTAAATTGATACAGCCACTATGGAGAACAATATGGAGGTTCCTTAAAAAACTAGAAATAGAACTACCATATGACCCAGCAATCCCACTACTGGGCATATACCCTGAGAAAACCATAATTTAAAATGTGTCATGTACCACAATGTTCATTGCAGCTCTATTTACAATAGCCAGGACATGGAAGAGCCTAAGTGTCCATCAACAGATGGATAGATAAAGAAGATGTGGCACATATATACAGTGGAATATTACTCAGCCATAAAAATAAATGGAGTTATTTGTAGTGAGGTGGATGGACCTAGAGTCTGTCATACAGAGTGAAGTGAGTCAGAAAGAGAAAAACGAATACCGTGTGCTAACACATATATATGGAATGTAAAAAAAATATCGTTCTGAAGAACCTGGGGGCAGGACAGGAATAAAGATGCAGACACAGAGAATGGACTTATGGACACAGAGAGGGGGAAGGGTAAGCTAGGACGAAGTGAGGGAGTGGCATGGACATATATACACTACCAAATGTATAATAGATAGCTGGGAAGCAGCCGCATAGCACAGGGAGATCAGCTCCGTGCTTTGTGACCACCTAGAGGGGTGGGATAGGGAAAGTGGGAGGGAGACACAAGAGGGAGGGGATATGGGAATATTTGTGCACCTATAGCTGATTCACTTTGTTATAAAGCAGAAACTAACACAACATTGTAAAGCAATTATACTCCAATAAAGATTTAAAAAAAAAAAAACGGGCTTCTCTGGTGGCGCAGTGGTTAAGAATCCGCCTGCCAATGCAGGGTACATGGGTTCGAGTCCCGGTTTGGGAAGATCCCACGTGCTGCGGAGCAACTAAGCCCATGCACCACAACTACTGAAGCCCGCGCACCTAGAGCCCATGCTCCGCAGCAAGAGAAGCCACCAGCAATGAGAAACCTGCGCACAGCAACGAAGAGTAGCCCCCACTGGCCACAGAGAAAGCCCACGCACAGGAATGAAGACCCAACGCAGCCAATAAATAAATAAATAAATAAATCTATTTTTTTTAAAAAAAGCAAATGGCATAATTCAGTCCAGGTTCAAAAGCCCGTGGACCATGGGGCTGTGAGTATAAGTCCTGGCGTCCAAGGCCCGACAACCAGGAGCTCCGATGTCCAAGTGCTAGAGATGATTGACATCCCAGCTCAAAAAGAAGAGAGGGAATCCACCCTTTCTTCACCTTCTTGTTCCATCTGGGCCCCCAATGGATTGGATGATGCCCACCCACATTGGTGAGTGTTGATCTCTTCACTCGTCCCTGAATCAAATGCTAATCTCTTCCAGAAACACCCTCACAGACACACCCAGAAATAATGCTTTACCAGTTATCTGGCCATCCCTTAGAGCAGTCAAGTCGACATACAACATTAACCATCACACCTAACTTTACAAGGTCATGAGAGTGCCATCATATACACAGGCACCAACTTAGCAATGAAGAAGAGGGAAAGGAAATAACTCTGGAAGGCTGATAATTTATCTAAAAGAGACTGTTTTAAACGAAAAAGAAAATTTAAACCAGAAAAATACTAAGTCAACTTTAACTAAGAAGTTTAAGTTATAGTTTCCATACTCGTATGACAGAGGCTTAAAAGCAATAAAGATAAATAAAGAACCTTCACGGTTTTTGGTATACATAAATGTCTGTTAAATGTTAACCTCAAAGCCTAGGTAATACATGGAAAAGATATGAACTAAAAAAGATGGCAGTGAGGATGGAGAGAAGAATATTCAAGAATCCAATTGGATGTAGACAGTATAGGAAAAAAGAAATCTATGTTTCAAGGTTTCATGTTTGGATGCCTTACTTGACAGTGGTACTATTCACTGATATGTGCCCTGGCCTCTTTCTGAGCTCACCATTGAGTGGTGGAGCTAATAACTATGAATCTTCTAACTATGTGATAGGAAGCAAGCAGGAAAGGCAAATAGCTTCCCTTTCCCCACCAAATTTACCATCCCTTTCAGGAGTGAATCCTGGTCTCATGCGGATGTTACTTCCTCCAGAAAATGCTGACCTAAGCTGGACTCCGTAGCTCATCTGTGAAAAATCTGGAATAAGGTTTCAATAATGACTTGGGTATAACAAGAAATAAACTAGAAAACCTAAACTATAAGAGATGAGTCCCCTTCCAGAGCCTGCAGAACCCAGTGCATTCTGGGTCTTATAGTGGGTACCAACTTGGTGATCCTTCTCACTCCCTGCTAAAAAAATTAAAAGTTCGGGAATTCCCTGGTGGTCCAGTGGTTAGGACTCAGCCCTGTCACTGCAGGGGCCCGGGTTCAATCCCTGGTCGTGAACTAAGATTCCACAAGCTATGCAGTGCAGCCAAAAAAATCAGTAAATAAAATAAATTTAAAATAATAAAAAACATATAGGGGCTTCGCTGGTGGCAAAGTTGTTAAGAATCTGCCTGCCAATGCAGGGAACACGGGTTCAAGCCCTTGTCCGGGGAAGATCCCACCTGCCATGAAGCAGCTAAGCCCGTGCGCCACAACTACTGAGCCTGTGTTCTAGAGCCCTCAAGCCACAACTACTGAGCCCACGTGCCACAACTACTGAAGCCCACGTGCCTAGAGCCCATGCTCCACAACAAGACAAGCCACCAAAATGAGAAGCCTGTGCACCACTACGAAGGGTAGCCCCTGCTCGCCGCAACTAGAGAAAGTGCACACACAGCAACGGAGACCCAGCACAGCCAAAAATAAATAAATAAAAATAAACTGCAAAATGTCATTTAAAAAAATAAAATAAAATAAAATAAAGTTCATGCCTAAATATCTACTCTTTATGAAATCTCAAAATCCCTCTCCTACCTGCTGCAGGTTTGCCATCCATGTACTGACTTCCACTGAGAACATACTACTTGCCTTTATAACAATAATGAGAGGGACTTCCTGGTGGTCCAGCAGTTAAAACTCCGCACTTCCACTGCAGGGGGCATGGGTTCAATCCTTGGTCAGGGAACTAAGACCCCACTGCCACGCAGTGCAGCCAAAAAGTAAAAATAAAAAACAGTAATGAGGGATCTTTCCCCACTGGGATGTATCTCACTTCATGGTCTCAGCCAACAAATTATGCCAGAATATATCACTATCCACCTTACATCTCTACAAGACATAGATGCACACAATACTGAAGAACAGGAGTAGTTTCCTTGTACTTTGCTGATTCAAAGCAAAGAACACGGAAGATAACTTTGACAGGCATGTTAAGAATGGCAAGACACAAAGACCTGAGAGAGGAGTAGGTGGGAAGATGGCAGAAGAGTAAGACGCGGAGATCACCTTGCTTCCCACAGATACAGTAGAAATACATCTACACGTGGAACTGCTCCTACAGAACACCCACTGAACGCTGGCAGAAAACGTCAGACCTCCCAAAAGGCAAGCAACTCCCCCCGTACTTGGGCAGGGCAAAAGAAAAAAGAAATAACAGAGACAAAAGAATAGGGACGGCACCTGCACCAGTGGGAGGGAGCTGTGAAGGAGGAAAGATTTCCACGCACTAGGAAGCCCCTTCGCGGGCGGAGACTGCGGGTGGCAGAGGGGGAAGCTTCGGAGCCACGGAGGAGAGCGCAGCCACAGGGGTGCAGACGGCAAAGCGGAGAGATTCCCGCACGGAGGATCAGTGCCGACTAGCACTCACCAGCCCGAGAGGCTTGTCTGCTCACCTGCCGGGGCGGGCGGGGCTGGGAGCGGAGGCTCGGGCTTTGGTCGGATAGCAGGGAGAGGACTGGGGTTGGCGGCGTGAACACAGCCTGAAGGGGTTAGTGCACCACAGCTAGCTGGGAGGGAGTCCGGGAAAAATTCTGCAGCTGCCGAAGAGGCAAGAGACTTTTTCTTCCCTCTTTGTTTCCTGGTGCGCGAGGAGAGGGGATTCAGAGCGCCACCTAAACGAACTTCAGAGACGGGCGCGAGCCGCGGCTATCAGCGCGGATCCCACAGCAACAGGGGCGCAGAGGAAAAAACGGAGAGATTCCGCACGGAGGCTCGGCGCCGAGCAGCGCTCACCAGCCCGAGAGGCTTGTCTGCTCACCCGCCGGGGCGGGCGGGGCTGGGAGCTGAGGCTCAGCTTCGGTCAGATCGCAGGGAGAGGACTGGGGTTGGCGGCGTGAACACAGCCTGAAGGGGTTAGCGCACCACAGCTGGCTGGGAGGGAGACCTGGAAAAAGTCTGCAGCTGCCAAAGAGGCAAGAGACTTTTTCTTGCCTCTTTGTTTCACGGCGCGCATGGAGAGGGGATTCAGAGCGCCACCTAAACGAACTCCAGAGACTGACGCGAGCCGCGGCTATCAGCGCGGACCCCAGAGACGGGCATGAGACGCTGGGGCTGCTGCTGCCGCCTCCAAAAATCCTGTGTGCGAGCACAGGTCACTCTCCACACCGCCCCTCCCGGGAGCCTGTGCAGCCCGCCACTGCCAGGGTCCTGTGATCCAGGGACAACTTCCCCGGGAGAACGCACTGCGCACCTCAGGCTGGTGCAACGTCACGCCAGCCTCTGACGCCGAAGGCTCGCCCCGCCTCCTCTGTACCCCTCCCTCCCAGCAGCCTGGGTGAGCCAGAGCCCCCGAAGCAGCTGCTCCTTTAACCCCGTCCTGTCTGGGCGGGGAACAGATGCCCTCAGGCGACCTACACGCAGAGGCGGGTCCAAATCCAAAGCTGATCCCCAGGAGCTGTGCGAACAGAGAAGAGAAGGGGAAATCTCTCCCAACAGCCTCAGAAGCAGCGGATTAAAACTCCACAAACAACTTGATGTGCCTGCATCTGTTGAATACCTGAATAGACAACGAATCATCCCAAATTCAGGAGGTGGACTTTGGGAGCAGGATATATTAATTTTTCCCCTTTTCCTTTTTTTGTGAGTGTATATGTATATGCTTCTGGGTGAGATTTTGTGTGTATAGCTTTGCTTTATAATAGCTTTATTTTACTTCACTATATTATAGCCTCTTTCTTTCTTTCTTTCTATTTTTTCTCCCTTTTACTCTGAGCCGTGTGGATGAAAGGCTCTTGGTGCTCCAGCCAGGCATCAGGGCCGTACCTCTGAGGTGGGAGAGCCACCTTCAGGACACTGGTCCACAAGAGACCTCCCAGCTCCCCGTAATACCAAACGGCAAAAATCTCTCAGAGATTTCCATCTCAACATCAAGACCCAGCATCACTCAATGACCAGCAAGCTACAGTGCTGAACACCCTATGCCAAACAACTAGCAAGACAGGAACACAGCCCCATCCATTAGCAGAGAGGCTGCCTAAAATCATAATAAGGCCACAGACACCCCAAAATACACCACCAGACGTGGACGTGCCCACCAGAAAGACAAGATCCAGCCTCATCCACCAGAACTCAGGCACTAGTTCCCTCCACCAGGAAGCCTACAGAACCCACTGAACCAACCTTAGCCACTGGGGACAGATACCAAAAACAACGGGAACTACGAACCTGAAGCCTGTGAAAAGGAGACCCCAAACACAGTAAGATAAGCAAAATGAGACGACAGAAAAACACACAGCAGATAAAGGAGCAGGGTCAAAACACACCAGACTTAACAAATGAAGAGGAAATAGGTAGTCTACCTGAAAAAGAATTCAGAATAATGATAGTAAGGATGATCCAAAATCTTGGAAATAGAATAGACAAAATGCAAGAAACATTTAACAAGGACGTAGAAGAACTAAAGAGGAACCAAGCAATGATGAAAAACACAATAAATGAAATTAAAAATACTCTAGATGGGATCAATAGCAGAATAACTGAGGCAGAAGAAAGGATAAGTGACCTGGAAGATAAAATGGTGGAAATAACTACAGCAGAGCAGGATAAAGAAAAAAGAATGAAAAGAACTGAGGACAGTCTCAGAGACCTCTGGGACAACATTAAACGCACCAACATTCGAATTATAGGGGTTCCAGAAGAAGAAGAGAAAAAGAAAGGGACTGAGAAAATATTTGAAGACATTATAGTTGAAAACTTCCCTAATATGGGAAAGGAAATTGTTAATCAAGTCCTGGAAGCACAGAGAGTCCTATACAGGATAAACCCAAGGAGAAACACGCCAAGACACATATTAATCAAACTGTCAAAAATTAAATATAAGGAAAACATATTAAAGGCAGCAAGGGAAAAAAAACAAATAACACACAAGGGAATCCCCATAAGGTTAACATCTGATCTTTCAGCAGAAACTCTGCAAGCCAGAAGGGAGGGGCAGGATATACTTAAAGTGATGAAGGAGGAAAACCTACAACCAAGATTACTCTACCCAGCAAGGATCTCATTCAGATGTGATGGAGAAATTAAAACCTTTATAGACAAGCAAAAGCTGAGAGAGTTCAGCACCACCAAACCAGCTTTACAAAAAATGCTAAAGGAACTTCTCTAGGCAAGAAACACAAGAGAAGGAAAACACCTACAATAACAAACCCAAAACATTTAAGAAAATGGGAATAGGAACATACATATCGATAATTACCTTGAATGTAAATGGATTAAATGCTCCCACCAAAAGACACAGGCTGGCTGAATGGATACAAAAACAAGACCCATATATATGCTGTCTACAAGAGACCCACTTCAGACCTAGAGACACATACAGACTGAAAGTGAGGGGATGGAAAAAGATATTCCATGCAAATGGAAATCAAAAGAAAGCTGGAGTAGCAATTCTCATATCAGACAAAATAGACTTTAAAATAAAGACTATTACAAGAGACAAAGAAGGACACTATATAATGATCAAGGGATCGATCCAAGAGGAAGGTATAACAATTGTAAATATTTATGCACCCAACATAGGAGCACCTCAATACATACGGCAAATACTAACAGCCATAAAAGGGGAAATCGACAGCAACACAATCATAGTAGGGGACTTTAACAGCCCACTTTCACCAACGGACAGATCATCCAAAATGAAAATAAATAAGGAAACACAAGCTTTAAATGATACATTAAACAAGACGGACTTAATTGATATTTATAGGACATTCCACCCAAAAACAACAGAATACACATTTTTCTCAAGTGCTCATGGAACATTCTCCAGGATAGATCATATCTTGGGTCACAAATCAAGCCTTGGTAAATTTAAGAAAATTGAAATCGTATCAAGTATCTTTTCCGACCACAACGCTATGAGACTAGATATCAATTACAGGAAAAGATCTGTAAAAAATACAAACACATGGAGGCTACACAATACACTACTTAATAACGAAGTGATCACTGAAGAAATCAAAGGGGAAATCAAAAAATACCTAGAAACAAATGACAATGGAGATACGACGACCCAAAACCTATGGGACGCAGCAAAAGCAGTGCTAAGAGGGAAGTTTATAGCAATACAAGCCTACCTCAAGAAACAGGAAACATCTCGAATAAACAACCTAACCTTGCACCTAAAGCAATTAGAGAAAGAAGAACAAAAAAACCCCAAAGCCAGCAGAAGGAAAGAAATCATAAAGATTAGGTCAGAAATAAATGAAAAAGAAATGAAGGAAACAATAGCAAAAATCAATGAAACTAAAAGCTGGTTCTTTGAGAAGATAAACAAAATTGATAAACCATTAGCCAGACTCATCAAGAGAAAAAGGGAGAAGGCTCAAATCAATAGAATTAGAAATGAAAAAGGAGAAGTAACCACTGACACTGCAGAAATACAAAAGATCATGAGAGATTACTGCAAGCAACTCTATGCCAATAAAATGGACAACCTGGAAGAAATGGACAGATTCTTAGAAATGCACAAACTGCCGAGACTGAACCAGGAAGAAATAGAAAATATGAACAGACCAATCACAAGCACTGAAATTGAAACTGTGATTAAAAACCTTCCAACAAACAAAAGCCCAGGACCAGATGGCTTCACAGGCGAATTCTATCAAACATTTAGAGAAGAGCTAACACCTATCCTTCAAAAACTCTTCCAAAATATAAAAGAGGGAGGAACACTCCCAAACTCATTCTACGAGGCCACCATCACCCTGATACCAAAACGAGACAAAGATGTCACAAAGAAAGAAAATTACAGGCCAATATCACTGATGAACATAGATGCAAAAATCCTCAACAAAATACTAGCAAACAGAATCCAACAGCACATTAAAAGGATCATACACCATGATCAAGTGGGGTTTATCCCAGGAATGCAAGGATTCTTCAACATACGCAAATCAATCAATGTGATACACCATATTAACAAACTGAAGGAGAAAAACCATATGATCATCTCAATAGATGCAGAGAAAGCTTTCGACAAAATTCAACACCCATTTATGATAAAAGCCCTGCAGAAAGTAGGCATAGAGGGAACTTTCCTCAACATAATAAAGGCCATATATGACAAACCCACAGCCAACATTGTCCTCAATGGTGAAAAACTGAAACCATTTCCACTAAGATCAGGAACAAGACAAGGTTGCCCACTCTCACCACTATTATTCAACATAGTTTTGGAAGTGTTAGCCACAGCAATCAGAGAAGACAAAGAAATAAAAGGAATCCAAATCGGAAAAGAAGAAGTAAAGCTGTCACTGTTTGCAGATGACATGATACTATATATAGAGAATCCTAAAGATGCTACCAGAAAACTCCTAGAGCTAATCAATGAATTTGGTAAAGTTGCAGGATACAAAATTAATGCACAGAAATCTCTTGCATTTCTATACACTAATGACGAAAAATCTGAAAGTGAAATTAAGAAAACACTCCCGTTTACCATTGCAACAAAAAGAATAAAATATCTAGGAATAAACCTACCTAAGGAGACAAAAGACCTGTATGCAGAAAATTATAAGACACTGATGAAAGAAATTAAAGATGATACAAATAGATGGAGAGATATACCATGTTCCTGGATTGGAAGAATCAACATTGTGAAAATGACTCTACCACCCAAAGCAATCTACACATTCAATGCAATCCCTATCAAACTACCACTGGCATTTTTCACAGAACTAGAACAAAAAATTTCACAATTTGTATGGAAACACAAAAGACCCCGAATAGCCAAAGCAATCTTGAGAACGAAAAATGGAGCTGGGGGAATCAGGCTCCCTGACTTCAGACTATATTACAAAGCTTCAGTAATCAAGACAGTTTGGTACTGGCACAAAAACAGAAATATAGATCAATGGAACAGGATAGAAAGCCCAGAAATAAACCCACACACATATGGTCACCTTATCTTTGATAAAGGAGGCAAGCATATACAGTGGAGAAAAGACAGCCTCTTCAATAAGTGGTGCTGGGAAAATTGGACAGGTACATGTAAAAGTATGAAATTAGAACACTCCCTGACACCATGCACAAAAATAAACTCAAAATGGATTAAAGACCTAAGTGTAAGACCAGACACTATCAAACTCTTAGAGGAAAACATAGGCAGAACACTCTATGACATACATCACAGCAAGATTCTTTTTGACCCAGCTCCCAGAGAAATGGAAATAAGAACACAAATAAACAAATGGGACCTAATGAAACTTAAAAGCTTTTGCACAGCAAAGGAAACCATAAACAAGACCAAAAGACAACCATCAGAATGGGAGAAAATATTTGCAAATGAAGCAACTGACAAAGGATTAATCTCCAAGATTTACAAGCAGCTCATGCAGCTCAATAACAAAAAAATGAACAACCCAATCCAAAAATGGGCAGAAGACCTAAATAGACATTTCTCCAAAGAAGATATACAGATGGCCTACAGACACATGAAAGAATGCTCAACATCATTAATCATTAGAGAAATGCAAATCAAAACTACAATGAGATATCATCTCACACCGGTCAGAATGGCCATCATCAAAAAGTCTAGAAACAATAAATGCTGGAGAGGGTGTGGAGGAAAGGCAACACTCTTGCACTGTTGGTGGGAATGTAAATTGATACAGCCACTATGGAGAACAGTATGGAGGTTCCTTAAAAAACTACAAATAGAACTACCATACGACCCAGCAATCCCACTACTGGGCATATACCCTGAGAAAACCATAGTTCAAAAAGAGTCATGTACCAAAATGTTCATTGCAGCTCTATTTACAATAGCCAGGACATGGAAGCAACCTAAATGTCCATCGACAGAGGAATGGATAAAGATGTGGCACATATATACAATGGAATATTACTCAGCCATAAAAAGAAATGAAATGGAGGTATTTGTAATGAGGTGGACAGAGTTAGAGTCTGTCATACAGAGTGAAGTAAGTCAGAAAGAGAAAAACAAATACAGTATGCTAACACATATATACGGAATCTAAGGAAAAAAAAAAAAAAAGGCCATGAAGAACCTAGTGGCAAGACGGGAATAAAGACACAGACCTACTAGAGAATGGACTTGAGGATATGGGGAGGGGGTGGGGTGAGATGTGACAGGGTAAGAGAGTGTCATGGACATATATACACTACCAAATGTAAAATAGATAACTAGTGGGAAGCAGCCGCATAGCACAGGGAGATCAGCTTGGTGCTTTGTGACCACCTAGAGGGGTGGGATGGGGAGGGTGGGAGGGAGGGAGACGCAAGAGGGAAGAGAAATGGGAACATATTGTATATGTATAACTGATTCACTTTGTTATAAAGCAGAAGCTAACACACCATTGTAAGGCAATTATACTTCAATAAAGATGTTTAAAAAAAAAAAAAAAAAAAAGACCTGAGATAATAAATTATGTAAGAAACAAACCAAGTCCATGAAGGAAAACTGTATCTAATTTGGAAATGGAACAAGATGTTTACTAAGAGTGTCAAGTTGAATGTGCTATCCAGGTTTCTTGTTTAAGATCAAGTAAACTGGAGTCCTTACACACTAAACAAGAGGAATAGGAGTAGGTATGCGAGGTGGTGCACCTCTGAATCTTGCTTCTACATCTTCCCAGAAGCCCAGCTGTGGTCTGAGAACAGATGGAGAACTTCACAGTGAAGTTATATGAGGTTGATCTGTGCCCTCTTCATCTTCTCTGCCTCCACACAAGCATTACAGTTTGATAGCCCCACAGATTTTGAGTGACTGAAATTACAGACAATGATTTCATTCAAGTTGATTCCATGAACAGAAACGAATTCCACCACGTTTGCATTAGACAGCAATCATCTTAACTGTGTAATGTCATTTGACATAAATTTTCTAGTATAGCGGTCTATCATTTAACCAAAAGATAATTTAGGTTAAGTTGCCCCCTAGAGGCAGCTGGAAAAACACTAAAACTGTCTAGAAATAAGAAAGTTCAAATAAAATGTTAGTAAACAGAAAATGCAAAAATGGATAATACAATCCTTACATTTTACATATTTCCTGTTTTCAGAACAAAGAATGGAGAGATCTCTAATCATCTGTTTTACATAAATATTTACCCCAGTTGCTGAGATACAATATTTTTAAAATCCTGTCCCCCCAAAAAACGATCTTCTGGTAAATTGGTATCACTCAGTAATTCAACGACAAATGAGATGGCAGACCATTAAGAAAGACAACAGACAATCAGAATAGTTGATTTTCCCATAAATAAATATCGATTTCTAAATGCACATTTGCTTTAACAAGCTGCATACTGATGTGACTTTTTGATATTGTTGTTACAGTTTTTAAAGTTCTGTTTTTATATCATTAAGAAACCTTTTGTGTGTCACTTCACTATACCCACTGATCCGATTGAAAAATGGCTTTTAATCAAGAAAAACAGGGAGGTGTTGATGCTTCGCTTTTTGTGGCATGTATAATGCAGCTGGAATTTTCCATCCCCAAGTAAGAATCCAGTGCAATCCTCATTCCCTGATGAGAGTTCCAAAGGAAAGAAAAGGACCAGTTTAATGACTGCTGAAGGCAGTGGGCCTGCAATACTAGTGACTACAATTTAGAGCAAGAAGTTGCCTGCAGAGGAAAATGGGCCTGGTTCAATTGCAATTATTGATACTTTCAATCAACAGCATTTTCGTTTGTGAAAAAAAATTAATGCCAGGTATAAAAGAGGAGTTCAAAGGCTCAAACTGAAATTTAAAAATGGTTTAGGGAAAGCAGCATAAAGCTGATTTGAAGATGATAAATATTTAGAATTTAGAAAAAATAAGCCTCAGAGTTAATGAGTTGGGAGAAGGGACAGAGCTGGTAACTGACCATTTCTTGGGTAATGATTAATGTATGTAAAAATGTAATTTACTAACTGGGAAATGTTCACTCCTTTCATAGCATAATGGTTTCCATCTTCTAAAAGAGATCTCTAAAATTAACCATCTAATGAACAACATTTCTTTAAAAATAAAAAATCCCCGCACATTAAAGTTCATATTCTATTGTGTTTCTACACAAGTATGTCTGACATCTCAATAAACTTTTAAGATCAATTGCTTACGTGCACAATTTGTATATGTCAGTTGCTGTTACATAACTAACACACATCACTTAGTGTGTTAAGTGATAAAAGACTTGCATGCAAAACAACCATGAATATTTAAAAATGAAAAGTACATCCCTATAATAATTGTTCAATTTAGATAACTTCAAATTACAAAGAACGTAAACTAATACAATTTGTTCTATGCTTTTAAAACTTCTAGATGTAGCTCAAATTGGGATTTGATAGGGAACTCCCTGGCGGTCCAGTGGTTAAGACTTCATGCTTTCACTGGCGCGGCCAAAAAAAATAAACAAATTTTTTTTACAAAAAGGATTTGATAGATGGCAAAAGCTTCCAGGCCTCACATTTTATCTGAGGCTGTGTTTAGTAGCCTAATTGTGAATTGTTTAAGTGGTACCTGGAAAGCCCATTCCAACTAAAGTTTTCTTTTTAATTTTCTGCCATCATCCCTGCAAACTCCCTATTCAGAAACTGCTAGTCTGATTTCACAAAGGGTTTTAGGTAGTTTTCACTCATGCTAGATGTCAACTGCAGTTTAGCCAGCCACCCTGCTCCATATCTTCTCATATCCAACCCAGGCTAATGAAGGAGTCTCCATTTCAAACACTGCCCGTCACTGTGGTGAAGAGAAAAAAGTTCTGGAGGGTCCCACAACTGGCTATTAAATGCCTTGATCTCAAAATGATACGTATCATTTCTGATTACAACTCACTTGTCACATGGCCCTGCCCAACCACAAGAGAATCAGGAAAAGCAATCCTAAACAGGGGGAAAAAATGGAAATATTTAAGAAATAGTGTTTATGACTCTCAGAGAAGTATCATCAGTTTTTTGCTATTACAAACAATGTTGCAAAGAATAACCTTGTATAGCTATCATTTTGCAAGTATATCTGTAAAATAAATTCCCAGAAATGGAATTGTTGGACCAAAGGTTTTACCCATTTGTAATTTTGATAGATATTATCAAAGTTGCTTTAAATAGCAATCTCTACAATCCGTTTAAAATTGGACTTGTAGAATTTCAAATTATGCATGAAATTTTTTTTATATTTTATTTTTTAACATTTTTATTGCAGTATAATTGCTTTACAATGGTATGTTAGTTTCTGCTTTATAACAAAGTGAATCAGTTA
Source organism: Balaenoptera ricei (assembly GCF_028023285.1). Lineage (NCBI taxonomy): Eukaryota > Metazoa > Chordata > Mammalia > Artiodactyla > Balaenopteridae > Balaenoptera > Balaenoptera ricei. Next base: position 71,261,230 of record NC_082650.1, read on the forward strand.
TGCATATACATATATCCCCATATCTCTTCCCTCTTGCGTCTCCCTCCCTCCCACCCTCCCTATCCCACCCTTCTAGCTGGTCACAAAGCACTGAGCTGATCTCCCTGTGCTATGCGGCTGCTTCCCACTAGCTATCTATTTTACATTTGGTAGTGTATATATGTCCATGCCACTCTCTCACTTGGTCCCAGCTTACCCTTACCCTTCCCCGTGTCCTCAAGCCCATTCTCTAGTAGGTCTGCGTCTTTATTCCCGTCTTGAACCTAGGTTCTTCATGACCTTTTTTTTTTAGATTCCATATATATGTGTTAGCATACAGTATTTGTTTTTCTCTTTCTGACTTACTTCACTCTGTATGACAGACTCTAGGTCCATCCACCTCACTACAAATAATTTATGTATGAAATTTTTAGAAAACCTCAGCTGAGTAAATCTCAATGGACTTATGAGATGTACACACAAATAGCTGTATTATGTGGCCATTTATGTTAAATGTCACCGGAGTACAGGAACTGACACTCTGAGTTAGAGTTGTCCCGAGCCGGGGGGATTACATCCAGTTCAAATGATTCATCAAGGTTTCACAAAGGAAGCAGGTTTCAAATGGGGCCTTATGGATAAATCATTCTCTACCTTTTCTCCTATGATAGTCCTTTCCTCAAATCCCTATAGCTATTATGAACAAGCACTTTAGAGCCAGGGTGCCTGAGTTTAAATCCCAGCCCCACCACTGACTAGATTTACCTTCAGCAAAGTACTTAAACTCTTTGTTGTCACTACATCCTCCCATAAAATCCTCCAGTGCTTTCTTTGGCAATCTTAAATCTTTGTTTTCTATGCCATCTTGTAACGGTAATCAATTACATAAATAACAGCAGCCAATCACTGGCTTAACTACCTGCAGTGCGAGCAATAGTGACTTCATGGCCACCTCCCTCCTTGCTTGTGATTGGAAGAGCAATTATTTCACAGGCTTGAACTGACTAATGAATAAATGGCTAGGAGTCATTTTGAGTGAAGGACTTCCAGTTCTGTAGAAACTATAAAACTGACTTTCCATCCCTTCCAAAATAAAATATTTAAATTGTAAAGTCCAGAATCTCAGCCTCTGAAAGCCATATATATGTATGGCTTTCAATAACTGTCAATAACTGTTGAGCTATCAATAACTCTACAGCTGATATCAAAAAAGATGGCTGCAGGGCTTCCCTGGTGGCGCAGTGGTTGAGAGTCCGCCTGCCGATGCAGGGGACACGGGTTCGTGCCCCGGTCTGGGAAGATCCCACATGCCACAGAGCGGCTGGGCCCGTGAGCCACAGCTACTGAGCCTGCGCGTCTGGAGCTTGTGCTTCAGAACAAGAGAGGCCACGACAGTGAGAGGCCCGCGCACCGCGATGAAGAGTGGCCCCCACTCGCCGCAACTAGAGAAAGCCCTTGCACAGAAACGAAGACCCAACACAGCCAAAAATAAAATAAACAAACAAACAAAAAAAGATGGCTGCATAGGGTAAAACGCTGAAGGTCTGTTAAAGCCTACAAGCTGATACATGTAATATCACTCAGGTAATTTGTTTTCTTCAAGTTAAGAACAATAAATGTCCCTTTATTTAAATGACTGATAGTTGGGTTTGCTACATCCTTCATTTTATATATACATAAATATATGTGTGTATGTACATATATATAATATATATATGCCTTTTTAAAATATACACCTTTGTATGTTATGTTTTTCTCCAGCTTTACTGAAGTATGATTGACAAATAAAAATGTGTATCTTTAGGTTGTAGAATGAGATGTTTAGATATACATATACATTGTGAAGTGATTACCACAATCAAGCTAATTAACATATCCATCACCTCACATAATTACCCTTCCTTTTGTGATGAGAACAACTGATATTTACTCTCTTAGCAAATTTCAGGTACATAATATATTAAGTATAGTCACCAAGCTATAACATTAGGTCTCCAGAACTTATTCATCTTATTCATAATTGAAAGTTTGTACCCTTTCACCAGTATCTCCCCTTTTCCCCCACCCCCCAGGCCCTGGCAACCACCTTTCTATTCTCTGTTATTATGAGTTCGACTTTTTTTTAGATTCCACATATAAGTGAAATTATACAGTATTTGTCTTTCTGTGTCTGGTTTGCTTCACTTAGCATAATGTCCTCCGGTTTCATCCACATTGTTGCAAATGGCAGAACATCCTTCTTTTTTTAGGCTGAATAATATTTCATTGTAGTACATATATACCACATTTTCTTTATGCATTCGCCCATCAATGAACACTTACGTTGTTTCTGTACCTTGGCTATTGTGAATAATGCTGCAATGAACATGGGAGTGAAGATATCTCTTTGAGATACTGATTTTATTTTCTTTGGATATATACCCAGAAGTGGGAGTGCTGGATCATATGATAGATCTATTTTTAATTATTTTGAGGAACATCTATTCTGTTTTCCATAATGGCTGTATATATGTTTCTTAATATGCTTCTCTTTTTGAGATTCTAAAAAAAAATTTGTTTTAGTTTTTTTACTGACATATAGAAATATCTATCAAATTTCATAGATATGGAGCACATAAAATTACCCTTAAGCCTAGATTGAAATGTAGAAATAATCACTTTAGTTTGGCGTTATAATATCTGGGCTCATAAATAATATCAATACTCCAACTTCAGGTAATTTGGGATACTTTATCCCCAGTAAACATTATTACTCTTTTTTAGCCTTCCTTTTTATTTATTTTCATGCTTATATCAGTCATAAAACAGAAAACACATCACTAATTTAAACAGGGAAAATTTAATATACAGAATTATACACTGATATGTATTAGTTACCTATTGCTATGTGACAAATTATCCCAAATTTAGTATCCTGAAACAATAGACATTTATTATTGTCTTAGTTGGTTCAGGCTGCTATAACAAAATATCACAGGCTGAGTAGCTTATAAACAGCAGAAATTTATTTCTCACAATTCTGGAGACTGGAAGTCCTAGATCAGGGTGCCAGCATGGATGGGTGAGGGTCCAATCTTCTGGGTCAAAGACTTCTCTTTGTGTCCTCACAGAATGGAAAGGGCTAGGGATCTCTTTGGAGCCTCTTTTATAAGAGCACTAATCCCATTCATGAAGGCTTTGCCCTCATAACCTAATTTCCTAATACCATCACCTTGGACATTTGGATTTTAACATATGAATTTGGGGGGATACAAACATTCAGACCATAGTAATTATCTCACAGTTTCTGTGGGTCAGGAATCTGGGAGTGGCTCAGATGGGTGGTTCTGGTTCAGAATCTTTCATGAGCTTTGTTATTTTTGGTAAACTCATTTGAGGAAAAACAAACCCACAGAGTCTACAGAGGAGACAATGGTCAATGGTTGCTGCCTAGTTCCAGCTTCTCAAGCCCAAGTTCCACACATGTGACCTCCCTGCCATAATCAGCCCTGGAAGAAGTGAAGTTAATCCAGTCCTCACCCCCATCACTGTGTCCTCAGGGAGCAGCCCCATCCAAGTGCTATGCCTTCCCCAGGACCCTCACTATTCTAATGAGCAAACGTTTGGCCACAAAAGAAAGTAAGAATTCTGTGAAAGGGAAGATATCAGCTGAAATAAATAGTATTTTTTCACTCCTGAAGTGACTACCATAAAGCAAGATAAGAATTTAAGAGCAATGTGGAGGATTCACTGCATGGGTGGTCAATTATCATGGCCTTCTAGCAAGACCCCTATTGATTTACTGTTTAGGTTGAAAAAAATATTAATTATTTAAATAGAAGGTCAAAATCAACAATATAGTTTTGCACTGCCTGTGAAGAATGCTAGGAGTCTCAATGAATGTCTAAAGAAAACAGGAAAAATTCTCATATAGGATTTTCAGGCAAAAAGGATCTAATTTTTAAAGCCAGAACCAATTTGCATCATATTCGGGCAGGACTGAAGAGAAGGCCACATTGGTGAAATCACAAGCTAAACCCACTGAAGAGGGTGAATTATACTTGGAAAGTAATTTCTGTTGACAAAAGTAGTCTTTCTGAAAGATAAAAAACGCTCTCAAGGAAAGACTTTATGAAAGAAGAAAAGGCCATGCCAGAGAGAGTCATTCACAAATTTCATTCTTTCATCTGGCACCAATGTTACAGATGATTTAGAATAAAATTTTTTCTGATGTTATATGAAAGTTCACCCCTAATATGGAAGACAAAAAACTATTTTTAAAGATTAGTTCCGTCACCATTTTGTGCCAGTTGTTGAAGATTACTTCAGCAAAAACAAGCACCGTTAATCCTCAGTGGGGTTCTGGCCATCAAGCATCCTTGAAGATATGGATTCTAGATCAGAAGGGTGTTTATATGCATCTATCCATTCATTCACTCATTCTTTCAGTGACAAAAAATTTGTTGAGAACCTCCTATATGCTATAAAAGGATTGGAGGATACATTAGTGAACAAGACATTGCCTCTGATCCCAATGCATGTGCAACAACCTATTGGAGGAAATAGACAAGAAACAAGCTAATTACAATGCAGTGTGATTATAATGGGCTAGGAGAGTGATCAACAACCCTATTAAGCCCAACATCCCTTTCTATAATATTTTGTAATGCTCCCTTTACTACACTGAAATAAAATTTGCAGATAGTATAACCAATCTGCACACATATTTTTTAAAACATTAATATATGCCTGAAATACAATTAATATAAAGAAGAAATAAGAGCGAAATACTTTATAATAAAATTAGATATATTTAAATATGTAGATGTTTAGGCAAGACCACACTAGAAGATATTATGAGTAAGGTGGGTGCCTGCTTATTTCTACCCATGCTTAATGCTATGGACTGAATTGTGTTCATCCCAAAATTCATATGTTGAATCTCTAACACCAAATTGACTGCACAGTATTGCAGTAAGGAAGCAATTAAGATTAAATGAGGTCGGTAGAGATTGGTTCAAGATGGCGGAATAGAAGGACGTGTTCTCACTCCCTCTTGTGAGAGGACCAGAATCACAACTAACTGCTGAACAGTCAGCAACAGGAAGACACTGGAACTCACCAAAAAATATACCCCACATCCAAAGACAAAGGAGAAGCCATAATGAAGATGGCAGGAGGGGCGCAATCACAATAAAATCAAATCCCATAACTGCTGGGTGGGTGACTCACAAACTGGAGAACACTTATACCACAGAAGTCCACCACTGGAGTGAAGGTTCTGAGCCCCATGTCAGGCTTCCCAACCTGGGGGTCCGGCAACAGGAGGAGGAATTCCCAGAGATCAGACTTTGAAGGCTAGTGGGATTTGATTGCAGGACTTCGACAGGACTGGGGGAAACAGAGACTCCACCCTTGGGGGCCACACACAAAGTAGTGTGCACATCGGGACCCAGGGGAAGGAGCACTGACCCCAAGGAGACTGAACCAGACCTACCTGCTAGTGTTGAGGGTCTCCTGCAGAGGCAGGGATGTGGGTGTGGCTCACCGTGAGGACATGGACACTGGTAGCAGAAGTTCTGGGAAGAACTCCTTGGCGTGAGCCCTCCCAGAGTCTGCCATTAGCCCCACCAAAGATCCCAGGTAGGCTGCAGTGCTGGGTCGCCACAGGCCAAACAACCAACAGGGAGGGAACCCAGCCCCAGCCATTAGCAGACAAGCGGATTGAAGTTCTACTGAGTTCTGCCCATCAGAGCAACAGCCAGCTCTACCCACCACCAGTCCCTCCCATCAGGAAACTTGCACAAGCCTCTTAGATAGCCTCATCCACCAGAGGGAAGACAGCAGAAGCAAGAAGAACTACAATCCTGCAGCCTGTGGAACAAAAACCACATTCACAGAAAGATAGACAAGATGAAAAGGCAGAGGGCTATGTACCAGATGAAGGAACAAGATAAAAAAACCCTAGAAAAACAATGAAATGAAGTGGAGATAGGAAACCTTCCAGATAGAGAATTCAGAATAATGATACTGAAGATGATCCAGGACCTCGGGAAAAAAATGGAGGCAAAGATCGAGAAGATGCAAGAAATGTTTAACAAAGATCTAGAAGAATTAAAGAAAAAACAAACAGAGATGAACAATACAATAACTGAAATGAAAAATATACTTGAAGGAATCAATAGCAGAATAACTTAGGCAGAAGAACGGATAAGTGACCTGGAAGAAAGAATGGTGGAATTCACAGCTGTGGAACGGAATAAAGAAAAAAGAATGAAAAGAAATGAAGACAGCCTAAGAGACCTCTGGGACAACATTAAATGCAACAACATTCGCATTATAGGGGTACCAGAAGGGGAAGAGAGAGAGAAAGGACCTGAGAAAATATTTGAAGAGATTATAGTTGAAAACTTCCTTAACATGGGAAATGAAATAGCGACCGAAGTCCAGGAAGAGCACAGAGTCCCAGGCAGGATAAACCCAAGGAGAAACATGCTGAGACACATAGTAATCAAATTCGCAAAACTTAAAGACAAAGAAAAATTATTGAAAGGAGCAAGGGAAAATGACAAATAATATACAAGGAAACTCCCATGAGGTTAACAGCTGATTTCTAAGCAGAAACTCTACAAGCCAGAAGGGAGTGGCATGACAGATTTAAAGTGATGAAAGTGAAGAGCGTACAACCAACATTACTCTACCCAGCAAGGATCTCATTCAGATTCAACAGAGAAATCAAAAGCTTTACAGACAAGCAAAAGCTAAGAGAATTCAGCACCACCAAACCAGCTCTCCAACAAATGCTAAAGGAACTTCTCTAAGTGGGAAACACAAGAGAAGAAAACGATCTACAAAAACAAACCCAAAACAATTAAGAAAATGTTAATAGGAACATACATATCGATAATTACCTTAAATGTGAATGGATTAAATACTCCAACCAAAAGACACAGGCTTGCTGAATGGATACAAAAACAAGACCCATATATATGCTGTCTACAAGAGACCCACTTCAGACCTAGGGACACATACAGATTGAAAGTGAGGGGATGGAAAAAGATATTCCATGCAAATGGAAATCCAAAGAAAGTTGGAGTAGCAATACTCATATCAGATAAAATAGACTTTAAAATAAAGAATGTTACAAGAGACAAGGAAGGAAACTACATAATGATCGATGGATCAATCCAAGAAGAAGATATAACAATTATAAATATATATGCACCGAACATAGGAGCACCTCAACACATAAGGCAACTGCTAACAGCTATAAAAGAGGAAAACAACAGTGACACAGTAATAGTGGGGGACTTTCACACCTCACTTACACCAATGGACAGATCATCCAAACAGAAAATTAATACAGAAACAGAAGCTTTAAATGACACAATAGACCAGATAGATTTAACTGATATTTATAGAACATCCCATCCAAAAACACCAGATTACACTTTCTTCTCCAGTGCACACAGAACATTCTCCAGGACAGATCACATCTTGGGTCACAAATCAAGCCTCAGTAAATTTATGAAAATTAAAATCATACCAAGTATCTGTTCTGACCACAACGTTATGAGATTAGAAATGAATTACAGGGGAAAAAACATAAAAAACACAAAAACATGGAGGCTAAACAATACGTTATTAATAACCAAGAGATCACTGAAGAAATCAAAGAGGAAGTCAAAAAGTACCTAGAGACAAATGACAATGAAAACACGACAATCCAAAACCTATGGGATGCAGCAAAAGCAGTTCTAAGAGGGAATGTTATAGCTATACAAGCCTACCTCAAGAAACAAGAAAAATCTCAAATAAAAAATCTACCTTACACCTAAAGGAACTAGAGAAAGAAGAACAAACAAAACCCAAAGTTAGCAGAAGGAAAAAAATCATAAAGATCAGAGCAGAAATAAATGAAATAGAAACAAAGTAAACAATAGCAAAGATCAATAAAACTAAAAGCTGGTTCTTTGAGAAGATAAACAAAATTGATAAACCATTAGCCAGACTCATCAAGAAAAAGAGGGAGACGGCTCAAATCAATAAAATTAGAAATGAAAAAGGAGAAGTTACAACAGACACCGCAGAAATACAAAGCATCCTAAGAGACTACTACAAGCAACTTTATGCCAATAAAATGGACAACCTGGAAGAAATGGACAAATTCTTAGAAAGGTATAACCTTCCAAGACTGAATCAGGAAGAAACAGAAAATATGAACAGACCAATCACAAGTAATGAAATTGAAACTGTGATTAAAAATCTTCCAACAGACAAAAGTCCAGGAACGGATGGCTTCACAGGTGAATTCTATCAAACATTTAGAGAAGAGCTAACACCCATCCTTCTCAAACTCCTGCAAAAAATTGCAGAGGAAGGAACACTCCCAAACTCATTCTACGAGGCCATCATCACCCTGATACCAAAACCAGACAAAGACACTACAAAAAAAGAAAATTACAGACCAATATCACTGATGAATTTAAATGCAAAAATCCTTAACAAAATACTAGCAAACAGAATCCATCAACACATTAAAACGATCATGCACCATGATCAAGAGGGATTTATCCCAGGGATGCAAGGATTCTTCAATATATGCCAATCAATCAATGTGATACACCATATTAACAAACTGAAGAATAAAAAACCATATGATCATCTCAATAGATGCAGAAAAAGCTTTTGACAAAATTCAACACCCATTTATGACAAAAACTCTCCAGAAAGTGGGCATAGAGGGAACCTACCTCAACATAATGAAGGCCATATACGACAAACCCACAGCAAACATCATTCTCAATGGTGAAAAACTGAAAGCATTTCCTCTAAGATCAGGAACAAGACAAGGATGTCCACTCTCGCCACTATTATTCAACATAGTTTTGGAAGTCCTAGCCACGGCAATCAGAGAAGAAAAAGTAATAAAAGGAATACAAATTGGAAAAGAAGAAGTAAAACTGTCAGTGTTTGCAGATGACATGACACTATACATAGAGAATCCTCAAGATGCCACCAGAAAACTACTAGAGCTAATCAATGAATTTGGTAAAGTTGCAGGATACAAAATGAATGCACAGAAATCTCTTGCATTCCTATACACTAATGATGAATAATCTGAAAGAGAAATTAAGGAAACACTCCCATTTACCACTGCAACAAAAAGAATAAAATACCTAGGAATAAACCTACCTAAGGAGACAAAAGACCTGTATGCAGAAAACTATAAGACACTGATGAAAGGAATTTAAGATGATACCAACAGATGGAGAGATATACCATGTTCTTGGATTGGAAGAATCAATATTGTGAAAATGACTATACTACCCAAAGCAATCTACAGATTCAATGCAATCCCTATCAAACTACCAATGGCATTTTTCACAGAACTAGAACAAAAAATCTTAATATTTGTATGGAGACACAAAAGACCCCAAATAGCTAAAGCAGTCTTGAGGGAAAGAAACGGAACTGGAGGAATCAGACTCCCTGACTTCAGACTATACTACAAAGCTACAGTAATCAAGACAATATGGTACTGGCACAAAAACAGAAACATAGATCAATGGAACAAGATAGAAAGCCCAGAGATAAACCCACGCACCTATGGTCAACTAATCTATGACAAAGGAGGCAAAGATATACAGTGAAGAAAAGACAGTCTCTTCAATAAGTGGTGCTGGCAAAACTGGACAGCTACATGTAAAAGAATGAAATTAGAACACTCTCTAACGCCATACACAAAAATAAACTCAAAATGGATTAGACACCTAAATGCAAGACCGGACACTATAAAACTCTTAGAGGAAAACATAGGAAGAACACTCTTTGACATAAATCACAGCAAGATCTTTTTTGATCCACTTCCTAGAGTAATGGAAATAAAAACAAAAATAAGCAAATGGGACATAATGAAACTTCAAAGCTTTTGCACAGCAAAGGAAACCATAAACAAGACCAAAAGACAACCCTCAGAATGGGAGAAAATATTTGCAAATGAATCAACGGGTAAAGGATTAATCTCCAAAATATATAAACAGCTCATGCAGCTCAATATTAAAAAAACAAACAATACAATCAGAAAATGGGCAGAAGATCTAAATAGACATTTCTCCAAAGAAGATATACAGATGGCCAACAAACACATGAAAGAATGCTCAACATCACTACTTATTAGAGAAATGCAAATCAAAACTACAGTGAGGTATCATCTCACACCAGTTAGAATGGGCATCATCAGAAAATCCACAAACAACAAATGCTGGAGAGGGTGTGGAGAAAAGGGAACCCTCTTGCACTCTTGGTGGGAATGTAAATTGATACAGTCACTATGGAGAACAATATGGAGGTTCCTTAAAAAACTAAAAATAGAATTACCATATGACCTAGCAATCCCACTACTGGGCATATACCCAGAGAAAAACATAATTCAAAAAGACACATGCACCCCAATGTTCATTGCTGCACTATTTACAATAGCCAGATCATGGAATCAACCTAAATGCCCATCGGCAGACAAATGGATAAAGAAGATGTAGGACATATATACAATGGAATATTACTCAGCCATAAAAAGGAAGGAAATTGGGTCATTTGTAGAGACATGGATGCATCTAGAGACTGTTACACAGAGTGAAGTAAGTCAGAAAAACAAATATCGTATATTAACGCATATATGTGGAACCTAGAAAAACGGTACAGATGAACCGGTTTGCAGGGCAGAAATAGAGACACAGATGCAGAGAACAAACGTATGGACACCAAGGGGGGAAAGCGGCGGGAGGGTGGGGTGGTTATGGGATGAATTGGGAGATTGGGATGGACATATATACACTGATGTGTATAAAATGGATGACTAATAAGAACCTGCTATATAAAAAAATTTTTTTAATTAAAAAAATTTTAAAAACAGATGAATGCAAAAACAAACAAAAAAGAAGGCAGCCATCTGCCAGCCAGGAAGTTCTCACCAGAAACCAAATCTTGGACTTTTCAGCCTCCAGAGCTGTGGGAAATAAATAAACCCAGTCTATGGTATTTTGTTATGGTATTCTGAACTGAATAATACACTTAGAATCACCGCGAAGGAGACAGCTACATGTGCAGACTGATCCAGTATGCTGTATTGGCCTCAAAAACCACAAACATCATTGCAGTCAGTAATATGATTTTCTGAAATGGTTTCCTTTTCCCTGAGGAAAGTTCCAAAGAAAAAACAGCATTATCTTCACTAGATTTACTTAGTAATTGCATTCCTAGAAAATACAGAGTTTATTTCAATGATGCAAAAACTACATTGACTTTATATGTAAAATGAGTTTTATTCTACACAAGGTATGATAAACATTTTTAACTATGCAAATGTTCGGCAGGACATTCAAAAGCCCTAATAATGCAGGACAATTCTTCATTGTGTGAGATTGTCCCTTACGCCAACATACCAATCTCCCTCACAAAAAATTCCAGTAACACCTCATTGTGAAACAACAACAGAAAATCTCCATTAATTTCAAACTGTCCCCCAGGAGGCAATATTGTCCCCACTGAGAACCACCATTCCAGGGTTTAGAAAGAGCGGAATCCAACACAGCCGTAGGGCTGTAGGAAAGAATAATGCAGAAAGTCACATCAGTTAATTGAGCCAGAAGGAATTGAAGGTGACTGCACAGGGCCAGTGGTGAGAAGGGTTGAAGATGAAAGAGGGCATAGCATATTCAGGACACTGCAGACATAACAGTATGGCCGGGACATTAAGTCACATTAATATTTACTCTGCCAGACTAACTCACAGGGACTTCCCTGGTGGTGCAGTGGTTGGGACTCCGCGCTCCCAATGTAGGGGGCCTGGGTTCGATCCTTGGTCAAGGAAGTAGATCCCACATGCATGCCGCAACTAGAGTTCACATGCCACAACTAAGGAGCCCATGTGCCACAACTAAGGAGCCTTCAAGCCACAACTAAAGGAGCCCACCTGCCACAACTAAGACCCGGCACAACCAAACAAATATAAATAAATAAATATTTTTTAAAAAAAAAAAGACTCACAGACATAGAGAACAGATTTGTGGTTGCCAACAAGGAGGGGGAGTGTGGAAAGGATGGATTGGGAGTTTGGGGTTAGCAGATGCAAACTATTATATATAGAATGGACAGACAATAAGGTCCTACTGTATAGCACAGGGAACTATAAACCATAATGGAAAAGAATATAAAAAGAATATATATATATATATATATATATATATATATATATATATATATATGTATGTAACAGAGTTACTTTGGTGTAGAGCAGAAATTAACACAACATTCTAAATCAACTACACTTCAATAAAAAATATTTACTCTGCTGCTAAAAACATGAAGAAAAAGAATTAAGCCTAAAAAATCCTGTTGAAATGGTACTTAAAGAATAGGTTTCTGCCTGCCTTCCAAAAGTTTATACACACTACTATTAAGCAAGTATTGCACAATTCTCAACTTAAAATTTTCATCAGAGGACATCAACAAGAAACTGAGCTTTCAGGTTTAGAAACTGAGTTTCTCATTAAAGAGCAAAGCGTGGCAAATCAAAGGTAATATTAGCATCTTTCTTCCTATCTCAGTTGACATTAGATTAACCACCACTCTCACCTCTGGGGTAAGGGTTCTCGGCCCTTCTCATCAAAGCTGCTTTCTGAGCATCAGAATGTAACAAGAGGTCACAAGCTGGCAACTTTGCTTCATCTGACCCACCAGCAGGTTTGTATCCCCCACAGTGTTACGTACTAAGTGGATTTTTAAAGTTTTAATTAGTTACCAGCACACAAAATTCTGGATTTTCAGCTTCTCTGGGGTTAACAGAAGAACTGGCAATAGCAGGTCTGCATGGCCCCATGTCAACAGTAGCTAGAGCTGAAGAAGGGCTGGCCAGGGCATGTGTGCTCTAGTTTTCTATTCCGTCATTCCTTCTGATATCTAACACCTAGGTCTGGTTTCAGTCATCATTTGTCATTGGACTATGTAGTGTTTTCCTTATGCCTGGCGTAGTGGGTTGAATGACAACCCCCAGAAAGAAATTTCCACGTCCTAATTCCCAGAACCTGTGAATTATCCTCTTTGGAAAAAGGGCCTTTACAGATGTCATTTAAGTTAAGGATCTCAAGATAAAGAGACATCCTGGGTTATCCAGGAGGGCCCAAATCCAATGATAAGTGTCTTTTTAAGAGAGAGAGACACAGGGAGACAAGAAGAGGAGAAAACAGACACACAGAGAAGGCAATGTGAAGACAGAGGCAGAGATTGGAAAGATGTGGCCACAAATCAATGAAGCCAAGGAACACTGAGAGCCACCAAAAGCTGGAAGAGGCAAGGAAGGATTCTCCTCTAGAGCCTTCAGAGGGACTGAAGCCCTGCTGACATCTTGATTTCAGACTTGTGGCCTCCAGATCTGTGAGAGAGTGCATTTCTGTTGTTTTAAGCCACTCAATTTGTGGTATTTTGTTATGGCAGCCCTAAGATGTTTCAGAGGCAATGGAAAATTCAGAGCTAATGGCAAAGAATGTGGCTTGCAAACACATAATTAAAGTAAAAATTACAGCTAAAATCTCCAAAAGAATGATTTAGTAAGACAAAGAAAAAAAAAAAGGAAGAGATGAGACCCAGGTGCTAACATAAGGAACACCCATTATTATTAAGAAGGATTAGGAAGAGAATGATACAGCCAAGGATTTGGGAAGCAAGAGAACATGGTCATTTTTGTTGAGTGCTGACCCAGTACAAAATGAGGAGGAAAACACGGTGTAAATGAGTTCAAGTGTATTAAAAGTGTTCAAGATACACAAACCACTCATTTGAGAAATATCTACCCAAAGAAAAAAATGCTAGAAATGTCTGGAAATGGAAATAGTTTCACTGGATGAGCAGTGTGTTTGCTTTGGCTTCTTGTTTCTGTTTTGGGTTTTCTTTTTCTTTTTTAAAATATAAGGAAGATATGATTGAAGGGAAAAGGGAAATTTTACTCTCTATTCTACATTTTATTCTCAAAGTTTGGACAAATATTGGAAAATTTAGGACTAATCATTGAATTGTGATTATTAAAACAATGGATTTTATTAAATCTTTCAAATCATTGTGATATAGTTGATGCAACTGCTAATAGTAGTTAGCAGCAAAGTAAATATTACAAACTAAAATTGACTGTATCATTATTTACCAATCCAGCATTAGATATTATTTATCTATTACATTACAAAAGATATTCAGAGGAAGTTAATGAGCTGCGTAATTATTTACTTATTATTTATAATTAGTGGGATACTCACACAGTATAAAGAAATATGATGTCTTGTGTTCCTCAAGACAGAAAATACTATGGGAGGATTTGGAAAGGAACTGTCACCTCTACCTAGTACTGCAGTTACACAAGTACATGAATTTCTGAATCATAATTTAGTAATTACACAGATTAAATTTAACTTAGATAGCAATACATAATGTATATTTGATATCAATAATAATAGCTAACATCTATTAAGTGTTCACTGTGTTAGGCCTTACACAAATTAATTCATTTAATTCCTCATGATAATCCTGATAGGTGGGTACAATTATCATTCCCATTTTACAGATGAGGAAATTAAAGCACGAAGAGATAAGAGTATATTACCTAAATCACACAGCTAGAGAGAGTGTTATGGTCTGCATTAAACCTATGCTCTGGCTCCAGAGTCTGCACTGGCAACCAAAAAGATCTAAAATGCAAATCTTAAATGAAAATATAATAATTTTCATTTATTCAAATAGAACAGCTATGTATTGATCCAGGCACTGGAATTTTAATATTAGCTTGTATAATTAACTGACTAGGTCATCAGAATTAACATATGCATCAAATTTAGGATATACTAAATAAAATCACAGTTGCTTTAATGTGTTTATGATTCATTATTCTTTTTTCAAAATGTTGACAACTCACCTGATTTTATCTGAAAAGAAGCCAAGAAGAGTTTCAAAGGAATAGAACCTCCTTTATAACACGGTTTATTAAGACATGTTTACATAGACTACATCTCTTAATGTCTAGCAATGACATACTGTCAGAAGTTACTATACATCCATTGCTGACAATAGACATATCAGTGCGTAAGTCCATCCAAATACACACACACACACGAATACAGATCTATGCTCTTGCGCAGTTAGTATAGTACATAAATGTATTTCTCATGGAAAAAAATACAGTGTGCATGGAAATGCTTCTGCTGTATTTGATGGGATTTATTTTTTTTTAATATTTATTTACTTATTTATTTATCTTTGGCTGCATTGGGTCTTCATTGCTGGGCGCCGGCTTTCTCTAGTTGTGGTGATCAGGGGCTACATTTCATTGTGGTGCGCAGGCTTCTTATTGTGGTGGCTTCGTGGGCTCTAGAACGCAGGCTCAGTAGTTGTGGCACACGGGCTTAGTTGCTCCGCGGCATGTGCGATCTTCCCAGATGAGGGCTCTAACCCGTGTTCCCTGCATTGGCAGGTGGATTCGCAACCACTGCGCCACCAGGGAAGCCCCTGATGGGATTTAAATTCTGCCAAGTGACAGGCGTTCACAGTTCAAGAGACTCATGGTTTCAGCTAAGGGTGGAATTTGGCTCCATGTATTTTTTTTTTTTTTTTTTTTTTTTTAATAATGCTAGTTGCTGATTTTTTTTTTTAAGGAGTTTTTTTTTTTTTTTAAAGGAATTCCTTATTTTTTTATTTTTTATTATTTATTTTTATTTATTTATTCATTTTATTTTGGCTGTGTTGGGTCTTCGTTTCCGTGCGAGGGCCTTCTCCATTTGCGGCAAGCGGGGGCCACCCTTCATCGCGGTGCGCGGGCCTCTCACCATCGCGGCCTCTCCTGTTGCGGGGCACAGGCTCCAGAAGCGCAGGCTCAGCAGCTGTGGCTCACGGGCCCAGTTGCTCCGCGGCATGTGCGATCTTCCCAGATGAGGGCTCTAACCCGTGTTCCCTGCATTGGCAGGTGGATTCGCAACCACTGCGCCACCAGGGAAGCCCCTGATGGGATTTAAATTCTGCCAAGTGACAGGCGTTCACAGTTCAAGAGACTCATGGTTTCAGCTAAGGGTGGAATTTGGCTCCATGTATTTTAAATAGCACCCTGAGGGAGTATTGTCCTTGTAAATGTATAGTATGAGAGCAATTCTAAGTTCATAATTGGATCTGGCATGTAGTGATCCATTATCATCCTATGAAAGCAGGCATCTGCTACTTAATTTTTAAGGGCCATGGCAAAACTGATTACAAAATCCTGAACATTAATACAATAGCTTTTATCAAACATTCAAATAATTGCAATCACTAAAATTAATGCGACAGTTAACAGCAATTAGCAGTGAAATAAATACTCAAACAGAAAACTTGAAGGAAACATCACAGTTTGTCAGAACAATTAGTTGCCAGGTCCTGTGGATTCTGCCCTCATTACCTCTGTCACACCCCTGGTCCCTCTCCATCCCTCTGCCACCTCTCCACTCAGAGTCCAGGGCCTCTGGAAAAGTGCCTCATAACTTCTGCAACAACACACAGCCTACACCTTTCCTTGTTGCAATCCATTTATAGCACAATCCCCAGAAAACTTCCAGAACCACACTGCTCCAATTATATCAGTCTCCTACACAAAACTCTTACAGGACCCCATAGCTGGCAGAATGAATGCCACGTTCTCCTGTCTACCATACACGCACTCTGTGGACTGGCCCTAACAGAAATCCCAACCTCGTTTTCCACATTTGCTCTTCCCTGATCCTTTCAGCAAAACAACTTCCTCTTCTCCACATGCGCTCTAAGCTTTCCATCTCTAGAGCTTTGCATATAACACCCCACTACTTAGAATGTCTTTTCCTCTTCATCTCTAACGTTCCCCCTCTATATAAACCCAACTCAGATTTAACCTCCTCCTTGCAGACTTCCTTGATCTCACTATATACTACTAATCTCTGCCTCTGAACACTCAGTTTTATATCTACCTTCCCTGTGAATGTTTGCTATTGTCTATCTTGTATTCTAGTTATAGTGGGCCCTCCCTATCGGTGGGTTCGGTATCCAGGGATTCAACCAGTTGCAGATACACAGTTGGTTGAATCCGGGGACACAGAACATGCCGATATGGAGGGCCCACTGAACAAGAAAAACTGGGGAAATCTGAGTAAGATCAGTGGGTTGTATCAATGTCAATACCCTGGCTGTGATATTATACTGTAGTTCTGCAAGAAGTTACACTGGGGAAAACTTGGGGGAAAGGTACAAAGGATCTCCCTCTACTATATATTTCAACTATACATTCAATATGAATCAACAATTATCTCAAAATAAAACATTAAATTAAAAAACCAACACCCAGGGTAGATCCCAGAGAGTAAGAATGGGATTAGTGTTTTCAGTTTCTCTACATAGCAAAGGCTTGAACCTGCTCTCGCCATATTGCACCTCTGATGTAGTGGAACCTCAGAGAGAGATCATTCTGTGAGGTGCCTGAAAGGAAAGGGCACCTGGGCATGAATCACTTGCGACGCAGAGATTCACTTGGTCTGCCTGGTTTGAGGAGCTGTCTACTTCAGATTAAAAGCTGATGTGAGGGTAAACAGTATACAGGAATTCCCTACACCATCTTTGCAGCAGTAGTGGGTTGACTAGTATCCCCCCAAGAAATCATGTCCACCAAGAACCTCAGAATATGACCTTATTTGGAAAACAAGTCCCTCACCTTGTTCAGATTCTGTTCAAGTGGTAGAATGAAAGACTTTGTAAATGAGAAGAAAGGAGTACTGTGTGAATTGCACATTTTGCAATACTTTTTCTCTCTTTGCTCCTTCCGTCTCTCCCTATGTCTCTGTCAGAAATTTTGTTATTGCCATAAATTAATAATAAATTTATTTAATCTTTAAAATATGCAGAAGGAAAAGAATACACTTCCAGACTTAGCCTTACATTGGTCATAAACCAGGTTCTCTATTTTCCATTTGCAAATCATTTCTATTTAAAGAATGTTCCCAATAAAGAAATATGTCACTTACTCCCTTGTGCTGATCCTGAACTCCTTAAAAGCAGAGGGGGTATCATTCCTAATGACTAGATCCAAATTCTTAATCAAAAAGGTCTGTGGGGCTTCCCTGGTGGCGCAGGGGTTGAGAATCTGCCTGCCAATGCAGGGGACACGGGTTTGAGCCCTGGTCTGGGAAGATCCCACATGCCACGGAGCAACTGGGCCCGTGAGCCACAATTACTGAGCCTGCGCGTCTGGAGCCTGTGCTCCGCAGCAAGAGAGGCCGCGATGGTGAGAGGCCCGCGCACCGCGATGAAGAGTGGTCCCCACTTGCCACAACTAGAGAAAGCCCTCGCACAGAAACGAAGACTCAACACAGCCATAAATAAATAAATAAATAAATAAAAGAACGTGAATTTCTAAAAAAAAAAAAACCTCAAAAATGTTTAAAAAAAAAAAAAAAAAAAAAGGTCTGTGAACGTCTGAAACTGTGTGAATTTTTGAATGAATGTGCACTTTTCCTGTAAGAAGTTCTGTAACTTTCATCATATTCTCAAAGATTTTAAACCAAGACACTCAAGCAGTTTGGAAGCACATACTACGAGCTTAATTTATGTTGTTTGCTGAACACTACATATATACACTACAAGCTTAATTTATGTTTGCTGAACAAACTACTTAATTTATTTATATATTCTGTCAACGTCCTCCAGCCAAAGAACCACTGGAAACACAGGTGTAGTTGAACAAGTTGGGTTTATTCCTTGGTGCAGAGAGGAAGAATATACACCATGAGGAATCATAAGTCGTCTCAGTAAGACAGTAGTAGAAAGAACCAATTACAGGATTTGGATGATTCAGTGACTTGGGGGAGAGTCTATGATTAAGTCTCTCCATCAATCTTATCTATGGGAAAGAGAACAGCATAAGGATAAAGCTGTAATTAGTAAAGAAGTAGCAGTCACTCATTTTGGCTATGATAGGGGTGTTTCATGGATATTTTGTGGGTGGCAGAGTGACCTTGTTTACGTCTGTGCTTAGACAAAATTATGAAGTAGCGTTGCTCTGTCTCATTTTATCATGGTCTAAGAGTAATCTGGTCTGAGGTTGTGTTCTGTGAGATAATTTATGTCTCATAGGAGAATAATACAGCCTAGCTGTGAGTGCCAGACCAGCTTCTGAATGTCAGGGGCTGTTCTGTTTTCCTTTCTCAATTCCTAATAATGTAAGGACTTCTACAATGTAAAGTAACTCAGTAAGGTGTTGGTAAAGCTTAAGAATTTACTGGGCTAACATTACAGCTGGGATCTAAAATAGAGAATTATATCTATGATAAAATATACATCAGATTTTATATACACATAATGAATTTACATCCACACAATTAGGCATTTTAATCAGTATTTCTTCCTATACATTTCACAAATAGTTTCCTTTGGAAGGTCCATCAAGAAGTGGTGTTATTAACCACTACATAAAGTTTTACTATGTAAAGCTAGACATTTTATGGGTGTGAAATTTAAAAAAAAATTTAAGGCCAAAATAGGCATCTAATTACACATATCTTTTAAAAGCCCTTTTTCCAAACTAATAAACAAGAGTATATTGGAAAGTCCATGAATTTATATGTTCATATTTTCATTTTGTGATAATCTAAAGAACAATGGTATTAAAAGTTTGGATGACTAACTCATCACTAAGTACTACCAGGTGATATCTGTCCTCTTGTGTATCTCTAAAAGTAGAATCTTTTTTGTTCCAAGTGAAACCAGATGACATCACAGGGCACTGTGATACTGAACCAGTACTGGTTGAACCAGAAGAAAATGCTTGGGAGAATTGAGTTCATCACATAGCATACAAGCACACAATGATACAGGTACAGGAAACTCCAAAGAACCTGCATCTAGCTCAGGGAATAGCAGATTGTAGGCACTTCACAAAATCTGAAGAGGAGGGAGGAAGGAAGGAGACATTTACTAGAATGTGAACAGAGATGGTGTTGGGTGATAGGACTAACTAGAGACTGCTTTTTTAATTACTTTATCTTTCTTTTTAACAGAGCTTAAATTTCCTTTAATAATCATGTAAAATAAAATTATATAGTCAAAAATCTCCATATTGTTCAATATAATGCTACTGATGAGTTATTTTTATAATACTTGAGGCACCTGATACTTTATAAAATGCTGTGAGACTTCTAGTTTGCAGTCTGACGTGTAAAGAGCTTGGAAATTGTAATTCCCATCCTCACATCTAAAAAAAAAAGAACTGAACAAAGCGAAAATCAACAACTCTGCTTAGATCCACCAGAGAACTGAGACCATAGGGCAAACCACTGCCCTGAAAACTGGAGAAACAGCAGAATACAGAGAATCACAGCTTACTGGAGCAGAAGCTGCTGCTAGAGCCTGGAAGGACCACTTAAACGACAATTCACTAATTTCTGGACACTGAGTTTGGTCTAACTTAAGAGATAAAAACTCCAGGGTGTCCAGCTTCAGGGGAAACCTCACATTTTTTGAGTTTTACCTTCAGGAGCCCCTCCACATTCGCAGGGTGAAGATCAGAGAAAAACCCCCCTGGTGCTTGTGGCAACGGAAGGGAAAAATTAACCATTTTGAAATAAGCCCAGAGCATTTCTTTTTCCTCAGCAACTGCCTGTCCCCAAAGAAAACTAACATATGTCAGCTGCTTTCCTAAATGCCAGCAATGAAAAATTAGAATTTGAAATTTAAAACACATCATTTACATTAGCACTCAAAAAAAGAAATATACTAGTATAAACCTCACAAAATATGTACAGGATCTACATGAGGAAAAATACAAACTCTGATGAATGAAATCAAAGAATATCTAAATAAATGGAGAGATAGTTCATGTTCATGGATAGGAGGACAAAATGTTGTTAAGATCTCAGTTCTTGGGCTTCCCTGGTGGCACAGTGGTTAAGAATCCGTCTGCCAATGCAGGGGACACGGGTTCGAGCCCTGGTCCGGGAAGATCCCACATGCCGCGGAGCAACTAAGCCCATGTGCCACAACTGCCAAGCCTGCGCTCTAGAGCCCACAAGCCACCACTACTGAAGCCCACGTGCCTAGAACCCATGCTCTGCAAGAAGAGAAGCCACCGCAATGAGAAGCTCACGCACCACAACGAAGAGTAGCCCCCGCTCGCCACAACTAGAGAAAGCCCACGCTCAGCAACACAGCCCCAATGCAGCCAAAAATAAATAAATTAAATAAATAAATAAATAAAATCTCAGTTCTTCCCATTTCGACCTATAGATTCAATGCAATCCCAATCAAAATCCTAGCTAGTTATTTTGTGCATACTGACAAACTGATTCTAAAGTTTATATGGAAAGACAAAAGACTCAAAATAACCAACACAACAGTGAAGAAGAACAAGGTTGGAGGACTGACACTACCTAACTTTAAAGACTTACTATAAAGCTGCAGTAATTAACACAATATGGTATTGGTGAAAAACAGACAAATCGATCAATGAAACAGAATAGGAAGCACAAAAATAGACGCACATAAATATAGACAACTGATCTTTGACAAAGAAGCAAAAGCAATTCAATGGATAAATGATAGTTGTATTAGTTTGCTAGGACTGCCATTACAACATATCACAGACTGGATAGCTTAAACAACAGAAATTTATTTTTCACAGTTCTGGAGGCTAGAAGTCCAAGATCATGGCGTCAGCAGGTCTGGTTTCTTTTGAGGCTTCTCTCCTTGGCTTGCAGATGGCAACTTTCTCACTGTGTCTTCATAAGGTCATCTCTTGGTCTGTATATGTGTCTGGTGTTTGTAGTCCCTTTTTATAAGGATATCAGTCATATTGGATAAGAGCCCACTCTAACACCTCATTTTAACTTAATTAATTCTTTGAAAGCCCTATCTCTAAATATAGTCACATTCTAAAGCACTGAGCTAAGGCTTCAACATATGAATTTGGGGGGCTAGGGAGGGACACAATCCAGCCCATAACAATAGTCTTTTTGATAAATAATGCTGTAACAACTGGACATCTACATGCAAAAAGAAAAAAAGTTAATCTAGACAGACGCTACACCTTTCACAAAAATTAATTCAAAATGGATTATAGACCTAAATATAAAACATAAAACTATAAAACTCCTAAAAGACAACATCAGAAAAAATTTAGGTGACCTTAGATTTGGTCACTTAGACCTTAGTGAATTTACAGATACAACACTGAAAGCAGAACCCATGAAAGAAATAATTGATAAGCTGAACTTAATTAAAGTGTAAAACTTCTGTTCTGTGAAAGACACTGTTAAGAGAATGAAAAGACAAGCCAAAGACTGAGAGAGAGTCTTTGTAAAACACATATCTGATAAAGTACTTATTTCTGAATATATAAAGAACTCTTAAAACTCAACAATAAGAAAACACACAACCCAATTTAAGAGAAGGCAAAAGATCTGGACTGGGCTTCCGTGGTGGTGCACTGGTTCAGAATCCGCCTGCCAATGCAGGGGACAAGGGTTTGAGCCCTGGTCCAGGAAGATCCCACATGCTGTGGAGTAACTAAGCCCATGCACCACAACTGCTAAGCCTGTGCTCTAGAGCCCACGAGCCACAACTACTGAAGCCCGTGCACCTAGAGCCCATGCTCCGCAACGAGAAGCCACTGCAATGAGAAGCCCATGCACCGCAATAAAGAGTAGCCCCCGCTCACTGCAACTAGAGAAAGCCTGCACGCAGCAATGAAGACCCAACAGAGCCAAAAATAAAGTAAATAAATTTTTGTAAAAAAAGGCAATAAAAAAAAGAAAAGATCTGGACTGACACCTCACCAACAAAGATATATGGATGGCAAGTAAACATAGAAAAAGACAATCAATATCACATATCATTAGGAAATTGCAAATTACAACAATGAGCCACCACTACGCACCTATTACACAGACAACACCAAATGCTGACAGGAATGTGAAGCAACAGGAATTCTCATTCATTGTTGGTGGGATGCAATACGGCACACCAATTTTGGAAGACAGTTTGACAGTTTCCTACAAAGCTTAACATAGTGTTACCGTTCAATCCAGCAACTGTACTCCTGGATACTTATGCAAATGAGTTCAAGATGTATATCCACACAAAAACTTGCACACAAATATTTATAGAAGCTTTATTCATAATTTCCAAAAATTGGAAGCAACCAAGATGTCTTTCCATAGGTCAATGCAAACTGTGGTACATCCATACAATGAATGTTGTGGGGCAATAAAAAGATATGTCCTATCAAGACACAAAAAGACATGCAGGAAACTTAAACACATATTGCTAAGTAAAGAAGTCAGTCTGAAAAGGCTACATATTGTATGATTTCAACTACATGGTGTTCTGGAAAAGGTAACACTATAGAGACAGTAAAGAGATCAGTGGTTGCCAGGGATTTGAGGGAGAGATGAATAGGTGGTGTCCACGAGATCTTTAGGACAATGAAACTATTCTGTATGATACTTTAATGGTGGATACATGATATTTGCATTTGTCAAAAACTCTACTGTACAACACTGCTATGGACTCAACTGTGTTCCCCCAAACCCTAATCCCCAGTGTGACTGTTTTTGGACATAGGGCCTATAAGGAGGTAACTAAGGTTAAATGAGGTCATAAGAATGGGGCCCTGGTATGATAGGATTAGTGTCCTTATAAGAAGAAACACAGAAAGTTCTCTCTCTCTCTCCTCAAGCACAAAGGAAAGGTCATGTGGGCACACAGAGAGAAGCCAGCCATCTACAAGCCAGGAAGAGCTCTCACCAGAAACAGAACCCTACTGGACATTGATGTTGGCCTTCCAGCCCCCAGAACTGTGAGCAAATGAATTTTGGTGTTTTAGCGAACCGGTCTATGGTATTTTGTTACAGAAGGCTGAGAAGACTAATACAAACACAGAATGAACCCTAATGTAAACTATGAACTTTAGTAGCGTATCAGTATTGGTTTGTTAACTGTGATAAACTTACGCTCACTAACAGAGATGTTAATAATAGTGAAAACTCAGCTGGAGAGGCGATGTGGATATGGATATATGGGAATTCTACTTTCTGCTCAATTTTCCTATAAACCCAACAGCTGCTGTTTAAAAAAAAAAAGAAAAAGAAGTCTCTCAATTTGAGAAAAACACTTTGACAGAGAACTTTCGTGATTTTTACTATATAGTATGTTTCATAAAGGTTAGGATCTGACCGTGCTCTATAGCTGTAAATATATCACCAGAGATTGATAGTTGTGTATGTTCATCAAAAGTTTTCATCTTGGGACTTCCCTGGCGGTCCAGTGGTTGGGACTTCGCCTTCCAATGCAGGGGGTGAGGGTTCGATCCCTGGTCGGGGAGCTAAGATCCCACATGCCTCGTGGCCAAAAAACCAAAACATAAAACAGAAGCAGTATTGTAACAAATTCAATAAAGACTTTAAAAATGGTTCACATCAAAATAATCTTTAAAAAAAAAAAAAAAAAGTTTTCATCTTTTGGGACTTCCCTGGTGGTCCAGTGGTTAAGAATCTGCCTTCCAACGCAGGGGATGCGGGTTCAACCCCTGGTCAGGGAACTAAGATCCCACAGGCTGCGGGGCAACTAAGCCCGTGCGCCACAACTACTGAGCCTGCGCTCTAGAGCCCTCGAGCCACAACTACTGAGCCCACGTGCCACAACTACTGAAGCCCACACGCCTAGAGCCCATGCTCTGCAACAAGAGAAGCCACCTCAATGAGAAGCCTGCGCACTGCAACGAAGAGTAGCCCCCGCTCGCCGCAACTAGAGAATGCCCACGCGCAGCAACAAAGACCCAACGCAGCCAAAAATAAAATATAAATAGGGTGGGAGGGAGGGAGACGCAAGAGGGAAGAGATATGGGGACATATGTATATGTATAACTGATACACTTTGTTATAAAGCAGAAACTAACACACCATTGTAAAGCAATTATACTCCAATAAAGATGTTAAATAAATAAATAGGCTTAAAATTTTTTTAAGATAATAATAAAAATAAATAAATAAATAAAGTTTTCAGCCTGTACACAAAAAATAAAAATAAAATAAAATAAAATATAAATAAATAAATAAATTTCTTTTTAAAACTTTTTCTTTAAAAAAAAAAATTAGGGTTCAATCTGAAACAGAACCACAGCCCCTGCACCTTCTACCTCATAAAGAATTATCCAGTCCAAATCCTATGGGTTTCTCAACCTCCAAAATTAACATTTTGCTCTGGATAATTCTATGTGTGTGTGTTGGGGTCGAGGGGGTGGGTGGGCCCAAGGGCCACAGGGTGCTGACCTGCACATAGTAGGATGTTTAGCCATGTACCTGAACTCTGTCAACTAGATGCCAGTAGCAACCCTCATGCCTGCCTCCCTACCCCTCCCACTGCCTCACTTCTGTCACGATAATCAAAGACATCTCCAAAGATCACCAAGTTTCCCATGGGGGTCAAAATTGCCCTCAGTTGGGAATTCACTGGCATCCAGCGGTTAGAACTCCATGCTACCACTGCAGGGGGGCATGGACTTGATCCCTGGTCGGGAAACTAAACTAAGATCACGCAAGCTGTTCGTGACCAAAAAAAAAAAAATTACCCTCAATTGAGAACAACTTGTATGAAGGGATTTGATACAGGGATTGGGGAAGCTGTGGCACTGTAAGGTTGGGGTCTCCAACTCTGATGAAGGAGCTTGAAGTCCCCAGGGTAGTCAGGAAGGGAAGATGGACATAGAGTAGGGATGAACAAGAACGAACTGGAACTCACCAGCCTGAGCTGGATTCCCACAAAGAAGGACTGACACCCAGGTTTCTTCTTGCTGCCTCTGGTGTTGGTGACAGGGGTATCCTACAGAAGCTGCAGCTCTTGGTTGCAGAACTAAACACACACCTTGCCCAAGAGTCAGAGAAACTGAAAGAACACCTGGGGGAAGGTGGAGCAGTTGCAGTTTCAACAATGTGAACCAGCAGATAAGCAGCAATGTGTGTGAGCTACCAAATGGTTACTGCTTCACTTCCACCCTACCAGTCTTGAGCAAGAATCTCTCCTGTGGCTTACCCTAACCGGAAATACCTAGGGAAACAGTTCAGCCTCATCAACGCATTACATAACCATTGCAAATACTCTCTTTTTAATGTAGTAAAATGAAAGTGTTCAAAACTGGTCAAGTAAGCTCATCATAGATTTTATTTTTTATTTTCAAATGAACTTCAAAGAAAAATATAGAAATACGCTGGTGAATCTGCAGGGACCTTTAACTAATTATACGCCTTCCCCCATATATTAACTCCATTCAGTTTATAATCATTCTGCCTCAGATGTTACCTGCTCTGTGGCCATATATAAATCAGTCTTTTAAAATCAATTGAAAACTTGATGTAACACCTGTGGAATATTTATAATTTATAGCTACAGAAGCCAGATGTTAATGATAAGGAGAACTAATAACAAAATATAATCTAAATGAACCTCTAATCTGCTCCCAACCTCCCCCTTCTCTGCTAAGTATCTAATTTTATCTCTTCAAGACAGGGTAATCTTAAATGGCCTGTATTTACATAATGCATTTGCTATAGATGTTTTCATTCCCAACTAATCAGTTTAGAATCCATCTGCTAGAGTCTGAAGGTGTCCTTGCTGGGGCTGGTTATATAGACCCTTCCCTATAAATGATCACGTTGATTAGGAAAGATGAAGTGTGTCCTCTCTCTAATATAGAAAATCTAGATAATTTAGAATGTTTTCTCACAATTGCCTATTTATAACATTAAAAAATAAGACAAAAACCCTGCAAATAACAGCACAATCTCTCCTGCTTCCCCTGTTAGGTTTCCAAGAAAATGAGGTGGGGGGCCTTAAATGGGAAACAACTTAGAAGATATTATCATACTGGTTCAACAAAGTCTTTGTGAAAATATCCCCTTCTGCATCAGGGTTGGACTGGGCACTGCCTGACTCCAACTGGCTGGACCCCCATGGAGTAAACCATACCTCCTCTAAGATCCTATGAGCCAAACATTTCTGCCCCTATGCTATCCCAGAGCCTTAAAAGGGTCTTGGCCACCAGAGGGTGTGTGTTCTGAGACCAGCAACATATTTTAAAGTGATACAGATACTCTCTCTATCAAGGAGATCATATCATTTATCTATCTCCCAGTGAGATTGCAAACTTCCATATAAAAGTATAAAAAGAATTCCGAATTTACATGTCTCATCTCCTTAACTGCAGGAAGTCATTTCTCCTCCAGAATTTTCAGGAAGAATCAGGGGTGTTTTCACTAGCCAGTTATTTATAGCTAGCCACCACAAATAGCCAGGCCAAAACCCCACAGCGTCAAGCCTCAAAAATCTCTCAGAGGGAACACTCTGAGATGGAACTCTTCTCCCAACACATGTGCCCCAAACTGGGTAATCAGTCAGTTGTCAGGCTCCCAAGAGATGGCACTGATGCTTGTGCAACATGTAGAGACTATTCTTTCTGTATTATACTCAGAGAGAGTGTCCCACAATAAACTTGCTTGAGTCCTAAAGTCAGCAATTTGTTACAATTATTAACACATACACTTTCTCCTGGGATGCACAAACCAAGCTTTGACCTCTACATTGTTGCTGGAACCCCTTCAAGATGGAGTGCTGTTCCTGAGCATGACCTAACCTGCTGGACATCCTCCTGTCTTCCAATGAATTCTTTCTCGGGTCTTGGTCATGCTCTCAATAGTCTAAGACTTCCATTGAGGTCATCACCCTTGATTTGCCCAAAATGTCTGTCTGAACCCTTACTGAATGGTGGGGTTTCCATCTTTTCCCCCAGAAAGAACTCAGCTTATGTAAATAGTTCAAGGGTGAGGAGGTGTGTCTCCTAATTCCACCCAACAGAGTCTGTTTAAAACCCAGATAACACAACTTGCTACCCTTCTTTTTATTTCTAACAATTTTCTCCAACAGGCGTCAATAACAGAGATACATAAACTGAATCTAGGTTATTGTTAAGGAATTATTTTAGACATAAATATGGAATCTCCTGGTGGTATGGTCATTTTAACAATATTAATTCTACCAATCCACAAACATGGTATATCTTTCCATCTGTTTGTGTCATCTTCAATTTCTTTCATCAGTGTCTTATAGGTTTCTGAATACAGGTCTTTTACCTGCTTAGGTAGGTTTATTCCTAGGTATTTTATACTTTTTGATGTGATGGTAAATGGGATTGTATCCTTAACTTTCTCTTTCTGATAGTTTGTTAGTATATAGAAATGGAACAGATTTCTATGTATTAATTTTGTATCCTACAACTTTAGCAAATTCATTGATGAGCTCTAGTAGTTTTCTGGTGGCGTCTTTAGAATTTTCTATGTATAGTATTATGTCATTTGCAAGCAGTGGCAATTTTACTTCATCCTTTCCAATTTTGATTCCTTTTATTTCTTTTACTTGCCTAACTGTTGTGGCTAGGATTTCCAATACTATGTTGAATAAAAGTGGCGAGAGTGGATATCCTTGTCTTGTTCCTGATCTTAGAAGAAATGCTTTCAGCTTTCACCACTGAGTATAACGCTAGCTGTGGGTTTGTCATATATGGCCTTTATTATGTTGAAATATGTTCCTTCTATGCCCACTTTCTGGAGAGTTTTTATCATAAATCGATGTTGAATTCTGTCAAAAGCTTTTTCTGCATCTATTGAGATGATCATATGGTTTTTATTCTTCAATTTGTTAGTGTATCCCATTGATTGCTTTGTGAATATTGAAAAATCCTTGCATCCCTGGGATAAATTCCACTTGATCATGTTGTAGGATCCTTTTAGTGTAGTTGCATTCCGTTTGCTAGTATTTTGTTGAGGATTTTTGCATCTATGTTCATCAGTGATATTGGCATGTAACTTCTTTGGGGGGGGGGCATGTAATTTTTTGTGTGTGATATCTTTGTCTGATTTTGGTATCTGGGTGGGTGATGCTGGACTCATAGAATGAATTCCAAAGTGCTCCTTCCTCTACAATGTTTTGCAGGAGTTTCAAAAGGATAGGTGTTAACTCTAAATGTTTGGTAGAATTCACCTGTGAACCATCTAGTCCTGGACGTTATTGGGAGTTTTTAAATTACTGATTGAATTTCATTACTTGTAATTGGTCTGTTCATATTTTCTATTTCTTCCTGGTTCAGTCTTGGGAGATTGTACCTTTCTAAGAATTTGTCCATTTCTTCTAAGTTGTCTATTTCATTGACATAGAGCTGTTGGTAGTAGTCTCATATGATCCTTTGTATTTCTGTGGTTTTGATTGTAACTGCTTTTTTATCTCTGATTTTATTGATTTGGGCCCTCTCCCTTTTTTTATTGAAGAGTCTGGCTAAAGGTTTATCAAATTTGTTTATCTTTTTAAAGAACCAGCTTTTAGTTTCATTGATATTCTCTCTTATATATATATATATTTTTAAGTCTCTATTCATTTTTTTCTGCTCTGATCTTTATGATTTCTTTCCTTCTACTAAATTTGGGTTTTGTTTGTTCTTCTTTCTCTAGTTCTTTTAGGTGAAAGGTTATGTTGTATAATTGAGATTTTTCTTGTTTCCTGAGGTAAGCTTGCATCACTGTAAACTTCCCTTTTAGAACTACTTTTACTACATCCCATAGGTTTTAGATTGTCCTTTTTATATTATTTGTCTCTAGACATTTTTTAAATTCCTCTTTGATTTCTTCAGTCATCCATTGGTTGTTTAGTAACATATTGTTTAGCCTTCACGTGTTTGTGTTTTGTGCAGTTTTTTTCTTGTAGGTTATTTCTAGTCTCATAGCACTGTGGTCAGAAAAGATGTTTGATATGATTTCGATTTTCTTAAATTTACCAAGGCTTGTTTTGTTGGCCTAGCATGTGATCTATCCTGGAGAATTTTCCATGTGCATTTGAAAGGGATGTGTATTTGGCTGCTTTTGGATAGTGCTCTATCTATCAATTAAGTCCATTTGGTTCCTTATTGATCTTTTGTCTGAATAATCTGTCCATTGACGTAAGTGAGGTGTTAAATTCCCCACTATTTTTGTGTTACTATTGATTTCTCCTTTTATGTACATTAACATTAGTCTTATATATATTTAGAGTCTCCTATGTTGGGTGCATAAATATTTACAATTGTTATATCTTCTTCTTGGGATTGATCCCTTGATCATTATGTAGTGTACTTCTTGGTCTCTTGTCTTTATTTTAAAGTCTATTTTGTTTGATATAAGTATTGCTACTCTGGCTTTCTTTGGATTTCCATTTGCATGGAATACCTTTTTCCATCCCCTCACTTTCATTCTGTGTGTGTCTTTAGATCTGAAGTGAGTCTCTTGTAGGCAACATATATATAGGTCTTCTTTTTGCATCCATTCAGTCACTCTGTATCGTTTGATTGGAACAT
This sequence comes from Balaenoptera ricei, assembly GCF_028023285.1. Lineage (NCBI taxonomy): Eukaryota > Metazoa > Chordata > Mammalia > Artiodactyla > Balaenopteridae > Balaenoptera > Balaenoptera ricei. The sequence continues at coordinate 71,291,642 of NC_082650.1, forward strand.
TTGTTCCATTTACATGTAAGGTAATTACTGATATATATGTTCTTATTGCCATTTTGTTAATTGTTTGGGGGTTGTTTTAGTAGTTCCCCTTTTTTTTCTTTTCCTTTGTTCTCTTCTCTTGTGATTTGATGATTATTTTTAGTGTTATGTTTGGATTCCTTTTTCTTTTTGTGTGTATTTCTTTTTTTTTTTAAACATCTTTATTGGAGTATAATTGCTTTACAATACTGTGTTAGTTTCTGCTTTATAACAAAGTGAATCAGCTATACATATACATATATACCCATATCTCCTCCCTCTTGTGTCTCCCTCCCACCCTCCCTACCCCACCCCTCTAGGTGGTCACAAAGCACTGAGCTGATCTTCCTGTGCTATGCGGCTGCTTCCCACTAACTATCTATTTTACATTTGGTAGTATATATAAGTCCATGCCACTCTCTCACTTCGTCCCAGCTTACCCTTCCCCCTCCCCGTGTCCTCAAGTCCATTCGCTATGTCTGCGTCTTTATTCCTGTCCTGCCCCTAGGTTCTTCATAACCATTTTTTTTTTTTAGATTCCACATATATGTGTGTTAGCATATGGTATTTGTTTTTCTCTTTCTGACTTACTTCACTCTGTATGACAGACTCTAGATCCATCCACCTCACTACAAATAATTCAATTTCGTTTCTTTTTATGGCTGAGTAATAGTCCATTGTATATATGTGCCACACCTTCTTTATCCATGCATCTGTAAATGGACACTTAGGTTGCTTCCATGTCCTGGCTATTGTAAACAGAGCTGCAATGAACATTGTGGTACATGACTCTTTTTTTTTTTTTTTTTTTAGTTATTTCTGAGATATACATTTTAAAGTAATAACTAGGATTATGGGCTTCCCTGGTGGCGCAGTGGTTGAGAATCTGCCTGCCAATGCAGGGGACACGGGTTCGAGCCCTGGTCTGGGAAGATCCCACATGCCATGGAGCAACTGGGCCCGTGAGCCACAATTACTGAGCCTGCGCATCTGGAGCCTGTGCTCCGCAACAAGAGAGGCCGCGATGGTGAGAGGCCCGCGCACCACAATGAAGAGTGGTCCCCACTTGCCGCAACTAGAGAAAGCCCTCGCACAGAAACGAAGACCCAACACAGTCATAAATAAATAAAGAAAGAAAGAACGTGAATTTCTTTAAAAAAAAAACAAAAAAAAAAACTAGGATTATGACTTATAACATTATACCAGAACATATAAGATTTTTAGAAGTTTCATGTAATGTCTGAAACATTTATATTAACATATTTCCATACAAATAACCCAATGAAAGTTTAGTATTAGTTGTTTTGTTTGTTTGTTTATACTGCAGGTTCTTATTAGTCATCAATTTTATACACATCAGTGTATACTTGTCAATCCCAATCGCCCAATTCAGCACACCACCATCCCCACCCCACCGCGGTTTTCCCCCCTTGGTGTCCATATGTCTGTTCTCTACATCTGTGTCTCAACTTCTGCCCTGCAAACCGGCTCATCTGTACCATTTTTCTAGCTTCCACATACATGCGTTAATATATGATATTTGTTTTTCTCTTTCTGACTTACTTCACTCTGTATGACAGTCTCTAGATCCATCCACGTCTCAACAAATGACTCAATTTCGTTCCTTTTTATGGCTGAGTAATATTCCATTGTACATATGTACCACATCTGCTTTATCCATTCGTCTGTCGATGGGCATTTAGGTTGCTTCCATGACCTGGGTATTGTAAATAGTGCTGCAATGAACATTCGGGTGCATGTGTCTTTTTGAATTACGGTTTTCTCTGGGTATATGCCCAGTAGTGGGATTGCTGGGTCATATGGTAATTCTATTTTTAGTTTTTTAAGGAACCTCCATACTGTTCTCCATAGTGGCTGTATCAATTTACATTCCCACCAACAGTGCAAGAGGGTTCCCTTTTCTCCACACCCTCTCCAGCATTTGTTGTTTGTAGATTTTCTGATGATGCCCATTCTAACTGGTGTGAGGTGATACCTCATTGTAGTTTTGATTTGCATTTCTCTAATAATTAGTGATGTTGAGCATCTTTTCATGTGCTTCGTGGCCGTCTGTATGTCTTCTTTGGAGAAATGTCTATTTAGGTCTTCTGCCCATTTTTGGATTGGGGTGTTTGTTTCTTTAATATTGAGCTGAATGAGCTGTTTATATATTTTGGAGATTAATCCTTTGTCAGCTGCTTCGTTTGCAAATATTTTCTCCCATTCTGAGGGTTGTCTTTTCGTCTTGTTTATGGTTTTCTTTGCTGTGCAAAAGCTTTGAAGTTTCATTAGGTCCCATTTGTTTATTTTTGTTTTTATTTCCATTACTCTAGGAGGTGGATCAAAAAAGATCTTGCTGTGATTTATGTCAAAGAGTGTTCTTCCTATGTTTTCCTCTAAGAGTTTTATAGTGTCCAGTCTTACATTTAGGTCTCTAATCCATTTTGAGTTTATTTTTGTGTATGGTGTTAGGGAGTATTCTAATTTCATTCTTTTACTTGTAGCTGTCCAGTTTTCCCAGCACCACTTATTGAAGAGACTGTCTTTTCTCCATTGTATATCTTTGCCTCTTTGACATGACTCTTTTTGAATTATGGTTTTCTCAGGGTATATGCCCAGTAGTGGGATTGCTGGGTCATATGGTAGTTCTATTTTTAGTTTTTTAAGGAACCTCCATACTGTTCTCCATAATGGCTGTATCAATTTACATTCCCACCAACAGTCCCTTTTCTCCACAGCCTCCCCAGCATTTACTGTTTGTAGATTTTTTGGTGATGGCCATTCTGACCGTTGTGAGGTGATACCTCATTGTGGTTTTGATTTGCATTTCTCTAAAGATTAGTGATGTTGAGCATCCTTTCATGTGTTTGTTGGCAATCTGTACATCTTCTTTGGAGAAATGTCTATTTAGATCTTCTGCCCATTTTTGGATTGGGTTGCTTGTTTTTTTGATATTGAGCTGCATGAGCTGCTTGTATATTTTGGAGATTAATCCTTTGTCAGTTGCTTCATTTGCAAATATTTTCTCCCATTTTTGTGTGTATTTCTATTATAGAGTTTTGGTTTGTTGTTACCATGAGCTTTTTATAGATATAGATATAAGTATAGATATAGATATAGAAGATATGATATATATGATATGATATATGATTGATATATGAAGATATGATATATGATTGTTTTAAGTTGCTGATCTCTAAATTTCCAATGCATTTTTAAAACCCTGCATTTGTATTCTCCTCCCTTCATGATTACTGTTTGTTTGGTTTTCTTAATTTATTTATTTATTTATTTATCTTTGTCTGGGTTGGATCCTTATTGCTGCACACAGGCTTTCTCTAGTTGCAGCGAGCGGGGGCTACTCTTCGTTGCGGTGCGCGGGCTTCTCATTGCGGTGGTTTCTCTTGTTGCAGAGCATGGGCTCTAGGTGCACAGGCTTCAATATTGTGGCATGCAGACTCAGTAGTTGTGGCTCGTGGGCTCTAGAGCGCAGGCTCAGTAGTTGTGGCGCACAGGCCTTGTTGCTCCGCAGCATGTGGGATCTTCCCGGATCAGGGCTCGAACCCGTGTCCCCTGAATTGGCAGGCAGATTCTTAACCACCGTGCCACCAGGGAAGTCCCATGATTACTGTTTTCGATATCATATTTTACATCTGTTTCAGGTATCTATGAACGGCTTATTGTGGATATGATTTTACTTCTTTTGCCTTTTAACCTCCTTACTAGCTTTGTGTGCAGATGATTTCCTGCCTTTACTTTATGTTTGCCTTTACCAGTGTACTTTTTCATTTCATATTTTTTTCTTAATTGAAGTATAGTTGATTTACAATGTTGTGTTAGTTTTATTTCACAATTTTCTTGTTTCTAGTTATGGCCTTTTCTTTTTGCCTAGAGAAGTTCCTTTAACCTTTGTTGTAAAGCTGGTTTGGTGGTGCTGAATTCTTTTAGCTTTTGCTTGTCTGTAAAGCTTTTGATCTCTTTTTCAAATGTGAATGAGAGCCTTGCTGGGTAGAGTATCTTTGGTTGTAGTATTTTCTCTTTCATCACTTTAAATATATCATGCCACTCCCTTCTGGCCTGCAGGGTTTCTGCTGAAAAATCAGCTGAAGCCTTATGGGAGTTTCCTTGTATGTTATTTGTTGCTTTTCCTTTGCTGCTTTTAATTTTCTCTCTTTATCTTTAATTTTGTCACTTTAATTACAGTGTTCCACTTTGGGTTCACCCTGTATGGGACTCTCTGTGTTTCCTGGATTAGGGTGACTGTTTCCTTTCCCAGCTTAGGGAATTTTTCAACTTAGTTACAAGTTAGTTACATTTCCCACTTACCTTGGAGAAGTGGCCTTCTGTAGGAGACATCCTATGCATGCTAGCAGCTCACTCCCCTCTCATCACCCAAGCTATATGCTCTAGGGGCTCCCGTTATGAGGGCTGCATGGATCCTCTGTTGTGGCAGGCTGAATATGTGGGTGGGCTGCATGGATCCTCTGTTGTGGCAGGCTGAGTATGTGGGTGATGTGGTAGGCTTGGTTGGCCCCTAATCCAGTTGGTTGCAAGGCCCTGCCTTGTGCTGAAGCTGCTGGTTGCTAGTTTCCGGGGCTGGGTCATGAGGCAGGTGACTGCAGAACCCCCGGGGGCCTTGGGGATAGGGCTGGCTTACTGGTGAGCAGAGTCAGGTCCAAAAGACTCCAGGGCTGTTGCCCACCCACTAGTGGGTGAAACCAGGTCCTGGGGTTAGTAACAGACTACTGGCAGGCAGAGCTGGGTCCTGGAGTCTGGCTGTAGGGCTCAGGGATCCCAGAGCTGGTTTCAGATTGCTGGGGGGGGTGGTTCCTGACACAGTTGGGTACATGGTCCAGGGTGTCCCAAAGGTTGTGTTGGCCTGCTAATGGGCAGGGCCAGGTCTGCTGTAGGCAGGCTGGGTCCACAGGCTGCAGGATCGTAGGTTTCTTGGATCTTATGTCTGCCCCCTGGTGGGTGAGGCTGCTCTAGATGCTAGTGCAGCCTTCCTGGAGGACAGGACCAGTGCCTGCTCACTGGTGGGTGGAGCAGCATCATGGCCCTCTGATGGGCAGGGCCATGTCTAGAGGTGTGTCTAGAGGCAGCTATAAGCTCAGGAAGTCTTTAAGCAGGCTGTTTGCTGATGGGTGGAGCTGCTTACCCAGACAGTTAGTTGTTTGGTCTAAGGCATCCCAGCACTAGAGCCTACAGGTCTTGGCGCTAATGAGCTGGAGGGAGAATCCCACAAGGGCGTCCATCCAAACCAGTAGGCATGCGGTAAAAGGAGCTCCCAAGTATGACTGACACCAGTGTCTATGCCCCCAGGGCGAGCCACAGCCACCCTCGACCCCCCACCTCTCCAGGAGGCTCTCCAAGACCAAAAGGTAGGTCTGGCCCAGGCTCCTATCAAATTACCGCTTTTGCCCTGGGTCCCAGTATGTGTGAGATTTTGCATGCTCCATTTAACTGTGAAGTCTCTACTTCCCCCGGTCCTTTGGCACTCCCAAAATTAAGCCCCCACTGGCCTTCAAAGACACATGCCCTGGGGGCTTGTCTTCCCAGTTCAGGACCCCCAGGCTAGGGAGCCTGATGAGGGGCTAAGAGCTCTCACTCCCGTGAGAGAACCTCTGCAATATAACTGTTCTCCATTGTGTGGATCGCCCACCCAGGAATATGGGGCTTGATTATATTATAAGTCTGCCCCTCCTACTTGTCATACTGTGATTCCTTCTTTCTGTCTTTAATTGTAGAAGATCTCCTCTGGTAGGTTCCAGTCTTTTTCACTGATGGTTGTTCTACAAGTAGTTGGGATTTTGGTGTGCTCATGAAAGGAGGTGAGCTCAAGTCTTTCTACTGTGTCATCTTAACCAAACTCCCTCAATACATTCTTTAAAATACAGTAAACCTGTTGCCCAAAAAACAAAAACACAACAAAGAGTAGATGTTTAATGATGTTGATTTCTTGTGTGATGACTGGAAACCTCATTTCAATAATTTAATAATCAATAAAATGATAATTACATTTCAAAATAATGAAGATCTTAGAAAAACTCATTAAAAAAATGAAATATTTTTAGCATAGCAAGTATGCATATTTTTATATTCTATGTGTGAACATCATTTTATGATATTAACATATCAAAAATCTCTGTATTTGCATAAACAGAATCACCAATCCCAGTTCTGCCAGATAATAAACAGTTTACTGAATTTAAAATTCCAATTTGTAGGTCTAAATTTTATTTCAGTGATAATTGTTCTCAAATCAATGACTGAAACATCACTGCTTTAAAGAATGGGGCATGAGTGCCCTCTTGTGATAGAATAAGCATTTAAATGAATTTGTAAATATCTTTCAGTTGCATATGAAGTAATTTGAACTGAGTCATTTCACAAACACAAATTGCCCTCTATTGCTAGGCCAATTTGTACCAGTGCTTTTAAGTGCAGAAATAACAAATACCTGAAGAACTTGATTAATGTTAATAGACAATATGAATAAGTCACATAAAAATGCTATTCCTTCAATTATTCTGGTAGCTCCAATAAAAGTCAAATATGACAGAGGCTCTTTCAACTGATCATCACTTAACTGTCTCGCAAATGCTCTCCATTCCTGCTTAGTAGCTAGACGTGCTCCCAGAACATGAGGAAGTCTCAGGACCATACAGGTAGGCTCCTGTATGCTTCAACTCTCTAGCTCCCAATGGGTGGAGTGTCTACTTTCCAAGGGTCAGTTGTTTGATCCTAAACCTACTTATATCAATTGTATTTGTACTCAAATTATGTAAATAAATTTAAAAATATGGAAAATAATGATTTATTAAAAGAAAAAAACGTGTTTTTAGGTAAAACAAAACTAAGTTGGATGCTTTGAAATGACTTCAGAAAATGTAATCAGGGAAAAACTTTCTGAGATCGTACATGGGCAAGAAAACTAAAAATCAAGAATAGAAGGGCTTCCCTGGTGGCGCAGTGGTTGAGAATCTGCCTGCTAATGCAGGGGACACGTGTTCGAGCCCTGGTCTGGGAAGATCCCACATGCCACGGAGCAGCTGGGCCCGTGAGCCACAACTGCTGAGCCTGCGCGTCTGGAGCCTGTGCCCCGCAACGGGAGGGGCCGCGATAGTGAAAGGCCCGCGCACCGCGATGAAGAGCGGTCCGCGCACCGCGATGAAGAGCGGTCCCCGCACCGCGATGAAAGAGTGGCCCCCGCTTGCCGCAACTAGAGAAAGCCCTCGCACGAACTGAAGACCCAGCACAGCCAAAAATAAATAAATAAATAAATAAATAAAGTAGCTATAAAATTAAAAAAAAAAAAAAAAAGAATAGAAGTCATAAAAATCTAAAAGAATTATAAATACAGTAGCATCAAAACATCAGCAGGCTACTTAAAAAATAATTTTTAATAAACGCCTTAGCCTAAAATCAAAAGGCTGGTAAAAATACTCCTTTTCATATTTTATACTAAAATATTTTAGGTACATATGATCTTTTTGAATGATTCTCTACTTTAATTGACTCTGCTGATTCAATGAGTCTGAAGGGTAATCAATGAGTCTGATGGGGGTATTTTTCCCCCATCTGCTCACACTTTATATATATTTAGTTAAAAACTTGTATGGAATGTGGATCTGGCCAGATTCTAAAATGAATTTGGGTCTGTGTGACCTGAAATCAGGAAATCTGTCTCTGGTTAAAAATTAAACCATAATTTGGGACTTCTCTGGTGGCGCATTGGTTAAGAATCCACCTGCCAATGCAGGGGACACAGGTTCAAGCCCTGATCCAGGAAGATCCCACATGCCGCAGAGCAACTAAGCCTGTGCACGCCAACTACAGAGCCTGCGCTCTAGAGCCCGCGAGCCATCTTTTTTGACCCACCTCCTAGAGAAATGGCAATAAAAACGAAAATAAACAAATGGGACCTAATGAAACTTAAAAGCTTTTTCACAGCAAAGGAAAGCATAAACAAGATGAAAAGACAACCTCAGAATGGGAGAAAATACTTGCAAATGAAGCAACTGACAAAGGATTAATCTCCAAAAGTTACAAGCAGCTCATGCAGCTCAATATCAAAAAAACAAACAACCCAATCCAAAACTGGGCAGAAGACCTAAATAGACATTTCTCCAAAGAAGATGTACAGATTGCCAACAAACACATGAAAGGATGCTCAACATCACTAATTTTTAGAGAAATGCAAATCAAAACCACAATGAGGTATCACCTCACAACGGTCAGAATGGCCATCACCAAAAAATCTACAAACAATAAATGCTGGAGAGGGTGTGGAGAAAAGGGAACCCTCTTGCACTGTTGGTGGGAATGTAAATTGAAGCAGCCACTATGGAGGACAGTATGGAGGTTCCTTAAAAAACTAAAGATAGAACTATCATACGACCCAGCAATCCCACTACTGGGTATATACCCTGAGAAAACCATAATTCAAAAAGAGTCATGTACCACAATGTTCATTGCAGCTCTATTTACAATAGCCAGGACATGGAAGCAACCTAAGTGTCCATTGACAGATGAATGGTAAAGAAGGTGTGGCACATATATACAATGGACTATTACTCAGCCATAAAGAGAAACAAAATTGAGTTATTTGTAGTGAGGTGGATGGACCTAGAGTCTGTCATACAGAATGAAGTAAGTCAGAAAGAGAAAAACAAATACCATATGCTAACACATACATATATGGAACCTAAAAAAAAAAAATGGTTATGAAGAACCTAGGGGCAGGACAGGAATAAAGACGCAGAAGTAGAGAATGGACTTGAGGACATGGGGAGGGGGAAGGGTAAGCTGGGACGAAGTGAGAGAGTGGCATGGACTTATATATACTACCAAATGTAAAATAGATAGCTAGCAGGAAGCAGCCGCATAGCACAGGGAGATCAGCTCACTGGTTTGTGACCACCTAGAGGGGTGGGATAGGGAGGGTGGGAGGGAGACACAAGAGGGAGGAGATATGGGGATATACGTATATGTACAGCTGATTCACTTTGTTATAAAGCAGAAACTAACACACCATTGTAAAGCAATTATACTCCAATAAAGATGTTAAAAAATTAAAAAATTTTAAAAAAAAGACTTGAAAAAGAATAAAGCCCGTGAGCCACAACTACTGAGTCCGTGTGTCACAACTACTGAAGCCCGTGCACTTAGAGCCCGTGCTCCGCAACAAGAGAAGCCACCGCAATGAGAAGCCTGTGCACCACAACGAAGAGTAGCCCCTGCTCACCGCAACTAGAGAAAGCCTGCACGCAGCAACAAAGACCCAACACAGCCAAAATATAAATTAATTAATTAACTAAAAAAAAAAATCAAACCATAACATTTGGCAGTGACATCTGGGAATATTTGTGCAAACTTTTGACCCCTAAAATTACACTGCTTTTATGCTGCTAACATTAATGTTTTGTACAAAAGGTTTATGTACATGACAATTGTCTGGAATCTTCACCAAAGTAGGTCATTCCACACTCATTTTAAATAAAGCTAAATGACATTATCTAAGTCGGAGCATAGTTTTTCATGGTGACATGACCAACTACAGCAACAGATCAGAGGGCTTCCACCTCATTTTTTAAATAATTTTTTAATTACCCAGGAAATTGTGAATATAACTAGCTCAAATCAATGTAAATGGCCAATGTTTTTCTGAATTACATTTACTTTAAAAATTTTAAGCACCTACTATGCATTCCTTCTGTTTTTTCCTTGAACTTATACAGCAATATCAGAAACTGTCACACTGATTGGCAGATTTTGATATATAATTGTCTTATTTTGGATTCCATGATAGAATGTAATTGTGAAAGTACCAGAATACATGTATTCACACATTATGTACTCAATTACTTAGCATTTACTATGTGCCAGGTTCTGTTCTTAGCTAAACGGAGAATAAAACATAAAAATTCCTGGCCTTGTAGAGCTTACATTTGGTAGGGAAGAATATAAAAACCAATAAACACAAAACTTAGTGTGTCAGGAGGCGATACGTGCTTTAGGAAAAAACAGAGGAGAGAGAGACAGGTGGGGAGTGTTGGGCCAGGGCTGCAATTCTAAATAGGCTGGCCTAGAAATGCAAATAGAAACCACAATGGGAGATCACCTCACACCTGTCAGAATGGCTATAATCAAAAAGAACACAAATAACACTGCTATACTTAAAATAGGTAACCAACAAGAACCTACTGAAGAGCACAGGGAACTCTGCTCAATATTCTGTAATAACCTAAATGGGAAAAGAATTTGAAAAAAAACAGATGTATGTATATGTATGACTGAATCACTTTGCTGTACACCTGAAACTAACACAACATTGTAAATCAACTATAGTCCCAGCCAATGATGTAAATTCCCAGTTCAAGGGCAGGAAAAGATGATATGAGATGTCTCAGCTCAAACAGTGAGGCAGGAAAAAAGGAACAAAATCCTCCTTCCTCTGCCTTTTGTTGTATTCAGACCCCCCATGGATTGGATAATGCTCACCCACTTTAAGGAGGACAATCGACTTTACTGAGTCTACCAATTCAAATACTAATTTCAGCTGGAAAAAGAAATTCTGACATATGTCACAACATGGATGAAACTTGAGGACATTATACTAAGTTAAATAAGCCAGTCACAAAAGGACAAATATTGTATAATTCCACTTACATGAGGTAGCTAGAGTAGTCAAATTCACAGAGAAAGAAAGTAGATTGCTAGTTGCTAGGGCCCAGGGGGAGTGGGAACAGGGTGTTATTGTTTAATGAGTATGAAGTTTCAATTTTGCAAGGTGAAAAAGAGCTCTGGAGATGGATGGTGATGATGGTTACTCAACAGTATGAATGTATTTCATGCCACTTGACCATACCCTTAAAAATGGTTAAGATGGTAAATTTTACATTATGGATATTTTACCACAATAAAAAAGGTTTTAACGAAGGGAAAAAAAAAAAAACTATAGTCCAATATGAAATAAAATTTAATAAAATAAAAATTTTTTTAAAAAGAGAGTAAATCCTGAGTTCTCATCACAAAAAAAAAAGATTTTTTTTTCCTATTTCTTTAATTTTGTATCTATATGAGATGATGGATGTTCACTAAACTTGTGATAATCATTTCATAATATATGTGAGTCAAATATTTGTGCTGTACACCTTACACTTATACAGTGCTGTATGTCAATTACGTCTCAATAAAACTAGAAGAATAAAAGAATACATAACAAATGTTGGCGAGGATGTGGAGAAAAGGGAACTCTGTACACTGCTGTTGGAAATATAAGTTGGTACCGCTACTATGGAAAACAGTATGGAGGTTCCTCAAAAAACAAAAAATAGAACTACCATACGATCCAGCAGTTCCACTCCTGGGTGTATATTTGAAGAAAACAAGAACACTAATTTGGAAAGATGCGTGAACCCCTATGTTCATAGCAGTACTATTTATAATAGCAAAGATATGGAAGCAACCTAAGTGTTCATTAACAGATAAATGGATAAAGAAGGTGTGAGATGTACATATATTTGTATACACACACACACACACACACACACACACACACACTGGAATACTACTCAGCCATAAGAAAAGAATGAAATTTTGTCATTTGCAACAACATGCATTGATCTGGAGAGTATTATGCTTAGTGAAATAAATCAGACAGAGAAAGAAACACTATGTTTCACTTATATGTGGAAACTAAAAAATACAACAAACTAGTGAATATAACAAAAAAGAATCAGGCTCACAAATATAGAGAACGAACTTGTGGTTACCAGTGGGGAGAGGGGATGAGGGATGGGCAAGGTAGGGGTAGGGGATTAAGAGACACAAACTACTATGTATAAAATAAATAAGCTACAAGGATATATTGTACAGCACAGGGAATATTCCCAATACTGTAAAATAATTATAAATGTAGTATAATCTTTAAAAATTGTGAATCACCATGTTTATACCTGAAACATATATTATAAATCAACTATACCTCAATTTTTTTAAAGTTTTTAATAAGATATAGTTGAAATTTTGATAGTATATAATGAGTCTAATAAATCCTATTTCTTTTCAGAAATAAATTATTTATTAATCATAACAATTGCTTTACTTTTAGCAAATTATACTTTCTAGTTTTAAATATTGAAAATCTTAGATTGCCAATTAGGAATAATTTACCATGATCAATTTTTTTTCTCTCCCTATTTTGGAATTTAATTTTAAAGTTTTAAAAATTCAATAAATAAATAAATAAGTAGGCTGGCCTGGGAAAACCACACTGGGAAGGTGACATTTAGGTCAGGACCACTAGGAGGTGAGGGAATGAGCCAGGAAGAAACTGGAGGAAGAGCAAACCATGCCAGGAGGGGCACAGCCTTGACAAGGCCTAGTCATAAAGCAGTTTCACTTATAAGCAGAGTAACAATATAATTTATGTCCAAAGCAGGACATATGTATTAGGCAGCCTGCGACATGAGTTCCAGCAGCAATAAAACTACAGGTATCTGAAATGTAGTAATGCTCTCTTCTATACTTCTTTTTATTAAAAAAAAAAAAATACCTATCTACTACCCTAAAATTAGGAAAACAATGTGTTTTTTTCATGAAGTATGACAGCATGATGGTGAAAAGTGCCCTGGATTCCATACATGAAACTCCAGCTGCAATTTCTGCTCAGCCCAAACCACTCTACTAGTGGTAACAACAAGCTACCTAACGAACATGAAAATGGAGAAATACAGGAGTCCAAGTTAAGATATTTGTCCATTTTCCTCTAAGACAGGTTTTTAAAGAAATGAGAACCTACAGTTTTGTCAAGTTCAGATTCATTTAGTGAAAAAATGAATAATCCTTGAACCTCATTCCCTGGAGTTCTGCCTGGGAAGTTTTCTGTCCAGGATACTAATCCTTTGCATAGGTACGTGTTTACCAAGGCATAGATGTTAAAGTCACAACTTTAGAAAAATGGAGAAAACACATGACAAACTCTTTAAAAATACAGTAAGTTCTTGTCAAGAGAGCAGGAACCAGCCAGACCTTTGAGAAACACTGCTTGTTGTACGTGTGGGAAGGCAGCTCAACCACTGTTTTGTTACATAACATCAGATAAACTGCCTTTTCTGCATCTATTTTGCCATTTTTAAAATATGGAAATAATAATATATGCTTTACCCACTGCACAATATTAATGTTAGATAACATATGTTAAAAGGCTTTGACTAATATAAAGTACTATACATTGTCAACATCATTAATCATTTATTGATTATCTACTATAATTAAGCAATATGATATATGCTTATTGGGGACTGAGAGCCAGGATACCAAAAAAAAAAAAAAAAGAAAGCCAAACCTGCATAACATCTGCCCTACCCATGGAATACAATTAGAATTGTATGAATAATGTATGTGCTTTATAAAAATGCATGCAAATACTCACACTCTCTTAAATAAAGCCAAGCACTTAGTAAAGATTACAACTGGAATAAATTATTAGATAGTGCTGAGGTTTTGGAGATTATCTAATCATGATGCAAAAGTTTGCCAGGAATAGTCACTGAAAGGAATTGAGAGTTTTGTGATAGAAGGTGAGTTAGTACATAATGGGAGAAACAAAGAATAACGGGAAAAAAATAAGAAAAATTACTTTACAGTTTCACTAGAGATAGAACCAAAACAAGAATTGAAATAATGAGGATTTTGTCATTTGAAGGGGAGAAATTTGGTCTTGGCCACATTTACTTTAGCTTGACAGAGTGGCTGCAGGACTATAATCAGTGTCCCAGGTCGTGTTAGATCATTGAATTGGAAGAGCAAGATCAGATCTAGGTTGTAAAAGTGTTAATCTAGTAAAAATTTCTCCTGGTGTACCTGGGTAAAATGGAGTGAGATTAAAATAATTGTTTTAGCTGTAACTTCCTAACAATGAATAATAAGGTCAGTAGGTAAAGTATTACAGAGACTTCTCTTTCCTCCCATCCATTTTATAAACACCAAGCCTCTGCTCTTCTCTTGGGGCTGGAAGAATTTGGTTAGACATAGCTCCCCATTGTCCCTTCTGCCCATCTTCCTTCTGGACTCTGTCCCATCTGGCCATGCTCTTTCCTTCCAGATGTCTGTTTTAGCTTTTGGCCCATAATTTCTTTTGGACTGCTCATATTATCCCTTGCTTTTCAAAATCAGCTGCCAGCTGTAAAAGAAAAATTGTTCCAAACCTGGTCTGGGGCAGAACTTTTTACTTGATGTAACATCCAGCCTCTTTCTGGGAAGAAACGAGCATTCCTGATAAAATGCTTAAGCAATTTTCAGATAAACTTTAATAGAATTAAGATTTGTTCTAGGAAAGTCAAGTTAGGTAACAGTTGATATGAATCCAACCAGGAAGTTATTGGTGATGAACACAGTCTCTATAGAGACATAAAGCAGAAACCAAATTACACTGGATTGAGGAATAAAGGAGAAGTAAAGAATTGTAGACTGTGAATGTAGGTGACTGTTTCAAGAAGCTTGGCTGGGAAAAGCAAGGGAAAATGAGGTGGCAGCTTGTTTTGAAGGACAATGGACATGATTATGTTTATGTGTGGAAGGAAAGGAGGAAAAGAAAACTAGGAAAGGAAACTAGATGTTGGCTTTTTGTTCCTGAATAAAAACTTTTGCCTCTTGTTACAAATAAGATAATGTGCTCTGATTTGGTTTCACTTATTTAGAATAGATAAGCACTAGGAATCTAGAGCTGGAGTAAAGCTTATTTTTAGTACCTGGCATTAGAGAGGCAGCGCAATATAGGGTAGGGTCTCCTCAATTTGTCTGCCCACTAAACTCACATGAGGATCTTAATAAAAGTAAAGATTCCAGGGATCTGTGCCAGACCCACTGAACCAGAATATCTAAGAAGAAAGGCCTGGAAATCTGCAGTTTTAACAAGTATCTTATGAGCAAGCAAGGCTGAAAGAAAAATGGTGTAAAGCACACACTTGGGAATCAGAAAATACCTGGGCTCAAATCCTTCTTCATCACTATTTGGGCTTGTATGAATTATTCTACCTCCCTCAGTGGTTGCGTCATGGACAAAATGAAGTAATACACGTAAAGTGCCTGGTACACACAAATGTTCAACCTATATTTGGTACCTTTATTCTTAAAAATAAGACTTGTTTTAGGAAACTCCACTCCCCAAAGCCAGCTGACTGCCAGTGAAAAGTCTAGTAACCTCTAGTGAACCAGATTTTGTTAAAATAAAGCTAGTCTGAGGATTACATAATCATTCTCTTTTCCTATCAAATGGTCCTAATGGGAGTAATCTTTGAATCAGCCTGCAAGGGACCTTTTGTCCTTGCAGCAAGATTGTAATAAAACATCGACATTTTTCCTAACTAAATTTTTTAATAAGATCACAACAATTTGAGTCCGCTGAATTTATCACAACAATTTTAGTCTGAATTTTTCCAACCCCTGGACTGTGTTTACTTCCTGGCACTAATGTTTTTACTTTAGCACCATTCCATATATTCTGATACTGCCATAAAATGGTCTCCCACAGGTAACCCAGCTGGAAAGACAGAACTGTACAGGCTTTTATTAGAGGAGAGTCGTGAATTTGAGGAGGGCTACACTGTCCTCTCAGGTATAGGAATTCAAGACTAGGAACTTTGACTCACAAGGATGTTATAGCAAAGCAACAGTCATAAAATATCCAGTAGTCCAGATGCTGGAAACTGGTATAAACCAGAGAGAGAGAATTGTAGGTAGGATCTTTCTAAAAAGCTAGAATATCATATCAAACAGATATCAGGGATTGAGTAAAGCCCTAAACAGAGAACAAAGTGTAGGATAAAAAAGTTGGAATAAAAGATGAGAGCTGAGCAAGTAGAGTTAATTGGATCAATGGATATCTTTGGCCTGAGGCCACCTTGTTGAATTTAAAGTAGACTCACCCCAGAGAGTAATGCTGGGCCTGACAAAGAAGCTTAAAGCTGGAGAGTGTTTTTGAATATCCGTAATTGACCTGGATTTGGGCTTTGATTTTCCTGCTTCTCCTTTTGTTTATTTATGTAGTTGAAATATCTGCATTCTTTTACTTTCACTTAATAGGGAGGGATTAATTTGGTCACTTTACCAGACTCAGCTTCACTTTGAACAGGCTTTGATCTAATGGGTTCAGCTTTGGATTAAAGTTGTTACAGGGCGGGATGAGGCAAATTGCAGCAGCAATCAGGGACCAAAACGGCAGCCTGGCAGAGGAGCAAAACTAAAAAAGCAGAAGGACAGTAAATGTGAAGCGTCTTGGGAAAGGAGATGGAAACAAAGGCCTAAAAAGACTAGGTTACTCCAGTGTAGCCATCCTAGAAAGCAGAGAGGGAAGCTAGTGAGTTAGGTGAGGGAGATGGTGGGTCAGTGAGATGCAGTAGAAGAAAGATCCAAACAAACAGGTACCCAGAGAGGTCTCCGATAACCCAAGTACTGGAATCACTGAAAAATACTTTGAACAAGGACTCCTTCCCTCTGCCCAGAATGCTTTTCTCTGAGATATCCACAGGACTTACTCTCTTATTCAGACTTGATCAAAACGTGTCCTTTACAACAAAGCCTTCTCTGTTCATCCTATCTAAAATGCCAACACCTTCACACACACACACACACACACATCTCCTTCTCCAGCTGTCTTGTTTTTTCTGTTTTTTTGGCATTACTACGGATATACGTTTACTTCTTAAAGTTTCAATTCACTAGGAAGATATAACAATTCTGTATTTGCATGCACTTAATAACATGGCCTCAAATATATAAAGCAAAATTTACAGAACTATAAGTAGAAATGGATAACTCAAAAATTATTTCATTAACTGATAGAACAAGCAGACGAAAATTCATTAAGAGCAAGATTTTAACAATGCATTACAAACTTGATCTAATGATTTTATCTAGATGACTACACACAGCATCTGCAGAACATATTCTTCTCCAGTGCCCATGGAACACTCACCAAGGTCAAACATACACTGGGCCACAAGCAAATCTCAACAAACTTCAAAGGATAGCAATCATATAAAGTATGTTTTCTGACCATAATGCAATATCAAAAATATATCTAAGAAGTCCCTGTATCCAGAAATAGAGACAGATGTAGAGAACAAACATATGGACACCAAAGGGGGAAAGTGGTGGGGGGGGGTGGTGGGATGAACTGGGAAACTGGGATTGACATGTATACACTAATATGTAAAAAGTAGATAACTAATAAGAACCTGCTGTATAAAAAATAAAATTAAATTTAAAAATTCAAAAAAAAAAGAATTCCATGTATAGAAACTAAAAACACACTTCTAAATAACCTGTGGGATCTGTTGTAATTATTTGTTCTTTCTGTTCTTTCTCATTTATCACACCAGAGGTCTGTCTATACTCTTCAAAAAATCAACCTGGACTTTTGTTTATTTGTTTTTATGGAAGTATAGTTGACTTACAATATTAAATATCCATATAAAATATTAGCTATATTCCTTCTGCTGTACATTACATCCTTGTGTCTTATTTATTTTATACCTAGTAGTTTATACCTCTTAATCCCTTCACCAATCTTTCCCCTCTTTCTAACCCTCTCCCCACTGATAACCACTAGTTTGTTCTCTGTATCTCTGACTCTGTTTCTGTTTTATTATAGTGACTTTTAGGTTCCACATATAAGTGATAACATACAGTATTTGTCTTTCTCTGTCTGACTTATTTAACTAAGCATAATACCTTCCAGAACCATCCATGTTGTTGCAAATGGCAAAATTTCATTATTTGTATGACTGAGTAATAAATATACCATTGTGGTATATACACCACATCTTCCTGATCCGTTCATCTATAGATGGTTACTTAGGTTGCTTCCGTATCTTGGCTATTTTAAATAATGTCACTATGAACATTGGGGTGCATGTATCTTTTGGAATTACCATTTTTGTCTTTCCTGGAAAAATAAGAAGTGGAATTGCTGGGTTAATTAATTAATTGCTGGCAGTTTTTTGTTTTTTGTTTTTTTTGGCCACGCCACATGGAACTTCCCTAACCAGGAATTGGACCCAGGCCACAGCAGTGAGAGCCTGGAATCCTAACCACTAGGTCACAGGGAACTCCCTGGTAGTTCTATTTTTAATTTTTTGAGGAAACTCCATACTGTTTTCCACAGTGACTGCACCAATTTACATCCCCACCAACAGTGTACTAGGGTACCCTTTTCTCCATATCCATGCCAACATTTGTTATTTGTAGACTTTTTGATGATAGCTATTCTGATAGGTGTGAGGTGGTATCTCATTGTGGTTTTGATTTGCATTTCTCTGATGATTAGTGATGTTGAGCATCTTTTTAAGTGCCTATCAGTATGTATTCTTGGGAAAAATACCTAGTCAGGTCCTCTGCCCAATTTTTAATTGAGTTTTTTTTTTTAAATATATTGAGTTGTATGAGTTCTTTATATATTTTGTATATTAATCCCTTATCAGACTTATCATTTGCAAATATCTTCTCCCATTCAGTAGGTTGCCTTTTCATTTTGTTGATGGTTTCCTTCACTGTGCATAAGGCTTTAAGTTTGATTAGGTCACATTTGTTTATTTTTGCTCGTTTCTCTTGCCTGAAGAAACAGATCCAAAAAAATACTGCTAAGACCTATGTCAAAGAGTGTATAGCCTGTGTTCTAGATATTTTATGGTTTCAGGGCTTACATTTAGGTCTTTAATCCATTTTGAGTTTATTTTTGTATATAGTATGAGAAAATATTATAATTTTATTCTTTTACATGTAGCTGTTCAGTTTTCCCAACACCAGTTATTGAAGAGACTATATTTTTCCCCATTGTATATTCTTGTTTCCTTTGTGGTACTAATTGACTATATGTGCATGGGTTTATTTCTGGGCTCTCTATTCTGTTCATTTATCTATGTGTTTTTGTGCCAGTACCATAATGTTTTGTTTGTTTGTTTTTTTAAATATTTATGTATATAGATGCATCAGGTCTTAGTTGCATTTTAGTTGTGGCATGCGGGATCTTGTTCCCTGACCAGGGATCAAACCCAGGCCCCCTGCATTGGGACCTTGGATTCTTAGCCACTGGACCACCAGGGAAGGCCCCACCATAATGTTTTGATTACTGTAACTTTGTAGTATAGTCTGAAGTCAGTTCTTTTTGCCAAGATTGATCTGGCTATTAGGGGTCTTTTGTGATTCCATATAAATTTAGGGTTATTTTTTTCTAGTCTTGTGAAAAATGTCATGGGTATTTTGATAAGGATTGCATTAAATCTGTAGATTGCTTTGGGTAGCAAGAACAGTTTAACAATATTAATTCTTCCTATCCATGAGCATAGAATCTCTTTCCATTTATTTGTACTGTCTTCAATTTCCTTCATCAATGTCATAGTTTTCAGAGTATATGTCTTTTACCTCCTTGTTAAACTTATTCCTAGGTATTTTATTCTTTTTGATATGATTGTAAATGAGATTGTTTTCTTGATTTCTCTTTTTGATAGTTCATTATTAGTGTACAGAAATGCAACAGATTTCTGTATATTAATCTTGTATCTTGCAAATTTACTGAATTCACTTGTCAGTTCTAATAGTTTTTTGGTGGCTTGTTTAGGTTTTTCTATATATATAGTATCATGCCATCTGCAAATAGGGAGAGTTATATTTCTTCCCTTCTAATCTGGGTGACTTTTACTTCTTCTTGACTGATTGCTGTGGTGAAGACTTCTAATACTATGTCAAGTAGAAATGGTAAGAGTTGGCTTCCTTGTCATATTCCTGATCTTAGAGGAAAAACTTTCAGTTTTTCACCACTGAGTATGATGTTAGCCATGGGTTTGTCGTATACACCTTTATTATGTTGAGGTATGTTCCCTCTATACCCACTTGTTGTGAGAAGTGAACATCATGAACGGATGTTGAATTTTTTCAAATACTTTTCTTCCAGCCCTCCTGTAAGCCCCACTGATTTTCAAATCCGTTAAGGGGGCTTGTCTTCGCAGTGCTGGACCCCAGAGCTCCAGTGCCTAATATGGGGCTTGAACCCCTTGCTCCTTAGAGAGGATCCCTGAGCCTGTGATAATCCCCTCCTCTTCTGGGTCACCCACTAGAGGTGTGGGTCCTGACTAGATCGTTTCTCCTCTCGTCCTACCAGACTCCATGTGGTTCTTCCTTTACAGCCGTGGTTGTAGAAGAGCCATTCTGCTGGTCTTCATGCTGTTCTCAGAGAGAGTTGCTCTATATGTAGTTGTAGTTTCGATGTGTTTGGGTGGGGGAGGTGAGCTCAGGGCCTTCCTACTCTGCTATCTTGACCCCGGTCCCTGTCTTGTTTTTCTTCTTAGTTATTATCAGTGTCTAACACATCATATATTTTACTTATTTATCGTGTTTATTAGTCTTACCCACTAAAATGTGAACTCCATGACAGAGATCTTTGTCAGTTTGTTCTTTGTTGTATCCCCTACACCTAGAACAGCACTGGGCACATATTGTTAGTTAACACTCAACAAATACTTCTTACAATAAATATTGAAGAGTTTGTTAGCAAATCATGAAGATAACTTGTTAAAAATAATTAGAAGTACCAGAACACAATTTATGCATTCTGTTGTGGGGAAGTGGGAAGGAAAGATAGTACTGAGAAAATAATTTAATAAAGAGTATCATGAACCTTAGAATTGAAAAGGGATCTTGGAAAAAATCTAGTTGGAAACTATTCTTGTTATGGACTGATTGTTTGTGCCCCACCCCCAAGAATTCATATTTAACCTCCAATGTGATGGTATTAGGAGGTGGGGCCTTTGGGAGGTACTTAGGTTTAGAGGTTATTAAGGTAGAGTGCACATGATGGGATCAGTGCCCCTATAAGAAAGAAAAGGACAACAGTTTCCTCTCTCTGTAATGTGAGGACACACAGAGAAGGCAGCCACCTACAAGCCAGGAAGAGAGCCCTCACCAGGAAGTGAATCCGCCAGCCCCTTGATCTTGGACTTCCCAGCCTCTAGAACTGTGAGAATTAAATGTCTTTCATTTAAGCTGCCCAGGCTGTTGTATTTTGTTCTAGCAGCCCAAGCTGACTAACACAATCCTAATGAACTTTAATAGAATATTGGTTAAATAAATTATGGTATAGCCATATGACTGAATACTATGCAACTGGTTAAATAAAGAATGAGGAAGCTATTTGATATTATAGAAAGATCTCAAGATACACCATATTAAAAGAAAAAATCAACATGAAAACAGTATAGATGAGTACTGCTTTTTGTATAAAAAGAAGCAAAACCAAGAATATGTCTTTGTATATGCTTATATAAACATAAATGTTTGAGGATACATAAAAGGGAAGAAAGTAGGGTAGGAACTAGGCAGATGGTGGACAAGCATGAAGAAACACTTTGCACTTCACAATATTTTACATTTTTATTTTTGAACTATGTGAACAAATTGCCTTTTCAAAAGAATAAGTTAAAAAATGTAAATCCCTGACGTCCCTCTGGAACTCAAGACTGCCTGCCCAACATCTCCCCTGAAGTGTCTAATAGGCTTCTCAGATATGACATGTCCAAAATGGAAAATCTGATTTTCCCCCTCAAACCTGCTCCTCTCCCACTCTTCCCTAACGCAGTACAACACACCAGCCACGCTCTTACTCAAGTTCTGAATCTGAGACCTACTCTTAATTTCTCTTTCTTCTACCCTAGTGAATTTGTGAACAAGTCCCATTGTTTCTGCCATCATGACAGAGCCCTAATATGCCCACTTCTTACTGTTTCTACCGTTATTACTCCAGTCCCAGCCACTGTCACCACTAACCTGGACCTCTGCAATAGCCTCGGAGGTGTGACTCAAAGTAAGACCCACAGACAAGAACTGCTTGTTTCTAGCCCACAACAACATAAGAACCTTGCAATAAAATGAAATACAACTGCTTCGCTAAGCATAATATTTAGTTCAACTAACAATTTTTTTCATAGCAAGACTTTCTTGATAAAAGAAGGGATGCATTGATTTGTACTCTGGAGGAAGCTCTGTATTTCTTTGCAGAGCAGCCCTTCACTGTTGCTGCTGACACTGCTTCCACTCTTGCCCACTTAAACATATACCCATTCTTTGTATAGTACCCCAAAATTATTTTTAAAACATTAATCACATCATGTTGCTCCCAGCTTAAAACCCTCCAGAGCCTTCCCATGGCAACTAGAATAAAATCTAAGCCCCTTACCAAATTCTAAATGGACTTATCTGACCTGGCCCATCTCTCCTTCATTACACTCCAGTCAAGTTCTTTCCCATCTCTGGGACTTTGGGCCTTTTGTCCGGAATTATTCTCTCCTATATCTTCTTGTGGCTGATAGAGTGTCATTATTTAGGTCTTAGCTCAGATGAATGGTGATATGGTGAAGGTTATAAGTGACCTTATCCCCCCCAGCTTTTTATTTATTTTTGCTTTTAGGAAATTTAGAATGAAATATATGACTCTCTTCCTGAAGTTGGACAGAATCTTATGCTATAGATTATTGTGTGTTATGAGCTGAATTGTGTCTCCCAAAAAATTGTACAGTGAAGGCTTAACCCCTAGTACCTCCAAATGTTAATGTACTTGAGATAGGATCTTTTAAGAGATAAATTAAAATGAGGCTAACAGGGTGGGCCCTAATCCAATATGCTTGGCCTTGGTCCTTATAAGAAGAGGAGATTAAGACACAGACACACAGAGGGGGAAGAACATGTGAAGACAACCAGCTACAAGCAAGGAGAGGCCTCAGAAGAAACCAAGCCTGCCAGCACTTGATCTCAGATTTCCAGCCTCCAAAATTGTGAGAAAATAAATTTCTGTTGTTTAAACCACCTAGTCTGTGGTACTTTGTTATGGCAACCATTGCAAACTAATACCCTGTGTATTAACTAACATCTCTCCTGACTTGCTTTGAGTACTGCATCCTAATTTTTCTTTCTTTCCCTCTGATATTTTATTTATTTTATTATTCTTTTCTCTGTGTGTTTATGTAGCCACCTCAAATCCTTTTTGGAATCTGTTGATCCCCTGAGGTATGTCTGATAAAAAAGTGGGATTAAGATTAATTTGCCAGTTCTTAATAAATCCTCCTGGTTGACTGGACTCAACACATCTCCTTATTACCTGACTGGATTCTGCATTCCTTTTATATTTTCTTTGTGTGGCATCAATTCTATAGCTATTTAATTGACAGGTTAGGAGAGACAGATATCAACAGATATGAACAGGTAATTGCTATCCAACGACAAAGGGCAATCTTAGAGATATGTACCTGGCACTGTGGTAGCAGGAACCAAGGCATGTTCTACTCCATTTGAGTAGGAGACCACTAAACTGAATCTTGAAGGATGAGCAGGTACTCCAAGCAGAAGCAGTAGCATGTATTGTACAGAGGCATGAAGCACAGATTGCATGAGATACATGAACTAGTTTAACCACAGTATAAAGTATACCTGGGGAAATGTGGAGAAGTGAGCCAGGCCAGATGAGCAAATACCCACAAGGCAGGGTTATATACTTCATACCAAGGAGTTTAAATTTTTCTGATAAGTGATGAGTTTTAAGCAGCAGAGTATCATGATTAGAGTTTCATTTTAGAGATTGCCTCTGGCAGCATCACAGAGGGTGAATTCAAAGCAGAGAGATGAGTAAAAAGGACTACAGCAAAAAAATTGAAGGGCTATTTGGCAACATCTGTCAGCACTAAAAATCTATATACTTTTTGACTCAGCAATTCCACTTGGAGGAATTTATCCTATGGGTCCACTTGCACAGGTATAGAAGGTTATATACACGGTTATTCATAGCACCTAAATGTTCAGTAGTCACCCATGAAATGAAATAAAGCTATTTAAAAAATTTTATGTATTGATATAGAATGATTTCCAAAAGTTATTAAACTACAAAAAATTAATTTGCAGAACAACATGCAGTATATTTCACCTCTTAAGTAAAAAAGACAAACAAAAGTATTTTATGCATTTAATATGCATGCAGTACATGAAAAAAACAACATATGCATAAAATATCTCAGGAAGGAAACACTAGAAACTGATAGCATGTATTTGCTTCCAGAGAGGTGAACTGGGTGGATGAGATGAGTGGGAACAGACATTTCACTAGAGCTTTTGAGTCTGGCATCATGTGAGTGTATTACCGATTCCTAAATAAATAAATTCAGTGTTAATTTAAGGGAGGGAGGTACTCCTCGTCGATAGAGAGGGTTCCTGAATTAAGACAGTAGCAATCACAGGTGGAGAAAAAAAGGGGTAGATAAGAAAAAGTTAAGGAAACAGAAACAAAAGAATTTCCTGACTCTATAGAGATGACACATAAGAGAAGAGAGCTTATAATAGCCCCTGATTTCTGACCTGGGAAACTAAGTGACTATATTGGTGCCACATACCAAGTTAATGAATGCAAAGAGAGTAACAAGTTTAAAGAAAAGAAAATGCGTACAACTGGGGACATGTTATGTTTCAAGTGTTTTGGAGCCACATATCTAATTGCCTACTAGGTAACTTATTCATCCAGTGAAGTGTGCTAACTAACAAGAGAATATAAATGGCGGGAAAATGACCTGTCAGAGAGGTATTGGTCAAGAGATACAAACAGAAGATTTTGGGACTTCCCTGGTAGCGCAGTGGTTAAGAATCTGCCTGCCCATGCAGGGGACATGGGTTCGATCCCTGGTCTGGGAAGATCCCACATGCCGTGGAGCAACTAAGCCCGTGCACCACAACTACTGAGCCTGCGCTCTGGAGCCTGCAAGCCACAACTACTGAGATCACGTGCCGCAACTACTGAAGCCCACGCACCTAGAGCCCGTGCTCCGCAACAAGAGAAGCCACCGCAATGAAAAGCCCTTGCACCGCAACGCAGAGTAGCCCCCGCTCGCCGCAACTAGAGAAAGCCTGCGCGCAGCAACGAAGACCCAACACAGCCAAAAATAAATAAATAAATATAATAAATATAATAAAAACAATAAAAAGTAAAGTTTATTAAAAAAATAAGGAAGATTTTGGAGCCATGAGAACATACGTGGTTGACATGAGTTCAATCATGTGTTCTCTGCCTGCCCCCACCCCGTCACCACCCCACATCATCTAATTCATCTGTTGCAATCCTAATCCCCAGTACCTCAGAATGTGACCATACTTGGAAATAAGGTCTACAAAGAGGTAATTAAGTTAAAGTGAGGTCATTAGAGTGGGCCTGAACCCAATATGACTGGTGTTCTTGTAAGAAAAGGAAATTTAGGCAAAGACATGAACAAGGAGAAGATGATGTGAAGACACAGAGGGAAGACAGCCATCTATAAGTCAAGAAGCCTGGCAGCCCTAACAAACCAATACAGTGATTGTAGGCAGTAGAAGCCGTAGGCATGGCTTTTAATTTTTTTAATACAAATCATAGAGGATTCTAGGAATATTGCAGCAGAAGCAACATAGCTTTTGGATCTCCCCAAATTTCACCATAAAAACAAATACATCAATTAGAGTAGTAATATAAACAGCCCACAGACAACATCTACAACAAAACTAGGTTAAAGGTAGCTTTACAAACCCCAAAATGTGAGTATGTGGGCATAAAAACCAACAGCTACAAGAGCTGCATGGTATCAGTAACAGGAAAGTAAAGAGAAGCAAAAGACAGCTGATTGACCTGAGAATCCAAAAAAAGCCAACAGGTGTTCAATGAAAAGTTCAAAGGGTCAATTTAAGAATAACAGCTGAAACTAGGAAGGGTTCTGCACACTCTAACATCAGGGGTCCATATTAAGGTCTGAAAGGGATGGAGCAGTCCTGACAATATGATCTCTCAAAACTAACCAGCAAAAGGACCCCTCAAGTATAACCTAACAAAGTCTTCACTGGTGAATTCTGCAACACTAAAAGAAGAACTAATACCAATCCTTCTCAAATTCTTCCAAAAAGTAGAATAAGAGAGAACATCTCCAAACCCATTTTATGAGGCCAACATAACCCTGATACCAAAGCCAAACAAGGACACTATAAGAAATATCAGGCCAATATCCCTGATAAGCTTGAGGGCAAAATATTTCAACAAAATATTAGCAAACCAAATTCAGGGCTATATTGAAAAGATCATATACCATGAACAAGTGGGATTTACTCCAGGGACGCGGGGATGTTTCAAAATTCAAAAATCAATCAATGTGATATGCCATGTTAACAAAATGAAGGATAAAATAAGATGGTTATCTTAATAGATGCAGAAAAAGCATTTGACAAAACCCAGCATCTGTTCATGATAAAAAATTCTGTCAACAAACTGGGTGTAGAGAGAACGCATTTCAACCTAATAAAGGTCATATGTGACACAGCTAACATCACACTCAACAGTGAAAAGCTGAAACCTTCTCCTCTAGGATCAGAAACAGGAGAATGTCCACCCTCACCACTGCTATTTAGTACTGGAAGTCCTAGCCAGAGCAATTAGGTCAGAAAAAGAAATAAAAGGCATCCAAATCAGAAAGGAAGAAGTAAATTGTATCTGTTGCAGATGACATGACTCTATATATACTCCACCAAAAATCTGTTCAGATTAATAAAACAATTCAGCAAAGTTACAGGGTATAAAACCAATATTCTAAAATCAGTTGCATTTCTATACACTAACAATGAACTATCAGAAAGAGAAATTAAAAAACACTCTCACGTATAATTGCATAAAAAAGAACAAAATATTTATGAATAAATTTAACCAAAGAGATAAAAGATCTGTACACTGAAAACTATAAGACATTGATGAAAGAAACAAAGAAATGGAAAGATATTCCATGCTCATGGATTGGAAGAATTAATATTGTTAAAATGACCATACTACCCAAGGAAATCTACAGATTCATTTCAATCCATATAAAAATTCCACTGGGATTTTTCACAGAAACAGAAAAAAAATCCTAAAATTTGTATGGAACCAGAAGACCCTGAATAGCCAAAGCTGGAGGCATCACACTTCCTGATTTCAAACTATATTACCAAACGATAGTAATCAAACAGTATGGTATTGGCATAAAAGAAAACACATAGATCAATGGAACATAATGGAGAGCGCAGAAATGAACACACACATATAAGGTCAGCTAATTGTGACACATAATCAGAAGAGAAACACCCCACCCCACCCCAGCTTTGGTTGGTTTGGTAATGTAACTATAATGTAGCTTGTGTGTTTTCTCCAGTTCTTTAATTATGTGAAACTGAAAGGCTGGTTTTCTTGTTTCCCTTTCTGGAAGATTTCTTTTTTTTAATGTGTAAGTAATTTGACCAAGTTATAATACATTTTTCAGTTAAAAATGAATTTTTTTTCAGTTAAAAATGAATTTTTCAGTTCCTTAAATGAAACTATAAGGTGGCCAAATACCTGAGGACCAAATTTATTCTAGTTATAATAAATTTAATATTTTTAAACGTAAAAAAAGAGAGCCAAGAATATGCAATGAGGAAAAGAGAGTTTCTTCAATAATGATCTTGGGAAAATTGGACAGTCACATGCGAAAGAATGAAACTGGACCCCTCTCTTATACCGTACACAGAAATCAACTCAAAATGGATTAGAGACTTGAATGTAAGACCTAAAACAGCAAACTCCTAAAAGAAAACATAGGGGGTAATCTCCTTGACATTGGTCTTGACAATGACTTTTTGGATTTGACACCAAAAGCAAAGACAACAAAAGCAAAAACAAACAAGTGGGACTACATCAAACCAAAAAGCTTCTGCACAGCACAGAAAACCATCAACAAAATAAAAAGGCAACCTATCGAATGGGAGAAAAATCTGCAAATCATATATCTGATAAGGGGTTAACATCCAAAATATACAAAAAACTCAAACAACTCAACAGCAAAAATACCCAGCAATCCATTTTACAAATGGGCAGAGGAACTAAATAGACATTTTTCCAAAGAAGACATACAAATGGCCAACAGGTACATGAAAAGGTGCTCAACATCACTAACCATCAGGAAAATGCAAATCAAAACCACAATGAGATATTACTTCACATTTTCTAGAATGGCTATGGTCAAAAAGACAAGTTATAATAAGTGTTGGTGAGAATGTGGAGAAAAGGGAACCCTTGTGCTCTACTGGCAGGAATGTAAGTTGGTGTAGCCACTATGGAAAACAGTATAGAGATTCCTCAAAAAATTAAAAACAGAGCTACCATAAGAACCAGGAATACTTACATACTTCTGGGTATATATCCAAAGGAAATGAAAACATGACCTCAAAGAGATATCTGCACTTCCATGTTCATTGCAGCATTATCCATAATAATTACATAGCCAAGATATGGAAACAATCTACGTATCCATCAACAGACAAATGGATAAAGAAGATGTGGTATATATATGCAGTGGAATATCATTCAGCTATTATAAAGAAGGAAATTCTGTCATTTGTGACAACATGGATGGACCTTGAGGGCATTATGTTAAGTGAAATAAGTCAAAGAAAGACACATACTTTATGCTATTGCTTATATATGGAATCTAAAAAAGCCAAACTGATAGAAACAGAGAATAAAATGCTGGTTACCAGGGGCTGGGGTTGAGGGAAAGGAAAGATGTTGATCAAATAGGACAAATTTCCAGTTAAAAGGTGAATAAGTTCTGGGGTTCTAATGTGAAGCATGGTGATTATAGTTAATAATACTGTATCACATACTTGAAAGTTGCTAAGAGAGTAGATCCTAAATGTTCTCATCACAAAAAAAGTAAATGGTAATTATGTGACATAATGGAGGTATTAGCTAAAGGGTATGGTGGTAATTATTTTGCGATACATAAAATCAAATACATGTATCAAATCAACACCTTGTATACCTTAAACTTACACAATGTTATATGTCAATTATATCTTAATAATGCTGGGGGGAAAAAAGAAATATGTGAATAAAATTACTAGATTTTGAAGAAAAGAGAGAAAAAAGAATTTTTTGGCATTGAGACAATTTCTTGCCTTAAATGGGCAAGAAATTCAAACAGTCATTAGACTTTTCCGCAGTAATGCTTTATGCCAAAGGAAAATAGAGTAACATATTTAAAGTACTCCAGGAAAGAAAATATGACCAAGTTTTATATACAGCCAAACTGATTTTCAAAATTAAATGCTGCAAGTAAACTGTTTTCAACATACAAGAACTCACAGAATATTGTTCACGTGAGCCTTTCCTGTCAAATCTGCTAGGGAATGAGCTTCAGATAACATGATGACTAGAGAAATACTGACATAAGAACTATCGGTTAACATCAAATATTTATTTACATATAGAACTAAGATTAGATGAGGAATACAAGAGACTATGTAGTGCATAATGGTTATATGCATTTATAATGTTGTTATAGTACTACTGTGCCATACATCTATTTTTTTAAACGTAGGGACATGAGGAGAGCATACACAAAATTAATTTTTTTCAGCAACCACATGAATGGTGGTAGTGTTGGTGTTGTTTTTCTGAGAATATTGCATGTATAATATGGAATAAAATAAACAAGTAATTATGTGATATTATAATTATGTCATCCCCAATACTCTTGAGAATTAGGATTATTCCTCTTGTGAAAAGGAGATTTAGAGATCACAATTTTATAATCCCTAAAGCATTAATGGATTTAGGCATTGTTTCACTGTCTGCTTCCTGAAAGAGACAACCAGACGTTATGTACCTATTGAATCTAGATTCAATGAACTGAAAATACAGAAGATCGAGGAACATGTTAAAATATACTATGAGGATATAACCCACAAAATCAATGCTGTAAGAAACTATAGAGGTCAAATGACTCAATTTCTTCAACAAATAAAATATGTGGGAAAAGATACAGATAGACAGACTAAAAGAGACTTAAAAGAAAGAACTAAACAATGATGTTTAGGGATGCACACATGGGTGATAAAAGTTTTATTAAAAAGACAAAGAACTGGTTACATAAAATTAATGACGGTTGTTAACATCTAGAGGGGTAGAAACGGGTTTGTGATTAAGATGAGGCACATATAAGGCATCTGGGGTAGCTGACAAAATTCTATATCTTGACCTAAGTGGAAGTTATGAGGATGTTCAACTTTTAAAAATTCATTAATGTATATATTGGTTTTATACAGTTTTCTGTCTATAATATGTTGGACACTAAAGGACTTAAAATAAGAAAAATGAACCCTCCTATACTGTTGGTGGGAATGTAAATCGGTGCAGACACTATGGAGAACAGTATGGAAGTTCCTTAAAAAACTAAAGGTAGGGTTACCACATGATCCTGCAATCCCACACCTGGGTATATATACAGAGAAAACTCCAAATCAAAAAGATACATGCACCACAATGTTCACTGCAGCACTATTTACAATAGCCAAGACATGGAAGCAACCTAAGTGTCCATCAAGAAATGAATGGATAAAGAAAACATGGTAGGGACTTCCCTGGTGGTACAGAGGTTAAGACTCTGCGCTCCCAATGCAGGAGGCCAGGGTTCGATCCCTGGTCAGGGAACTAGATCTCACTTGCATGCCACAACTAAGAGTTCGCATGCCACAACTAAGGTGCCGTCAAGCTGCAACTAAGTAGCTCACAAGCCACAACTAAGGAGCCCGCCTGCTGCAACTAAGACCCAGCACAACCAAATATATAAATAAATATTTTTAAAAAAGAAAAGAAAACATGGTATATTTATACAATGGAATGCTACTCAGCCATAAAAAAGAATGAAATAATACCATTTGCAGCACCATGGATGGACCTAGAGATTATCATACTAAGTGAAGTAAGTCAGACAGAGAAAGACAAATATCATAGGAACTTATTTACAAAACAGAAATAGACTCACAGACATGGAAAACAACTTATGGTTACTAAAGGGAATAGTGGTAGAAGGTAGGGAAGGGTGAGGAGATAAATTAGGAGTTTGGGATTAACATATACACACTACTATAAAACAGATAAACAACAAGGACCTACTATATAGCACAGGGAACTATACTCAGTATCTTGTAATAACCTATACTAGAAAAGAATCTGAAAAAGAATATATACACATATAACTGAATCACTGTGCTGTACACTTGAAACTAACACAACACTGTAAATTACCTATACTTCAATTTACCATGTGGCATGGCCAAAAAAAAAAGAAACAAAATAAGTCATACGTATTAGGGTTCTCCATAGAAACAGAACCAATAGCATATAGATCTAGACCTAGATCTAAATCTAGATCTATATAGATCTAGCTATATAATTGGATATCTATATCGAGAAAGAAAGATTTATTTTAAGACACTGGCAGGAATTACAGAGGCTGGCAAGTCCAAAATCTGCAAAGTAGGGCAGCAGGCTGGAGACCCAGAGGAGTTGTAGTTCAATCTCTACACAAAGTTCATCAATTTAAATGTTAATCTCATCCAAAACACACTGTCACAGAAACACCCAGAATAACATATGACCAAATATCTGGGCACCATGTTCCACCCAAGTTGACGCATACAATGAACCATCATATCATATACCTGCTGAATGCCAGGCCAACCTCCATTTATCCATGTAAGAGAAGTTCAGCTGTGAATACTTGAGAATCTACTTTGGGGATCATTAAAGACATGTAAAACAGAGGAAAAGACGTGATTGCAAATATTTCTAAGCAAAAGATATATCTATACTTAAGGTTCTAGTGCAAAAATTTAAAGGATGTAAAATTAAAAACTTTTTCAATAGTGGAAAAAACTAAAGCTGGTTTTAAAAGAGTGTATCATAAGCAGTTACTTTGTGAGGTCATTCTGTCTTTTCTAAAACTGAAGAGAGAGGGCAGTAGAGCAGTCAAGGGATCACAGATAGGGAAAAAAATAATTCTCTCCCACCTTACTCTTTTACCAAAAGCTAACTTGACCCTTTCTTCTCCTTCTCAGCACTGAGAATCTAAGAGTCAGAGGAAATGAAACTAACCCACTGTGCTTCACCAAGGTGGCCCCCAATGGATACTAACAAGGCCCTAGAAAGATTCTCTGCTGGGCATAACGAGCCAAAGTAGACTCAACTAAATTCCCAACAAGTTTGAGCCTTGAAACCTGGCAAAAAAATCTGACTATTAAAAAATACGGTGGAATCTGCACTGGCATTATCCCATTTCTTCTTTCTAACTGAATAAGGATCAGTAGACTGGCTCTTAATGTATAAAATACTCTAAGAAATGTCTCCACATGGCTTCCCTGATTCCCAGATTTTAGATTCGCTCAAGTACATTTCTTAATTCTCATCAGAATGATATGTATCTGTTGAAGATCTTTATCTTGTTAGTATTGTTTCCCTTTGTGTCTGTTAGGATTAGCCTTAGTTGCATACGGGAAACATCTAATTAAGAGCATCTTAAATAAAATAGAGCCTATTTCTCTCACATGTAGCAGAAACCCAGAGTTAAACAGTTCAGGTTTGGTACACAGTTGCTATCTGAATGTTTTATCTCTCCAAAATTCGTATGTTGAAACCTAATGCACAATGTGGTAGTATTAGGAGATAGGGGATTTGGAAGGTGATTAGGTCAGGAGGGCAGAGCCAACACAAATGGGATTAGTGCCCTTATAAAAGAGGTCCGAAAGAGCTCCCTTGCTCCTTCTGCCATGTGAGGACATGGTGGAAACATGCTGTCTATGAACCAGGATGTGGGCTCTCTCCAGACACTGAATCTGTCGACACACTGTGCTTGGACTTCCCAGCCTCCAGAACAGTGAGAAATAAGTGTTTTGTTGTTTATAAGCCACCCAATCTCTGGTATTTTGTTGTAGCAGCCTAAATAGACTAAGAGTCCCACATTTCTATCTTTCTGTTGCATGATCCTGGTGTATGACTTGCACCTTCAAGGTTACCTCATGGCCCTAGATGTTTTCTGGAGGTCTAGTCACTGTGTCCACATTCCAAGTAGCAGAGAGAAGGGCAAGAAAGACTGAAGGATGAAAAGGTGAGCACTCTCCATTTTAAGGTGTCTTCCCCAAAATCCTGCCTAAAAATCTCCACTTAAATCTCACAGGCTAGAACTTAATCACATAGCCACACTCAGATTCAAAGGAAGGTAGGAAGGCATCTTGCCACCTCAAATAAATTCAGAGCTCTATTACTAAGGAAGAAGATGGAGGAAGAAGGAGAAAATAGATATTGGGAGAAAAATAACTGTCTTTACCGTAACCTACCACAAGGATTCCCCACCTTCCAGGGTTTCCTCCCCACTCCCTTCTTTTAAACACATAGAAAAACTGAAAGGATAATGAATAACCGTATACGCACCAACTAGAGTCAATAATTGTTAATAATATATCGTATGCGCATATTGGGGGGAGAGAGAATATGGTAAAAATACATATATGTCATATATATATATGACATACATATATGTCAGTGTGTATGCACACATACACAGATGTATGTATCTCACATACGTACTGCTGAACCATTTGCCATGCATTATCCATAGAAACTAAGCAAATACATGTAATGTATGTGTGTGAATATTTGTCCAAACCATATGAAAGTAAGGTATAGACATCATGAAGCTTTGCCTCTAAATATTTCAATATGTATATTCTAAGAATTAGGAGATTCTCCTCTATAAACAATAGCATTCACACATTTAAGAAAATTACAATACCCTAATACTACATAATATCCAGTCCAAATTCAAATTTCTCGGTTGTCCAAAAAATGCCTTTTAACTGATATTTTTCAACCAGAATTTATCAAGGTTCCCTCACTTTATTTGGTTGTTATGCCTTTAGTCTATTTTAACTCATGAGGGCTTTCTAATGGCCATGAAAGTATAAATTATAGCTGATGTTTGATGTCTATGTTCAGAGCATGTAGTGTGTACATAAGGTCTGTCCATAATGTCTGTCATGGTTAATGAATTTTGAATGTAATGAAACTCTTTCCAAATAAGTTGATTTCCGGGACTTCTCTGGTGGCACAGTGGTTAGGAATCCACCTGCTGATGCAGGGGACACGGGTTGGATCCTTGGTCCGGGAAGATCCCACATGCCTCGGAGCAACTAAGCCCAAGCGCCACAGCTACTGAGCCTGCACTCTAGAGCCGGGGAGCCACAACTACTGAAGCCCACGTGCTGCAACTACTGAAGTCCGTGTGCCTAGAGCCTGTGCTCCGCAACAAGAGAAGCCACCACTCTCCACAACTAAAGAAAGACTGAGGGCAGCAACAAAGGTCCAATGCAGCCAAAAATAAATTAATTAATTAATTTTTTTTAAAAAGTTGATTTCCAGTGTGTCTTTCTTAAAAGGTTATCTTTTATTTTCTATTCTTATACATAAGTAACTCTCAGAAGTAAACTCTTTCCTTCCCTTTCAAAACCCTCATTGTGTAATCATTTCACAAAGTTGACAAGGTCTAATTACCCACACAATACGAGTTGGAAAAATTCTCTCTGTGATCGGCTATTAAATAACAGTTCTGAGCTAAAGTCTCCTGATCCATGGCCTTGCAATGCACTGGCATTGAAGGACAGTACATGCATTTCAGGTTCCTCCATACACCTGAAATAGACCAACCAGAATATCACAGGAAAGTATAGTGTGACAACAGCAAAGTAAAAATGTACATCTAGGAAGCCACACACTGTAGCCCATTTCCAACTCCAATTTAATTTTGTTTTTAAGAAATTACTGAACCACTCATGACATTTGATACTTAATAGCTGAAGTACTTACAAAATATAGTCAGTCATCACATTTGCTGTATGATAAAAATAACTGGCAACACTTTGTAGTGTGTTGGGAATTTAATAACATGCAGAACTTTGGCCACAATTTCATCCTCTTAAAATACCTTTAAGAAATCTATAATAGCTGTTTGTCATCTAGCTGTTTGTCATTTAGAGAATTATGAAATTCTCTAAAACCAGAGTTTAAAAATAACACATGGTTGTGTATTGTAAAGCTAAAGGGTGAAATGGTTGCAAACCTTACTCTGAGGATTTAGGATTCTAGGATTATGTCCCTCAAGACATTATAAAATGATAACTAACCAACAGCAAGTGTATAAAATTTACTGACAAGGTATGGAACTCAATTATTATATGCATTCCCAGCCAGTTTCTAGGCAATCATTTGCTTGCAGCCATTCTAAACAATGCTTAAGAATGATGCAAACATCTTATTTAATACTGCCTATAATTTGCTTGTGAGAAGCTGAAGTAAAAGGGGTAGTTAAGGTCAGGCTGGCATACAGAAATCAAAAGCTTAATTCACTTTGGCAAAGTTGACAAAATAAGCATATTCTTTATCACATATATGAGTACATGTGTACTTTTTTTTAAATTAATTAATTAATTAATTTTTATTTTTGGCTGTGTTGGGTCTTCGTTGCTGCACACGGGCTTTTTTCTAGTTGCGGCGAGTTGGTGGCTCCTCTTCGTTGCAGTGCGTGGGCTTCTCATTGCGGTGGCTTCTCTTGTTGCGGAGCATGGGCTCTAGGCGCGCGGGCTTCAGTAGTTGTGGCACGCAGCCTCAGCAGTTGTGGCTCGTGGGTTCTAGAGCGCAGGCTCAGTAGTTGTGCATGGGCTTCGTTGCTCCGTGGCATGTGGGAATCTTCCCAGACCAGGGGTCAAACTCGTGTCCCTGCATTGGCAGGCGGATTCTTAACCACTGCACCACAAGGGAAGTCCCTACATGTGTACTTTTAAATGCACTCAATCCTAGTTCATTAAAACAGGATTGTACAAGTAAATATTATTGACAGTCCCAACAGGAAACATATGGATAATTAGAGAAAACTTCAATAAATAGACTATTTACAAGGTGGACAACGTGTAGGAAAACCAAAAGGATAAAGTAATACTCTGAGCCTCGTTGAGCTTTACTACTCTTGTGCCTGAAGGGGCAAGGGAAGAAAGAGAAGAGTGGAGAGGGCCACCGTAACAGAAGCTTTCCGTTCAGTGGAGGCCAACAGCAACCCCCTCCTCCCTGTGACCTCCTGCTGGGGTTCCTTATTGGACCAAACCAATGGGAAGCCAGAGGACAAGGGAGTTCATTGATGCAGTCCATTTAGGGCAGCCTCCCAGAGCACAAAGCACGATGGAGAAGGTTAAAGAGTGGATCTAGAGTGGGAAATACAGGATATTTAACACAGTAGATTTTTTTAATGAGATAAACTGAGGTTGATATATCACTTCAGTCCATGGAGGAGCTTCAAGTGGTCTAAAAATCAGTAGAAACAGGTGGTTGTAAATCATTATAGTAATAGCCTTGATGAATCACACCTCTCAGTACTATTCACACCTCTCAGTACCCACACTCTTGGGTACCCCCTCCATACTAACTCTAGGCTTGGCCATATGACTTCATATGAACGATGGAGTATCAGCATACATGATATAAGCAAAGGCTTAATAGGTAACCTTTTGGAATACTGCCCTGTTACTTCCATGCCGTGAAGAAGCCTGGGATGAAACACCATGTGGAAAGAGACACCCAGCTATCCTAGTTGTGCCAGCTGAGCCCACCCCCAGCAGATTGGTTAACTGAATGCCTCAGCATGTATAAGCCCAGTCAAAACACTGTCCAGTCAACCTACAGAATCTTGAAAACTGAGAACTGTTTTTGTTTTAAGGCACTAAGTTTGGGTGGTTTATCACGCAGCAATAGATAACTGAACACAACCTGATTTCTACGGAGGAATGGCTAAACTCCAGGGCCACAGGAATCAATTATGTTCAAATGATATCCTTACAACCCAATTCTCTCTGTCTCTCAGCTCAGCTCTACTCTCTTGCCCTCTGTGTATTGACTTAATTCTCAGATAGGTTCTCCTCTTGTGGTCAAAAGGTGTTTGCAGCACTCCCAGATTTCACATCCTCTATGCTCAATATGCAAAAGGAAAGAGAAAGCTTCTTTTTCCCAACAGTTGGACAAGAGTCAAGTCTACTCTCATTGACTCCAACTGGGTCATTTCCACCTGCAGGCCAGTCACTGAGGCTAGGTGGCAGGATTTACTGGGTCATTTCCACCTGCAGGCCAGTCACTGAGGCTAGGTGGCAGGATTTACTCTAGAGCTGAGACTGGTGTAACTGCATCCAAATATTAATGAGCTGAGAGTAAATGAAAGACAGATCCACGAAAAAGTAAAAGAACTTGGAAGAAGGGGGATCATTGTGGATGTCAGGTGGCCAAAAGCTGATAAATTTCTAGTACAAATCTTAAATGCGTATCTCCATCCTTCACCTTTCTCCCAAATTCTAGGCTTGAATATTCAATTGCATACTTGGAATCTTGTACTGGATGTGTCCAAACATCTCAAACTTTGTCCCAAACTGAACCACCCATGGAACTCGGAAGTGGAGGGGTGCTCCCCTTGCTCTTTATCGTAGCTCCCAAATCTTATTCCCTCTTTCCTCCTACAAAAGCCCCATAATCGGGCTTCCCTGGTGGCGCAGTGGTTGAGAATCCGCCTGCCAATGCAGGGGACACGGGTTCGAGCCCTGGTCCGGGAGGATCCCACATGCCGCGGAGCAACTAAGCCCGTGCGCCACAACTACTGAAGAGCACGCGCCTGGAGACCATGCTCCACAACAAAAGAAGCCACTGCAATAAGAAGCCCGCGCACCACAAGGAAGAGTAGCCCCCACTCGCCACAACTAGAGAAAAGCCCGCGCACAGCAATGAAGACCCAACGCAGCCAAAAATAATAAATAAATTAAATTAAAGAAGCCCCATAATCTTTGAAGTAGGGCAGCATATTTTTACACTAGCTCTTTCTCCTTGTTACTGTCATCTTTCAAACCCTTGGGTCACACCCCCTCATTCACTGATGACTCTAGCACGATTTGTAGTCTTTGTTCCCACTACTCATCAAATACAGTGTCAACATCCGTGGTGATGACCCACCTGACACCTTAGACTCTCAGCTCCCCAACCTCCTTCCCCACAGTGATCATTTCATCCTTCCACCTCAACCACCCACTCCCACAGTAACACTGTTGACCCTGTCTTTACCAACAATTACAGTACCTCCAAAAGCTCAAATTCCAGAATGCTACTTTCTAATCCTCCCATTTCCTATCTTTTCTAGTCTTCCCACTGCAGCTCTTCTTTGGCTATAATGAAACCTCCAGTCCATGGACACCATCACTTTCTCACTACAGATGATCCTCTTACCCAGTTTATATTTCGTTATTAATTGTTCAGATCATTTCCTTGTAAACACCCTTAACTCTCTCAGTCAGTCCTTTCTTCCTTCATTATCTTGCCTGACAAAGCTTTAGCCCTAATTATCCCAATTAATCCCACCTACTCCATGCCAGCATCCAAATGTCTGAATATTTCTAGAAATAGAAAGTTCACAGCTTTACTCGCAATAAATGTACGGCCATAAATTTCATGTGCACGCCACACTGCCAACCAATCCTATTTCACTTCCCTGGTCTGCCTGCTTTTCTACTCTGCATGCTGATAATTTCACACATCCTTTCTCTTTAAACCTCTCATACTTCCCAATTTTCCATTCTCAGTTGATGACCTTGCCTCGTAGTTATTTGAGAAAATACAAACAATGACTTCCATTATCCGTACCTCTACTTCCTGCTGTCAAGCAAGTGACATCTGTTGCTCACCACCAGGAGCAGCAGTCCCAGGATGTCAACCTGCATGGTGTGCAGGTGTCAGGGTCACCGAGAAAGACACAATTCACATGGGCACTGGATGGAACCAAACTTTACTCACAGAGAGAAGAGACGGAGCAAGATTAGCCTCAATAATGAGTGTCGGTCCCCCGTGGCCAGCACATCTTATCCCAATGCCAATGCAGGGAGATGGTCTACACACACCTCTCCTGTGCTGCAGGTAAAGGACCTCCTCCTCTCCCCACCAGGTTCAGATATAGCTGGGGTTAGCCAGGTGCCATATCATGCACACACTTTAGGTAGAACAAAGAATTACATATCAAACCCAGAACAGGGAAAGATATTCCCAAACGATTCCATGTGTCCTATGATATGCAGCCATGCAGGGGTCAACAGGCTATACATAACTGTCTTTCCCAATAGTCCAGCCCCCAACCCTTGCTCAGCCACTGAAATAGCAGATAAAACACATCAAACATGGTAGGAACACCCTCCGCCCCCAAATTTGGAGATGGAACTAGGTCCAGTGGGGCCCCTGAACAATTCATATGGATGCAGTTTACTTGCAGAGGCTCCATGTTATTTTGGGACAGCAGTTCATCAGGGTCACAAGGAGAACCAGACCCAGGAGGGTGATCAGACCTCCCTCAAGGATGGTCCCTAATCAAGAACCCCAAGTGCCTGGAGTAAGCTAACTAAAGAGTCTTCTGAAAAGAGTCTAGGGGGACTGCAGGTATACAGCTGATAATCATCCTGACTGAGCATGGATCCTCTCCAGCTCAGTTTTTACCTTTCCTTAATTATTGATATATACACAAGTGTTGGCAATAACACAAATGCCATGATGTTCTGCCAGCAGATCAAGGCTATTTGGTTGTCCATTACCACCACCAGTTTAGCTAGTGGGTTCAGGGAGTCTTGTCTGTTTTGGAGCGCGTGGAGAGTATCTGAGTCATTTTGTACCAGCTGAGCTATCACAATGGGAATATGGGATTACAGCCTTAACCTCTAATTTAGAGGGACCTCTCTCTGTCCAATAGCATTGGTAGAAGTCTTCTGTAGGGATCTCATCAATTTTTGTTTTGTCTATCCAGGTTTAACAACTGAAGCCATATTGCTGTGGGTCAACCCTGTTCTCTCCTTCATTCCTCCTCTGTCTTCCCTCGAGTTCCCCTTTTGGCCTCTGGGCATGGCTTCCCATTGTTGGTTTTCTATCTGTTTAGCCCAAGTTGTTGGAAACCACTGAAATCATTCTATTGTTTTCATCCCAAACAAGACATTTCAGTGGAGCTTTTCTATTTCTTGTCCCATAGTCATTTTAGGGGACAACTGTAGGGTTAATGGGGCCTTCCACTGGAGAGCCCCCTGTCACCTGAAGGACTCCACTGCATCATCCACATCCCCAGGGTCAGGGTCATAAAGGCAGCATCTACGGCTTTCACCTGAAATGCAGTTACGGCTTTATGAGTGGTTTTCCAGGGGCTCCTAGTCCTGGGGAAGTCCCTACTGTTGGGAATACCGTGCTCATACTCTTTGCAATCCAGATCAAGAGCAACATGGGCTTATCTTTTTCTCTGCCCCGTTGATTGCCCTGTTCCATGTGGGCAAAAACACACTGCAGCCAGGGGTCAGTGATTAGCTTCCCTGGACTGCATCACTCAGTCTGAGATATTTAAGTCTGCCAGGCCCCCTAATCAACCACATGCACCATCCCAGTCACATGAGACTCCCCCTGGCCTCTGCTCATATCTGTCTTTCAGTTTTCGTATTTCATTCTCAGAAAAGGACCTCATTTCATCAGTTACATTTTCAGCAACACCATGAGTTGTTTTGTGTTGAGTGAAAACAAGCTTTACTTGGGGTAAAATATAAACAACCCAAATCAGGAGGAGCTTCCTACACAGGGGCCTTTGACTCCCCTTGGGTGTCATCTGCAACCCCTCGCATGTGGAAGTTAGGGGCTGGTGCAGGAGTGTGAAGGTGGCCAGAAGCTAGGCTAGTTTTCCAAAAATTTTTAGGGCCCACCTCTTGCATTCTGCCCTTGTCTATCACACCAGTTTATCCTTGTTGACAAGGAGACTGTCAACATCTCATTTATCCCCAGTCAGCTAGAGGGAGGTCATCCCCCCAGGGAGCTAGCACCACCCTGGGATGGCTGCGCTGATGAACCTTGTGCCATGGTATACTTTTTGGTGACCTTGCTCACTGCACCAAACTGTCAAGCAAGTGACACCTGTTGCCTACCACCAGAAGCAGCAGCACCAAGCTGTGTTCTTGCTGCAGAGTTTGCAGGTATCAGAGTTGCCAAGAAAGACACAATTCACACAGGCACTGGATGGAACAACACTTCACTCACGCAGAGAACAGAGAGAGCAAGATCAGCCTCAGTAGTGAGTATGGCTCCCCCATGGCCAGTGCATCTTGCCCCACAGCCGATGCAGGAAGACGGTCTACACATACCCCTCCTGTGCTTGTGAAGGACCCCCTTCTCTCCCCACCAGGAATAGATTATAGCAGAAGGGCTGGCCGGGTGTCATACGATGCACATGCTTAAAGCAGAACAAAGAAAGTACAAATCATGCCCAGCACAGGCTGTGAGGACTTATTTCCATGTAAGAAAACGTTCCAGGCCCAACGCATGCTCTTATGCAGTTATGCAAGGGTCAACAGGCTATGCATGACTGCCTTTCCCTACACCTGCCTTATCTCTTGTTCTAACAAAGAATACAAAGACCTCCATTTGTATTCTGGAAAGGATCTCCTCTTGCCTTCTCAAGGATTTTGCTCCTATAACTTTTGCCTCTTTTTCCAGCATCATAAATCTCCACTCTCTACTAAATCAATCCCTTGAACATATAAAGATGCTCTAGTATCTCTCATTTAAAAAGCAGTCCCTCACTCTTACAACCCTCTCCAGCTACAGACCCATTTTTGCCTTCTCACCTCACTTACTCCTCAGTCCTCTTCAACTGTGCTTCCATCATCCCTATTCCACTTGAGACTGTGTTCACTGGTGATCCTCATGTGGCCAAACCCCACAGTCATTTTTGTTATCTTACTTGACCTTTCAACATTCATGCTAATTGACCTAACTCTCCCTGAAACTCCCCACTTTCTTTCTGAGATATCGCACTCTCCAGCTTTCCCCCCAAGGCATTTCCTTTGTTGGCACTTCCTTCTCTGCTGAAACTCCAAAGTTTGCAGTGCTCCAAGGGTCTGTCCTGGGCTTTCTCCTCTTTATTTATACTCTTTCCCGGATGCTCTCACTCAGTGTCATGCTTTAAATACCTTACTCATGCCAATGACGTTCAAGCCCTAACCTCTCCTCTGAACTTCAGGCTCATGTGTCAAACTGCCGCCTTGACTTTTCCAGATATATGTGATTTTTTTCCCCCTGATGTAGCTCTTTAACTTTACTATTTCACGTGCTTAAGTTAAACTCTACTATTTCATGAAGTATTCACAAGATTTTCTTCAATTTACAGTTGTCTGTCCTGCAACGAAACCTAGAGTACACTGACAGTTCAGTTTTAGACACTGGAAAAATGAACATTAAGAGATAAGATTCTTTAATTCTCGTATTTTTAAATTTTTTTCTTGAGGTATAATTGACATACAACATTGTATTAATTTCAGCTGTACAACATAAAAATTCGATGTTTGTCTATATTGCAAAATGATCACCACAGTGAGTCTAGCTAACACGTGTCACCATACATAGTTACACAATTGTTTTCCTTGTGATGAGACTTTTCAAATTTACTCTCTTAGTAACTTTCAAATATGCAGTACGGTATTATTAACTATGGTCACCCTGCTGTATGTGACATCCCCATTACTTATTTATAACTGGAAAATTTTTTTTTTAAGTATTTGTTTATTTATTTATTTTTGGCTGTGTTGGGTCTTCGTCTCTGTGCGAGGGCTTTCTCTAGTTGCGGCAAGCGGGGGCCACTCTTCATCGCAGTGCACGGGCCTCTCACTATCGCGGCCTCTCGTTGCGGAGCACAGGCTCCAGACGCGCAGGCTCAGTAATTGTGGCTCACGGGCCCAGCTGCTCCGCGGCACGTGGGATCTTCCCAGACCAGGGCTCGAACCCGTGTCCCCTGCATTGGCAGGCAGAGTCTCAACCACTGCGCCACCAGGGAAGCCCCTATAACTGGAAATTTTTATCTTTTGACCCCCTTCATCCTTTTCACCCACCCTCTACGCCCCACCTCTGGCAACCACCAATCTGGTCTCTGTGTCTTTTTGACCTTGGATTTTTTTTCTTCTCTTTTCTTTTTTTCTTTTTAGATTCCACATATAAGTGAGATCATACAGTATTAGTCTTCTTCTGTCTGACTTATTTCACTTAGCATAATGCCCTCAAGGTCCATTCAGGTTGTCACAAATTATAAGATTTCATTCTTTTTGATGGCTGAATAATATTCCATCGTGTATATATATACCACATTTTCTTTATCTATTCATCCACTGATGGACACTTAGGTTGCTTCCATGTCTTAGTTATTGTAAATAATGTTGATATGAATATGGGGATGCACATATCTTTTGAGTTACTGTTTTCATTTTCTTCAGATAAACATCCAGAAGTCGAATTGGTGGATCATACGGTAGTTCTATTTTTAATTTTTTGAGGAACCTCCATACTGTTTTCCATAGTGGCTGTACCAATTTACCTTCCCACCAACAGAGCACAAAGGTTCCCTTTTCTCCACCTTACACTAGCATTTTTTATCTCTTGCCTTTTTGAGAACAGCCATTCTAACAGGTGTGAGGTGATTTCTCACTGTGGTTTTGATTTGCATTTCCCTGATGATTAGTGATGTTGAGCATCTTTTCATGTATTGGGTTGGCCAAAAAGTCCCTTCAGTTTTTAAGTAACAATAAAAGACACATTTTTCATTTTCACCAAGATCTTTATTGAACAACATATTCACCGTTTTTTTCCATTACCTTCTGCCATTTTTCAGGCAACTTCATAATTCCATCTTCCCAAAACTTTTTATCTTTTCAAGCAAAGAACTGTTCTAGGTACCTTTTACAGTCTTCCAGGCAATTGAAATTTTTTCCATTAAGAGAATTTTGCAAAGACTGTAATAAATGGAAATCCAAAGGTGCAATGTCTGGTGAATATGGCGGATGAATCAGAACTTCCCAAACTGTAACAGTTTTTGCCTGGTCATCAAAGAAACATGCAGTCTTGTGTTATCCTGATGGAAGATTATGCGTTTTCTGCTGACTAATTCCAGACGCTTTTCGTCAAGTGCTGCTTTCAGTTGGTCTAATTGGAAACACTACTTGTTGGAATTAATCGTTTGGTTTTCTGGAAGGAGCTCATAATAGAGGACTCCCTTCCAATCCCACCATACACACAACATCACCTTCTTTGGATGAAGACCAGCCTTTGGTGTGGTTGATGGTGGCTCATTTCGCTTGCTCCACAATCTCTTCCGTTCCATATTGTTGTACAGTACCTACTTTTCA
This sequence comes from Balaenoptera ricei, assembly GCF_028023285.1. Classification (NCBI taxonomy): domain Eukaryota; kingdom Metazoa; phylum Chordata; class Mammalia; order Artiodactyla; family Balaenopteridae; genus Balaenoptera; species Balaenoptera ricei. The sequence goes on from NC_082650.1 coordinate 71,335,820, forward strand.
TCACCCATCACAATTTGTTTTAAAAACGGAATGTTTTCGTTACGTGTAAGTAGAGAATCACATGTGGAAATATGGTCAAGAAGGTTTTTTTCGCTTAACGTGGAACCCAAACATCAAAGTGATTAACATAACCAAGCTGGTGCAAATGACTTTCAACACTTGATTTGGATATTTTGAGTATGTCGGCTATCTCCCGAGTGGTGTAACGTTGATTGTTCTCAATTAATGTCTTGATTTGATTGCTATCAACTTCAACTGGTCTCCCAGACCATGGAGCATCGTCCAGCAAATCTCCAGCACAAAACTTCACAAATCACTTTTGACACATTCGATCAGTCACAGCACCTTCTCCAAACACAGCACAAATCTTTTTTTGCATTTCAGTTGCGTTTCTACCTTTCTTGAAACAATAGAGCGTAATATGCCAAAAATGTAGCTTTTCTTCCATCTTCAATATTAAAATGGCTACACAAAAATTCACTAATTTTGATAAGCTTTTTTAAATGCACGCTGATATGACAGCTGTCACAACACAATCTAATAAAATTGTTTCGAATGAAGTTAAAGATAACTAAGTGTTGCTAGAGCCATCTTACGGAAAAAACTGAACTTTTTGGTCAACTCAATACCTGTTGGCCATCTGTATGTCTTCTTTGGAAAAATCTGTCTATTCAGATCCTCTGTCCATTTTTCAATTGGATTTTTTGGGGTTTTTGCTACTGAGTTGTGTGAGTTCTTTATATTTTTTGGATATTATCCCTTATCAGATAATTCTTATTTCTGAAAGCTGACTTTTTTCCCACTTTGGAATAAGTTAATTATGTTTACATTACCTAACTTAGCATACATATGTTTCCCATGATTTAACCAAAAGCTGTAAATGTGAACTTTTTTCTCATACATTCATTACCTAACCAGCTCTTTAAGTGTATTGACTATGTGTTCAAATGCTATCTACTGCAGGATACCTGCACACACTACGGTACTGATTTTAGGCAACTGCTGCTGGCCCTTTTTTCTTTTCTCCCCACACTCAGTTGTGCACATGACTTCACTCATCATCTTCATTAGTTTGCCAAATGGTCCTTCTCCAGCCCCAACTCTTCTCTTGGGCTTCAGTTCTACATTTCTGATGGTCCACTGGACAAATGTAACCAAATGTTCCCCTCAAAATCTACCACAACCAAAACTGAATCTTCTTTTTCCTGCTCCCAAATCAGTCATTCCTGACTTGCCTCTTCCTGTCAGTGGAGCTGCCATTCTCTTGCCTGCCTAGGCTCCACTCCACTTCCTCTTCCCCCACAGATCATCACATCCTACCATCTCTTCCTTCAACACAGCCACAGCATGTTCTGGGGACAGGATTATGAATCTAGGGTCAGAAGGACTTGGGAAGTTAGTTAACCGAGATCTCTATGCCTCATTTTCCTCATCTTTAAAGTAAACAACAGGATTGTTTTGAAGATTACATGATCCAATGCATACAAGAACCTAATAGCACATAAGTTCTCACCATACTTTGTTCTCTTCCCTGCCTTCCATCTCCATGGCCAAAATTATAGTGGTGTCCCTCACAATATCTCATCTAAATGATTGCACTAAATTTCTAAACACTGCTTTTTCTCTCCAAACTCTTCCTAAAACACTATTTGGTTCACACTATAATCTTACCTAAAAGTCTTTAATGAATGTCTAATTTTTAAAGCAGAGGTGTCTACACTACTATATATGAAATAGATAATTAATAAGGACCTACTGTATAGCACAGGGAACTCTTCTCAATACTCTGTAATGACCTATATGAGAATAGAATATAAAAAAGAGTATATATGTATATGTATATGCATATATGTATAACTGAGTCACTGTGCTGTACACCTGAAACTAACACATTGTAAATTAACTATATTCCAGCAAAAATTAAAACACAAGAAAAAAAATAAAGCACAGGTGTCTAAAATTGGGTGGTTACTTCTTACTAAAGTATAAACTCTTTCGGGAAGGGCAAGGACTTTTGTGTATTCACATTAACCTTCCCTGAAGCACAATGCATGCACCAGGGGCTCAGTGAACATTTCTTCCAAAAAAAATGATTAAAATGATGATCTTATCTGAAAGTTTGCAACAGAATATGAGTTGTTTTCAGTATGCTAAATTCTTCAAGGATACTTTTAATTTCAGTTCTGATCTTTATATGGTCTTTCTTAACTCACTTGAAATATTTGGTAGCATTTCGCTTGTCTGCTTTAGGTGTGGGAGCAATAACTGTTGGCTTCATCCCTCAGTATGTTTTTCTGTTCCTTGAAGAGATAAAAGTCTTGAATGAATTATGTACTGACTTTACAGTCATCAGCCACATTCACTGGAGGGCAGTGTTGTCACTAATCAGGCTCTAAATTCATTTCATTTTGCACTGCATTTGTTAGAGTTATCCGTTTATGAGTTAAAAGGAAAATGGGAGTCTTTTTTTTTTTTTTTTAAGACTGGAATATATATCAGATGTGCAGTACTGCACTTACCCTAATACAGCGGTTCTCAAACTTATATATGTATATGAATCACCCTAGACCTGGGCTGTCCAATACAACAGCCACTAGCCATGTGGCAATGAAGCACTTGAAATATGGGCAGTCAAATTGAGATGTGCTGTGAGTGTAAAATATACAATGGATTTTAAGGACTGAGTACATAACTTATGCTGATCATATATTGAAATGAAAATATTTTGGCTCTATTGGGTTAAATAAAATGTACTGGAATTAATTTCATCTGATGCTATTTACTATTTTAAATTAAAAGTGGCTACTAGCATATTCAAAATTACATATGTGACTCACATTTGTGGTTTATGTTATATTCCTGTTAGCACTGTCCCAGATGCTTGTTTAAAATGCATCCTGGGTCCCACTTTTGGATATTCTGCTTTAGTAGCTCCAGGTTAGGAACCAGAAATCTGATACTTTTTATCTCTCCAAGTAATTCAATTGATAAGTCAGGGTAGAGAATCATTGTTTTATACTGCTTTTGACCAGATGATTTTAAGGGTCTTCAGCACAGCAAACAGTGATTCAAAGAGAACAAAGGGAGTAATAGTTTTCGGTTTCAATTGTGTGACAATGGCCATCCCATAACAGTCATACATGTTTCTCAATTAGCAAAACACACTTCAAAATACAATCACAACACAACCATTTTATGGGAATGGGAGGAAGCTGGGAACAATTAAGTAATATCTATCACAAATCTAAGCGCACATAACCGTTGCCTCACTTCTAGAAATCGATCTTGCAGATCTTCTCACAAACTCACTATGATATACCTATAATTCACTTCGGCACTATTTGAAATAGTGAAAAGCTGGAAAGTTATGAAACTATGACACATCCAACTGAATACTATGCAGGCTATAAACAAGAAGGTCATCTCTATGTACTGATACAGAAAGATGTCTATGATATTTACCAGGGGGCAAAGCAAGTTGCAGAAAAGGACACAGATCCTATTTGCATGTGAAAAAATACGTACATATATGTGCATAGAAAGTTTCAAAAACTGTTAATATCGGTTACTGTTAATAGCAGAGAGAAGATTCCCAGAGACATGAAAAGGAACTTTTACTTTGCTTTTTATATCCTTTTGTACTGTTTTAGTTTTTTTAATATGATGAATATTCAAATTTACACTGTGCGTTACAAAATGGTTATTTTCAAATCTACATAACGCCCAGCCAAGTAAACACTTCATCGCTTAGGTTCCTGTTATTCGCTTATTCAACTAGTAGTTACTGACCACCTGCTTTATGCCAGGCACTGTTCTAAGGCAGAAAAATAAAGAGCGGTGCACCGGCGGAGGACAATAAACGCACACGTACATAATAACTAGTTGTTAAGTGCTATGAAGACCTGAATTTTCAAATGCCAAAATGTTCTAATGTCGCGTGCTCCCGTGTGTGCAATATACGTACGTATATTTACGCCTACTTACTAATTAATGCAATCGTTGCTACTGAATTGAAGTGTCGTTTGGATAAAGCATTCTGGGAAATTTCTCAAATTAATCTTTCTCCTGCATGCATTATAATGAATTTAGTACAAAAAAAATTTTAAATAGCAAAGCCTTTTTTTTTTTTTTTGGTTGTGTGAATTTAGGAAAATTACTTAGCTACTTCAGGCCTCGGTGTTCTCTACCAAGGAAGTGGATTTACCTCTCGGGTCTCCCGTCTCGGGGAGAACTCTCTGGGCGGATCAGCGTAACAGCAGCGCCCTGCGCCCGGCGGCGTGTGGGTGGGGCGGGTCCCGCGGAGCGCAGCTGGGCCGCGTGCCGAGCGGCGGGCCGGCTCTCCCGAGACGCGCGGCATTCTCGCTGTGGACCGGAGGAGAAACACGGTGCTTTCACAGACTTTTTTCACCCGAGCACTTCTGCCCGCCAATTTCTCTTTCCGGGCGTGCAGGGGCCGCCCGGCGTCAACTCCCGCAGGCGCCAGCCAACCAGCCAGCCCGACTTCTCGAGCGGGTCACCGGGTGAGGCCGCCCTACACTCAAGTCCACTGCTACACTCAAGTCCACTGCCGGCCCCGAGCTGCCCCAGCCGTCGCGGGCAGACTTGGCTCAGGGTAGGTGGTAGCCTCGCCTGCAAAGGCGGCCGTTCGTTTAAATTCTGGCGCCACTCCCGCGCCACGTAGAGCCAGACTCGGAAGCGACGGACAGCGGCGAGCCAGCGGGCGCGCGCCCCGGGCTGGGCGTGCGCGCCGCGGAGCGACAGTGCGCGCACCACGCCCCGGAACGAGCCCCCGAAAGAAAAGAGCCGCCTGGCGCTCTCGCGCCTCCCGTCAGGAGCCGGCCACGCCCCCTTACTCTACAGCGTCCAATAGATGCGAGAGGGAGGAGCGGCCTCGTTCCGGCTCGGGAGAGACTATATAGGGAACTGCTGGCGACACCGCTCGGTCTTTTACGTCAGGACTTGGGAGCAGACGTGTGGTGCTAGGTAACCGGGAGTTGTGGGCGGTTGTCCGAGCGACCTCGGGCGGCGCAGCTTAGGTTGGGGGCTGCAGTACGGTGAAACGATTACAGAAATTGGAGGTTAGAGTGCGGTGATGAAAACTTGGACGTGGGGAACACGCCGCCGGGCCACCACGTGTCCCGAGTCGTGGTGGCGGCCGGCTTCGAGCTTAGGCGTGCGGAGGCGGCCGCTGGAGGCCGCGGCGATGCGCGCGGCCTGGTTGTTACGCCCGGGCAGCCGCTGACTGAGCCTGGGAGGCGGCCAGCAGAAGACAACATTCCTGGGATTTGGGGGCGGGGGGTTACCCTTAACGTTAAGAGCAAGAGGCCTCTGATAGGGTGTTTTTCTCCCTTGGCCAGATCAACAGTTATTTCAAAACGGGCAGCTCCTGACTCGGCGTGAGACTGAGTTGTATTGTGCCCAGGTGGCGCTGTGTGCAAATAGGATTATTGAAGGGGAGGAGTTTAGTGCTGAAAACCTTGAACTATGACATTCTGTGAGAATGCTTAATTTTAAATAGATTCCCCGCAAGAACAATGGCTTTCGGTGCAACGGAGCTGTTATGTGGAGAGGCTGAGGTAAGGGTTGTTGGGGGCTTAGTTTTTAAACCGAAGGAGTAAACCTGTTGATTTACAGAAACGGTGATGGAGCATCATTTGAAATTAAGCTTCTTTTTTTTTTAGATACAAAGGAAAGTTCCAAAACGTATGAGAGAAGGTTTGCTGGAAAATGACTTGGTTAAAACCTGACAATCTTACCAGGTGTGTATTGGACTCCTATTAATACTTTGAGTCTGCATGTGTTTAGTCCACATGTAGAGTAAATGAGAAATTTTTTGTCCTCGAAGGAGCATCCTGCAGGTCGATGAATACTAATGAAGCTATGACCGTCACCGATTGATGATGAACAGCTTCATTTGAAAGTAAGTTATGTGGCTTACAACATCTACTATAGCATTCCGTAGTACTTGCCTTTTAATGCTGCTCTGGTTTATGGTAAGTGTCAGTGTGATAGAGCTTAATGGAGTTTGGTCTGATCAATGAGGAAAGCTATCCCGAAGCGGATTACCTGAAGAAAAGCATGTACGGATTCGGCTTCTGAGATAAGACCAATATGCAGTTATGAGATAACAAAATTTTGTTGCCTGGATTTTGTAACTGAGTTTTCTGTTAGCTTATGCCTCTTATAGGGGAAAAACTGTTACTTCACACTAGTGTTTTTTTTCTCTGCCAACAGTGACAGGGGTCGCTGTCTGCCTATTGAAAGGCCAGTTTGCCATGAAGTTCCTAAGGTGTAAACATGTCTGTGAGTAGAGATATTTTGCTTAACAATCAGTCAATCTTGTGTCCTTGGTCTTATCTATGATGATCCTATCCCGAACCTGAATTTCTGTTGAAAAAATCTTATACGGATCTGGCTTCTGAGATAGACCAATATAAGGACGACAGTATTTTTGAAAATTCCTTTAAATAAGTTCTTGAGATGTTGATAGTCTTGTAAATCTCAAATGTTCTTCCTTTTCTAGGGCTAGTGCCACGAGATTTACTTGTCTGTTGTATGAAAAACTGGTGATCAGGAAAAGCTCTTGCTTTTATGGACACGGAAAGAAAACAAAACTCAAGACAGATTATTTTCTTTAATTTTGAAATTGCATTTGTAAATAGATTTCTGAGCCAACATCGAATCTAGATTAATGCATCCATAAGATTCAAGCCATTTCTGTTTAATCATGTCACTGCCCTAGAGTCGTAACCTGTTAGCCAGTATATTATTGATACTTTCTAGCTCTGAAACTGTTTTTAATGGAAAATTCTTTTTCAGTTATCCAGACTTGTAATTAAATAATTTTGAGTGAATGTTTAGCCTTTGGTCACCTGTCTGAATTTAAAATGTATAATTGTAAATACAGCCAAGTGAAAGTTTATACTATTGTGGGAAAATCCTTAGTAGGGGGAGAAGACTTGGTTTGGCAATCATAAGGATCACAAGGGGATATGGAAAACCTTGGCTTTGTGCAGGGTACTAAGTATTACTGAATTAATGGAGGTGAAAGCAGAGAGGACCTATGACTGGGGCAAGGGGAGGGAAAGCCAGGCATCAAAACGATCAGTATACTAGCTGAATTGTGGAATATTTAGTCCTACTGTAATAGTAATATGAAAGGGTATTTATGCTAAAAATGGGGAGGAGTAATGCTGAAAATTAAGGAAGAGAGCACAGCATAACAATCAGGAGTCATGAGGGAAGGTCATTGATAAAATCTGGGTTAAAAGTGGTCAAACATTGTACAGAATGGATTAGTGTAAACAGTAATAGCATCTGATCTAACCAAGGTGGTTGGGCTCCATGCATAATCATTTTCCCTAAATAGCTGCATGAATAAATTGTTCCCAAGCCCATATTTAAATGTCAAAGTCAGAGTGCCAATGTTCTTGTCACCTTATAATGAACTCTTTCTTAAAATGTTCACCTGCCTCAGTGAGAATTCAATTTGGGGTCCATGCAGCTCAGTCAGGTTCATGAGACTGATAAGCCTGTAGTGGTCAGGCACATAGTGAATTTGGCCCAAGTATTAAGACAGTGTACAAAAATGGGGCTCTGAAAATGTTTCTTGCAGTCGTAAACCACCTCCGTGTACAGCATTGTGTTACATTGTTCTTTATTGCACTTATGTGTATTTGGAAATGAGGAAACATTGGCACTGCAATCTGCACCCTTGATCACTGATCTCCCTTACCCCGCTTTATTTGGTTGGAACTTTTACAACATGCTCGATAAGATCTGTTTCACACACTGACATCTTAAGTACCTAGATACCTTAACTACCTGGCACTTGGTTGTCAGTAAATGTTAAACGAACAGTGAATGATTAAAGACCAATTGGGATCTACACAAAACTTGCAGAGAAAACTGCCCTTTTGTCAGAGTTGGCAAACATCAGTCCCTTCAAAACAAGGCATGAAATGAATAAAACTTGGCTTTAGAGCCCTTTGACCTCTTTTCCCTCAGTTCCTTCTGGTTTTGCTCCTTTCCCTCCCAGTCAGTCTTATAAAGTATCATATTTCCTTAGTTGATAAAATCCAAATAATGTATGTATACTTCATTGCACTATACTAGGTTCTGCCAGGGAGGTCAAGGGTAAAACATTTACTATGTCCTCTGTCACATCAATAGTTGTACAAGGTACCAAGAAAGAAGGCAAGATACAGGGATGCAAAGAACTGAGGAGATTGAACAAGTGATAAATTTAGGCGTAGGAGACACCAACCAAAGATGGTATGCTGAGGGTGGTAAATTGAGAATTTAGGCATCAGTTGGATGGATAGATGTGGGACAAATAAGGTAGAGAATAAGACTGAAATGCTACAGTACCCCAAGCTTCTTGAGCAACAGAGAACTAAAAAAAGCTATCATTCAAATTCCCTGAAACTTGACATGTTTTCAGCAGGAAGAGACATAGTCACTTATTGAGCCCTACTGATTTTGCAGGGTACACAATTGACAAGAGATGAGAGTTGGGTCCAAAAAGGTACAATTTTAGTGGAACTTAGCTCAACATAGCAGCTTCCTTTTAAATTACCGATTGACTTAGTAGCATTTTTCTTTCGCACAGCAGAGGTCTTGTTACACTCTACTGGCCTTCTGATTTGTGAATGCTGACTTAGCTGGGTAATAGGCAACTAACTACTAGCTAAGACCAGGGACCTTAAGCTGTTATCTGGGTAAGGGATTTACCTTCCAGAACATACCTGCAACTTAGAGAGGCAGCGTAGATTAAAAATCAAAAGCCTAAAGACCTAAATGAATAGGACTGAAATAGACCAGGATCTCCTTGGTTAGGGCTGGTTTCAGATTGAAAGAACAGAGTCTTACATGTGTGTGATGTGAGCCAATATTTTCTCTGCTTAACACCATGCCTCCAGGTTATCTTAAAATACAGTAGGCTCAATCCTACCTTTTGGTGTTTTCTAAAATTAGTTCTATTACTAGAAATCCAATATCCACCGCACTTGGCTTCCCAATCAAGTGCCCTCTGAACTGATTATACACTTCATAATCCTTGCTGTTTGCCCAGCCTGTGTGAAAGCTTTTGGCTGTTTCATGATTTTTAAACCAGTTCACCCATTAAATTTAGAGCCTTTGAATCCCAGCCTACTAGGATAGTCTGCTTATCTTTTGTCAATTCCTCCTCCCTGGGGGTGGGACCCTCCTTCCCATATTTCCTCCCAAAAGCTTGGTTCCAGATCCAAATAGTATTTAAAGCATAGTATTTATAATTACCTCATGAATATTGCCACTGCCTCCGGCATTGTTCCACCTCACTGATTCTACATTTTGGGGTATGTACAGAAATCAGGTCAAAATATAAGTGTGCCATGAAGCTTTGAAAAGCTTTGAAAATCTTATGGACTATTTTGAGGTGGGGGGTCTTTCCAATATGAGAACCACTCAGTCTCATTCTCACAAGTCTTGGCCTCTTCCCCCCTGACCACTAGTCAGTCCATCTCTGAGGTCCTGGCATACCATGCAGCTGAGTTATAACAGGAAATAGATTTAATCTCGCAGAATCCCACATGGAGTACAGTATAATCCAACGTACTTGGGAACTTTACATTAGTTATGCTTACTCAGTTGATTCTAGTTCCCTTCAAAGGAGTATTAACAATGCAAAAAGCATTTCAGAATACAAATAGAATTCATCATTTGAAGAAAATAATATTTATAAATACAGTGCATTACTGAGGTCAGGAAACTGGATGTGCCCTTGCCTCCTAACTACTGAATACAGTTAAAGAACAATAAATGGTTCATTTTTAAAGTGTATAGTTTGATGAGTGTAAGTATGCACCCATGAAACCATTACTGCAATCAAGATAGTGGTTAAATCCATCTCTCCCAAAAGCACCTTTTTGCAGAGGCTTGATTTTGAACATGGTAAGTTTGAGATGGCATTTGATATCCAAATGAGATACGGGGCGAGATCTGAGCTGGAGAAATAAAATTGGGAGTCATCAGCATGTGGATGGTATATTTAAAGCCATAAGGTGAGATCACCAAGGGAGTGAATACAAATGGAGAAGTGGTCCAAGAGTTGAGTCCTGGGACATTCCAGGAGTAAGACATTCCAGGTTTAGTTCAAATCCTAAAGATGATTTTGCATCAACAAACAAAAACTGGGAAGCAGAAATCTGTTGTGAAGTTCAACTGCCACATCTGAAACAAACTAGATAGAAAATCAAGGAGTTCCAGAAAACAAGGGTGAGAAGCTAAGCAAATAGTTGCTTGGGGTAATGAGGCTGGAAGTTGCCTTGTATTTAATGCAGAGCATTGGTCAGCATAAAATTGAAGGAGTTAATATCCAAGGACAACTTTGCAAAGTGGTCTTCCGGAGAGAACAAGACGAGGAATTTACGAAGTGATAAGGGTTTTCATCAGACACCTGGACAGGAGGAGCAGAGCCATGATGGGCCAATCAAGGGTGTAGATGAAAGTGTTGTTAAAATTGACCTTGAGATCCAGGTTGATTAGGGGAAAAAAATTAGACTGCTAGAAAACTGTCCCAGGTAATAACAAAGATCAGATGTACTATAGAAAGATGATGAAAATGAGGTAAAATAAGATCCTCTCCAGTTATACTATAAAATGACCCATAGCAGTTGTATTTCTAATTAGTGTTTATCTCTCTGGCCCTATAGTGTGTTCTTTTCAAGGAGAAACTTCCCTTTCACTTCTTAAACTCTGTGCCTAGTATACAATGTAATGACTCCCATTACAAATTTGTCTAATTAAATGGAATTCAGTATGTATATTTAAGGTGGGCAATGATGGTATGATCTAAGTTCTCCAAAAAATAAAAGAAATGAGAAAAGTTGAAAACTTGTGATGGACTCAGTATTTGTGTCCTCCCAAAATTCATATGTTGAAGCCCTAACCCCAGTGTGGCAATATTTGGAGATGGAGCCTCAGGGGAAGTAATTAAGGTTAAATGATGTCATAAGGGTAGGGCCCTGGTCCAATAGGATGAGTGTCCTTGTAAGAAGAAACACCAGAGAGCTCACTCTCTCTCCCCCTCCATGTGCACCCACAAGAAAGAGGTCATGTGAGGATACAGTGTGGTGGTGGCTGCCTACAAGCCCAAACGAGACCTCAGAATAAAACCTACCTTGCCGGCACCTTGATCTTGGACTTTCCAGCCTCCAGAGCTATGAGAAAATTAATTTCTATTGTTTAAGCCATTCAGTCTGTGGTATTTTGTTATGGCAGCTCTAATAGACTAAGACAGAAGCGAAGGATAAATGGCCACTGCTATAATTGGGGGACTTTATATTTGGCTAAAGATTTATGAGTAATAACTATGAAAAAAGTCCATGCAATGTAATGTCTCTGGTTTTATACATTTTCCCTTTAGGTTTTTACGTATTACATTGAAACTGGATTGACAATGCACTTCCTTTTTTTTTTCTTTAAATGCACTTTCTTATTGAATAATAACAAACAGCTGCCACTCACAAAGCTTTACAACCTGTTTCAACATCAAGATCAGTTATTTAAGAAATAGGTAAGTTTTCAGTAAAAAAAATCTCAGTAAAGAAACTAGAGGGAATTCCCTGGCAGTCCAGTGGTTAGTACTCCTTGCTTCCACTGTAGCGGGCACAGGTTCAATCCCTGGTCGGGGAACTAAGATCCCGCATGCTGCACAGCGTGGCCAAAAAAAAAAAAAAAAAATTAGAAATAGAAATTAAACTATCTTATAAAGTGAATCTTATCTGAAGTCTTATGGTTCACAGGAAAAACTTTTTAACATAAATGAAATTAGTTCTTTTATAATTACCTCATATAGCAAAAAATGATTTAGGCTTACTAGATATTTCACAGTGTAAAATTTCCTTGTTCTATATGAACATTAAGATTGCAAAAAATTTTTAACTTAACACCTTTGGTAACTGATAGGTCATACCTATCATGATTTCACTGTTTAATGAAAAATACTCGGTATAAAATAATGGCTGACACTTCTATGGTTCCTTTTATTTTCCACAGTACTTTAACATACATCATCTTGGTTTCTCCTACAGTAACTCAGGGAGTAGGCATTATTAGTATTTACACAATTTATATATGAGTGAACTGAGAGACTTAAAATATAGGCTGCTTGCACGTCTGGAGCCTGTGCTCTGCAACAAGAGAGGCCACGATAGTGAGAGGCCCACGCACCGCGATGAAGAGTGGCCCCCGCTTGCCACAACTAGAGAAAGCCCTCACAGAAACGAAGACCCAACACAGCCAAAAATAAATTAATTAATTAATTAATTTAAAAAAATATATATATAGGCTGCTTAAGGTCTAGATCACTGTAAGGAATGATTTCGTCATCATCTGTATTTTGCACACTATAATATAGACTTTTTAGTTTGGGTGCCACATTTAAGAAGAACAGTGACAAACTAGGGGGCAACCTAAGGGTGAAGACAAGCGTTCTGGAAACCATGTCATTCTAGAGAATATTCTAAGGACTTGGAAATACTTAACCTGAAGAAGTGAAAATCAAGGGAAGGCATGATGACTATTTTTAGGTATTTGAAAGTACTTCATGTGGAATAATAGTAATATTAATAATAATCCCATCTGGTAGGTACTATGATTAGGCCAATTTTACAGATGAGGAAACAAACTTAGAAAAGTAACCTAATGGGCTTCCCTGGTGGCGCAGTGGTTGAGAATCTGCCTGCTAATGCAGGGGGCATGGGTTCGAGCCCTGGTCTGGGAAGATCCCACATGCCGCGGAGCAACTAGGCCCGTGAGCCACAACTGCTGAGCCTGCGCGTCTGGAGCCTCTGCTCTGCAGCGGGAGAGGCTGCGATGGTGAAGAGGCCCGCGCACCGCGATGAGGAGTGGCCCCCACTTCCTGCAACTGGAGAGAGTCCTCGCACAGAGACGAGGACCCAACACAGCCAAAAATAAATATATAAAAAATAAATAAGTAAAGATTACTATTAATTTAGAAAAAAATGTTAATATAACGGCCACACTAAAAAAAAAAAAAGATTAGCAGCTGAAATTTAAAAAAAAAAGAAAAGTAACCTAATGAAGGTCACATAGGAAGTGAGGGAATTAAATTGAAAATCTGGCAGTCTAAATCAAGAGATGGTGTTCTTATCCCACTAAATACCTTCCCCAGAGGAGTAGTTAACTGAAGTGTTTCTTTGGAAGACACAAAGGAGATCAATGAAATAAATAAAAAGAGGCAAACTGCAACCTAAAAATGAACTTTCCAATAACAGAATGTACTGTCTCCTTATCACAGTCTCCTATCAGTGTGAGCTGGAGGAAGGAGGCTGGCCCTAGTCAACTTCAAAGACCGCTTTAAGTCTAAATTCAGATTCTTGACTTGCCCAAGGTAACCCAGCTAGTAAATGACCAAGTTGACAACCAACACCTTCTATCCCTCTCTCAGTCCAGTGCTCAATCCACTGATAGTGTGGTGCCCCAATATTTTTCCTGCAAAAATTTAAATTTCCTCAGAATTCATTAATCTATGGGAATGGGAAAGATCGTACAAACCAAATAACTTTAATCAACTATTTTTATACAAAAGTACAGTTTGGGGCCTGTTACTAATGGTTGATCAATTTAATTACATTAGTGCGACATAGGCCTTAAGCAGACTAAACTTCTCTGGGGCAACAGTAAGGTGTATTCTTTGGGGGTACATCTCAATTCTGATTTTTTATTTTCATCACTGATGTAGACTCGCAGTTTAAATTACATTTCTGCTTCAGAAATGAATGCAGAAACATTGCTCAGAGTCTGACCACACACCCAGAAATGTCAAGATAGTTTTGAAATTCATGGACCTGTTTCCACATATCTGAATAAAGCTCAGTTTCTTGATGAGTTTTGTTTGCTTTTTTTAAATTTTTAATTGGCACACAGGATCTCAGTTCCCCAACCATGGATCGAACCCCCCCCCCCAACCCCTGCAGTGGAAGCGTGGACGGAGTCTTAACCACTGGACTGCCAGGGAAATCCCAAGTTTTGTTTGCTTTATATTCAATCTGTTCCTTTGAAGATCAAGGCACACTGAGAGGTTAGGTGTGGGGTGATTCAGAAATATCCTAAGGTTTCACTCATTTGTTCATTGAACAAATAGGTCCTGAATAGTTACCATGTGCAGGTACTGTCCTAAGCACTGAAGATACAGCTGTGAACCAAATGAACAAAATCCCTGCCCTTGTGGAGCTTACATTTTAAGAGGAGGAAAAGAAGGATAAATTATAAAGTATGTGAGAGAATGAGAAGCGACATGAAAAAGAAAATAGAACACAGGACATTGGGAGTGGATTTGGGGAGGGAGGTAAATAGTGTTGTGATTTTTAAATAGAGTTGACAGGATAGGCTTCAACGAGAAGGTGAGATTAAGCAAATACGAGAGTGAGGGATTGAGCTATGGACATATCTGAGCAAAGGGCACATTCCCAGGACAGTTGCCCAAAGACAGGTGCATGTATGTTAAAGAGAAGAAACACGGCACGCAGATCATGTCGGGTCTCATGGGTCATTGAAAGAATTTTGCTCTGAGTAAAATGGGAACCCCTGTAAAAGGAAATACAGAAACTGAAAGTATGAATTCATGTGCATGAAAACCTGTGAATCCTACCCCTATGGCCCAGATTGTAGTCTCTACCATTTACCATTAAAAGAAAACAGGGCTCATTGGAGAAATGACTGATTACGGAGCTGAGGCAAGAAATGTACGAGATGAGCCTTCTGCATCTTGCTATATAGTAGGAGAGCAAGAAAGCTATCAGACATTTGCGGTTGTGTGAAAAGAACTCAGGAGCCAACTTGGAGCATCTCCTACTGTCCAAATATGGAAATGTTGACTATTATCAAGGATGATAACTACAATAGACTGAGATACATAAAATATGTTCAAATCTGTGAATTCATAATGATACCTTAAAAGAAAAAAAACCTGATTTTGATGCTGTTAGAAGATGCTAGTGAACCAATTTATCAATTTCAGAACTGGCAAATAAGGGACTTTCCAACACCAACTGCAGTAACAGATAATCAGATTGAAAGTGAGAAAGTTTTTTATTGATGTATCCCAGTTCGTAACTGAAAAAGATTGACAGAATATCACCATTTTGTAACATCTCTTGAATTAATGTACCAGCAGTGATCATCCACGTTGGCTAACATAAAAACAAAAAGAGAGGGAACAGAGTCTAAGTGGCTGACTGGATGTTTTGGGGTCGTGTCAACAACATGCTACTTGAAAATCCACTTTCTGCAGGAAATATGCTTTTTTTTCCAACAAAGATGATATATTTATAATAAATAATTTTTTCCATCAAAGATTTTTTTTTCAACAAAGATGATATAATAATTCTTTCCAACAAAGATGATATATTTATCCAAAGATATTGGCACTCTCCATTGTGCAATAATGTCACATATCTGCAAGTTGTCTGATCAGGCTCCCCCAAAAGAATTCCTTGGGGCTTCCCTGGTGGCGCAATGGTTAAGAATCCGCCTGCCAATGTAGGGAACGCGGGTTTGAGCCCTGGTCCGGGAAGATCCCACATGCCTTGGAGCAACTAAGCCTGTGCACCACAACTACTGAGCCTGCACCCTAGAGCCCGTGAGCTACAACTACTGAGCCCACGTGCTACAACTACTGAAGCCAATGCGCCTAGAGCCCGTGCTCCACAACAAGAGAAGCCACTGCAATGAGAAGTCTGCGCACCGCAAGATGCTCGCCACAACTAGAGAAAGCCCACGTGCACCAACGAAGACCCAATGCAGCCAAAAATAAATAAATAAAAACAAAATAAATAAATTTATCAAAAAAGAGTTCCTTGGGTGAGTCTAACAAACAAAATCTAGAAAGCTAATTATTGACATGAATAAAATAACACGAGATTTATCACTTCAGCTTCAGTGGCATCTTGGGGAGGCGAGCTTGTTATATACACTTTAAACACTTCTATCAACTAGTGATATCAGTCCTGGCCATAGTATTGTTGTCTATCTTACTAAATAGCCATATCTCAGGAAGTACAATACACTCAATCCATATTAATGTTTATTCTAGATTTATGGTTAATAGATGATTCATATAATAGTACCTCAAATTTCTTTGAACATTCTTCTTAACTTAGAATAAATATAACCTACTAAACTTAGATTCCGTGAAATCCAAATATAAGAAACTGTCTCCTATGCAATTTTCAACTTGCCATTTACTTGGTATTTAAATTATTTATCAATTTTTAACTGAATAAAGAACAAATCTGCAGAACACAAACTTCCAGGGTAAGTAAAATATGATTTTTTTTTCAATTTTAGGCATAGGGTTCTGGGGTGTTTAAATGTACCTAATTTCCTAAAGGCTATAATTTTTTCTTTTTTACCTATTAAAAATTATATTATAATTTTTTATAAAAAAGTATCTTATAAGATAAAAATAAGGAGAACATTAAGCATAAAATTAAAATAACTCACAATTCCACCGTTTAGAGTTAAACCACTGTAAAAAAATTTTAATGTCTTTTTCTATGTAGATATAAATTTTAATAAAATTTAAATTTTACTGTATGGTTTGTTTTCCTGATTTTTTATTTAATATTCTATAATGACAATTTTCAATACCATTAGAAATTCTTCTACTCATTGGCAACATGGAGAACATTTCCTTTTTTTTTGGCCGCGCAGTATCTTAGTTCACCAGCCAGGGATCGAACTCCCACCCCCAGCACTGAAAGCACCGAGTCCTAACCACTGGACCGCCAGGGAATTCCCAGGAACATTTCATTTTAACGGATATTTAATTCCGAAAGACTGGAAATTTCGATTGCTTTGAATTTTGTCATGATGACAAATTATACAGCAATAAAAATTCCAAACAGTAATACTGCACTGATTATCTCTGGATAGTGGGTTTATATTACCATCCAAGAATTAAATGCCTCAGGTAACATATATTCTCACACTGATGTGCAGCCGTTCTAGTCCAAACTGCCCCCCAACAGGTGTCCTCCTCTATCCTAATCTTTTTATTTATTTATTTATTTATTTATTATTGAAGTATTAGTTGATTTACAACGTGTTACTGCTGTAATTATCAGATGCAAACTAGTATATACAGGATGGATAAACAACAAGGTACTACTGTATAGCACAGGGAACTATATTCAATATCCTGTGATAAACCATAACGGGAAAGAATATGAAAAAGAATGTATATATATGTATAAGTGAGCCTCCTAATCTTTTCCACCATCAGTCTACAGGGTAAGAAACTACCACATGTCCTTAACCATGTTTTTGTGCCTTCCTTCTACCTCCTTGCACTAATTAAAATCTGGTTCTCCCCTCAGGGCACTGCTTCCCTTTGCAGGCTTCTTTTTTTTTCTTTTTTTTTTTTTTTTTAATTTTTATTTATTTATTTATTTATGGCTGTGTTGGGTCTTCGTTTCTGTGCTAGGGCTTTCTCTAGTTGCGGCAAGTGGGAGCCACTCTTCATCGAGGTGCGCAGGCCTGTCATTATCGCGGCCTCTCTTGTTGCGGAGCACAGGCTCCAGACGCGCAGGCTCAGTAGTTGTGGCTCACGGGCCTAGTTGCTCCGCGGCATGTGGGATCCTCCCAGACCAGGGCTCGAACCCGTGTCCCCTGCATTGGCAGGCAGATTCTCAACCCCTGCGCCACCAGGGAAGCCCCTACAGGCTTCTTAAGTTCTCTCCTTCAGATGTGGAAGTTAAGGTCAATACCTTCCTTGCTTCCTACTGCCACTTCTTGACAATTATTCCTCCATTTTTATGTACAACCCCCTGATTTTTTTAGGCTCATCCCACCTGGCTTGCCACCCTTTGTTCTGACTTAAGGTTTTTATTTTCCAGCTTTCTAATTACTGCCCCTTATTGATTTTGAAGAGTTTGGGACCAGGTTTGCTGTCCTATTTTATGTCATCTGTCTCCCAATGTCTACACATCAATGTCCAAACAATCTGGCTTCTCAGTTGTTTGACTTCCTGTACACCATCCCTCCACACCCAGCAGTCTTATCTGGGATCCACTGGCCTCTGAGGAGCCATGGGTAGAATTCGAGGGGTCTATGAATGTGGATAGGGAAAATCTATGTCTTTATTTTCACTAAACACTAATTGAAGTTTAGCATTTCCTTCAATAATAAATGAATGCAATATACCACAGATTTATTAGCAGTACTATGGTGCTGTCAACAACAGAAAACACAGCTATTTTCATATACATTACAGTGCATATCACATAGAAATACTTAAAAATTTTCACTTATGTTTATTTCTACCTAAAAATCATGCTCCTTTTTAAGCCTGCTGCCAGATCTTGTTGTTTAATGCAAAGAAGCACATTATCTTAGTCCATTCAGGGTGCTACAACAAAATACTACATATTAGGTAGCTTATAAACAGCAGAAATTTATTTCTCACAGTTCTGGAGGCTGAAAGTCCAAGATCAGGGTGCCAACATGGTTGGGTGAAGGCTCTCTTCTGGGTCACAGACTTCTCATTGTATCTTCACATAGTGAAACAGGGTAAGAGAACTCTGTGGGGTCCCTTTTTTTTTTTTTTGGCCATGCCACTCGGCATGTGGGATCTTCCCCAACTAGGGATCGAACCCGGGCCCCCTGCATTGGGAGTGTGGAGTCTTAACCACTGGACCGCCAGGGAAGTTCTCTGGGGTATCTTTTATAAAAGCATTAATCCCATTCATGGGAGCACCACCCTCATGACCCAATCACCTCTGGAAGGCTCAACCTCCTAACACCATCACATGGGTGTTAAGATTCCAGTATTTGAGTTCTGGAGAGACACAAACATTCAGATCATAGCTACATTACTGTAGCACACATTTGGTTTGTTTAAATATTTTGGCAACTATATTTTAATGGAAGGGCTTTCATATGTAACCCCATATATTTTGTTTTATGCATTTAAAAATATTTTGAGACTGAGTCCATAGGCTTCACCAGAGTGGCAAAGTAGTTCATACACAAATAGTTGAGAACCTCTCATTATAGGACAGCTACATGTAAAAGAATGAAATTAGAACATTCTCATGTGTTCCCTGGTGGCCTAGTGGTTAGAATTCCGGGCTTTCACTGCCATGGCCCAGGTTCAATCCCTGGTCGGGGAACTGAGATCCTGCAAGCTGTGCAGCACAGCCAAAAACAAAGCAAAACAAAAAACAAACAAACAAACACCATTCTCTAACATCATATAGAAAAGTAAACTCAAACTGTATTAAAGACCTAAATGTAAGGTGGGAAACCATAAAACTCCTAAAGGAAAACATAGGCAGAAACCTCTCTGACATAAATCATAGCAATATTTTTTTGGCTCTGTCTTCCAAAGCAAAGGAAATAAAAGCAAAAATAAACAAATGGGACCTAACTGAACTTAAAAGCTTTTGCAGAGCAAAGGAAACCAATGACAAAACTAAATGACAACCTACTGAATGGGAGAAAATAATGGCAAGTGACATGACTGATAAGAAGTTCATATCCAAAATATATCAACAGCTCATACAAACCAACATCAAAAAAAACCCAAACAACCTGATTGAAAATGGGCGGAAGACCTGAATAGACATTTTTCCAAAGAAGACATGCATATGGCCAACAGCCACATGAAAAGATGCTCAACATCGCTAATCATCAGAGAAATGCAAATCAAAACCACAATGAAATGTAGTTCTCAACATCACATATCACATTGTTGATAGCCATTCTCACACCTGTCACAATGGCTATCATCAAAAAGAGCACAAATAGCAAAAGTTCGCGAGGATGTGGAGAAAAGGGAAACTTCTTCATTCACTCTTGGTGGGAATGTAAATTGGTGCAGCCACTGTGGAAATCAGTATGGAGGGTTCTCAAAAAACTAAAAATAGAACTACCATATGACCCAGCACTGCCACTCTTGGGTATATATCCGAAAAAAACCCAAAAACACTAATTAGATACATGCCGCCTAATGTTCATAGCAGCATTGTTTACAATAGCCAAGATATGGAAGCAACCTAAGTGTCCATCAACAGATGAACGGATAAAGAGGACAGAGATGGGGACTTCGCTGGTGGTCTAGTGGTTAAGACTCCGCACTCCCTATGCAGGAGGCCCGGGTTCCAACCCTGGTTAGGGAACTAGATCCCCCATGCCGCATCTAAAGATCCACGCAACTAAAGAACCAGCACACAGAAACGTAGATCCCGTATGCCGCAACTAAGACCTGGTGCAGCCAAATAAATAAATAAATAAATAAATATTTTTTTAAAAAGAGGATAATGAAGATAAAGAGGATACACACACACACACACACACACACACACACACACACCCCTCTACAGTGTAATACTTACCATAAAAAAGAATGAAATTTTGCAATTTGTAATAACATGGATGGACTTGGACTTGCTAAGTGAAATAAGCCAGACAGAGAATGACAAATACTCTATGCTATCACTTATATTTGGAATCTAAAAAATACAACAAACTAGTGAACATAACAAACTAGAAACAGAGTCACAGACACAGAGAACAAACTGGCAGTTACCAGGGGGGAGAGGGAAGGTGGGAAAAGGCAACATAGGGGTAGGGGATTAAGAGATACAAACTACTATGCACAAAATAAATAAGCTACAAGGATATATTGTACAACACAGGGAATATAGCCAATATTTTATAATAAAGATAAATGGAGTATAACCTTTAAAATTGTGAATCACTATATTGTACATCTGTAACTTATACAGCAACTATACTTCAATTGAAAAAAAAAAAGAACCTTTCATTACATATCAATGGGCTTATCAATGGGCTTCTCATTGCAATATTTCCTGTCCCCTTATCCCTGTTTTCTTTCCTTGGCTACTACTTGGCAATACCCCAACTACGGATGAATCCAACCATTTGCCTTGCTGCAGAAATCACACAGCAGGTCAGATTTGTGCCACTATATGTTCATGGTCTCCAACCCCAAGCAGGCCCTCAATGCGACTAAGCACTCTTCTTTTCCCTTGTCAGTTTTCCTTCCCATTTCTGACTTTCTTTCTCCTCCACACCTCTTAACTCTTCCCTCCTCTGCCTCAACTTTCCCCTCACCTCAGCAGAGATTTCACCCTCCTGTTCATGGAGAATTTTGAAGACTTCGGATGACAATTTCCTTACACCAACCATTATATGTATCCACTGTTTTTTTTTTTTCCTTCCCTCTTACTGCAATGGAATGGTGTCCCTCCTCTGATCTAAGGCAAATTCCTCCTCCAGTTCTCCAAATCACATTCATTCATTCAACAGATATTAAATCAGGATTTGGCCCCCCCCAAAAAAAGACATGTTGAGGTCCTAAACCCTAGTACCTCAAAATGTGACATCACTTGGAAATAGGGTTGTTGCAGGCATAATTAGTTAAGATGAGGTCATACTGGATTAGGGTGAAGCCCTAATCCGATATGACTGGTGTCCTTATAAGAAGATGGTCATACAAAAACAGAGACACAGAGAGAATGTCATGGGGCAATGAAGGCAGAGATTAGAGTATATGCTTGCAAGTCAAGGAAAGCCAAAGATTGCCCACGTACCACCAGAAGCTAGGAAGAGGCATGGAAGGTTTCAGAGGGAGCATGACCATGACAACACTTTGATTTTAGACTTCTGGCCTCCAGAACTATGAGGTAACAAATTTCTGTTGTTTCAAGCCACCCAGTTTGTGATACTTTGCTAAACCTTCTCTGGCCCCTAAATCCAGGTGAGTCATTCTTCTTAAGAGCTCTAACAGCATCTTTCCCCTATCACTGAACTCATCTGACTTTTGGTCTTGTGAGGGAAGGGACAATGTTCATCTGTATCTCCATTTTTGAGCACAAAATGTGGCATTCAGCAAGTGCTCAATAATAATATTGCATTGAATTAAATTTTTTTTCTATTTTCTATGTAGAGTACATTACACTATTACCTATACACCCCCTTGGACTTGAATATTTTCAAGGTCTATGATTATTTTCTTAGGATAAAGCCCTAGAAGTAAAACTATAACTGGATAATAGACTATAATCATTTTAAAGTCCTTGACATATATTGCTAACTTCATTTCCAGATGTTTATTATCCTAGATTTATTTAGGAAATATTGACAATTTTTACAATATTCAGTCAGTCTCATCCAGAGCTATGCTCTTTCTCTCCATTTATATGTCTTATTTTTATATTACTCAGGGTAAATTTTGTAATTTTTCTGATATATGATCTTCATATTTCTTTTAAAGGTAACTAAATGTTTTATATGTTTGTGTATGCCTATGTGTGTAAATATACACATATGTGAAATCATTTCTATTGCAAATCAGAAGTCTTTTCCACCATATTTTTATTACCAGCTATTGCTGTTATATAGGAAATCTAATGTGTTGGTGATTGCTTTCTTATCTGGCTACTTCAGTGACCTTTCTTACTCGTAATAAAAGTATACAACTTTATCATCTGTAAATAATGATACATTTATTTTCTCTTTGCCACAGTTATGCTTCTTATTTGTTTCATATCTCATTTTAATTGCTAGAATTTCCAGCACTTGTTAAATAATGGTAATAAGGACAGGTTTCCTTTTGCATGCCTTACTTTAATGGAAACACTAATATTTCAGTGTTCAGTGTGATATTGCCTGGATTTCACAAGTATTCTTTGTGATTGTAAGAAAGTTTTATTCAATTTCTAGGTTACTATTATTAAAATTCAAAAGTAGATATTATTTTTATCAGACACCCTTTTAGCATCTATCTAAATGAATATATAGCTTCCTCCCTTTGACTTATTGATGTGATGTAATAGAGGAGGTATTTGGGGATAAACTCTACTGTTTTTTTCTTTTCAATCAATTGTAGAATTTAACTTGTAAGTACTTATTTTATTTAGGATTTTAACATTTCTTTTCGTAATGGAAATTGGTATGCTTGTGTGGGGGGGGGCGGTGTGTGTGCGCGCACATGCGCGCGTACTCTGTCAGGTTTTATATCACGATTTTATATCATGATGCTTTTATAAAATGAACTAAGAAAGTTTCCTTCTTTTTCTATTTTTTGTAACAGTTTATATAACATTCTAATTATATAGTCCATGAAAGAATCCACTCTTCAAACTATCTAGTCCAAAAACCCTTTGAGGGGTTATAAATTCTTTTTCAATTTCTCTCATAGTTTTTAAGTCTCTATTTTCTACTTCACTTAATTTTGATAACATATTTTTCCAGAAACTTTTCAATTTTATCAATATTTCCAAACCTATATCCAGGTATTATGAAGTAGTACACAAATATTCATCATTAAAAATAATCTTTTTTCTTCTACTATCATTCTTTATTTGCTGAAGTGTGTTTTCACCCTCTTTCCCCAAACAGACTGCCTGACATTTGTTTGCTTTACTGTTTCTTTAAAAGGAAAGATAGTTTGGGGGTATATATATCAATTACATTCTTCTTTTATTTTTCCATTAATGTTTTCTGGTTTTCCTTTTTAAAATTTATCTTACATTATTTCATAGTGCTTTATTTCTGATAGGAATGTTATGCTTAGTTCATTTATTTTCATTCTATATTTTTCCAAAGTGGAAACATGTAAGATTATGTAAATGTGCCTCTAAGTGCAGCTTTGGCTGCAGTCTATAAATTTTGCTGTAAATATTACACTGCAAATTGGCTTTGGCTTTGGAATTAGGCTAAAATATGCTGTTACACTATTATTACATTTCATGTTTAGCTTGTGGGTGACTGAATTGTCAAATGCAGACTTCAAAAGAATTCAAGGTATCTCTGAACTCGTGTGCAACCAATGACCATGTGATCAAAATATTACTGTCATCTGTAATCAGAGTAAGTACATCAGTAATGTGAACAAGCCTTGTCATTTGGACATATTTTTAACATCTGAATATAGAACAAGCATTCTAGATGTTTCCTGTAGTAAAAAACTATTCAATATGCTTTATATATTGCAATTCTGTCAGCTGAAGGATATGAATATATTTATTATTGTAAGAGTATAATATTGCAATAATTAATAATGATTGTGAAAGGTAGGTAAAGGTGTCCAAAATATACATATTAAGCGAAAAAATCAAGTTATATTAATAATATTACATATATAATAGGAAACCATTATTGTCAAATATATGAATTTAATATTAGTATCTGGAGAGATAAAATCGGAAGGAATATATACCATTTGTATTTTTATACGGTAACCATCTCTGGCAATGAAGTTATAGGACATTTTAACTTCTATTTTATATATTTATGTAATGCTTGAATTTTTATCAGGACCATATGTTAGCTTTTATAATAAAAAACAATAAAATATATTTAAAATAAAAGCAAGACTGAGGATATACAGGTTAGTAGCCTGAAAAGCTTTATGATTCTCTTTCTCTTCTTGGAAGATTCTGTGATTCAGTTATCTAGGATGTTTATTTCCTCACACCTTTTTTGCTGGCCTTTTAACCACGTGACTTACAACTATGCATATACAAGGAGAGAAGAACTAGTCAGTTATGTCACGTTTTATCAGCTATGATGAAAAAATAGACACAATAATGTAATTGATTCATATAAATGGTTAAATTATAAATGGGTATGTTCTAATTGGCCATTTTGTGCTAGATCAAGGAACTCAATTTAGCCAAATAAAGAGAGTATTATTTAAAGGACACATAGGATGGGGTGGGCATTCATAGGAGGGGACTGAGGAATCTGAGACTCAATGATAGAACGATTGTCCAGTCAACACTTACAAGATCTGGACCTGGCGAGGACACAGGACCAAGGAGGCTCAAAGGCCTGACGGTTTGTGCCTCCTCTCTTGCTGTGTGTGACCTTTCTCAGACTATCTTTGCCCATCTCTGAATATTTGCTTTATTTTCCTTCTGCTTTCCAATGGTCTATTCCATTCATCTCTACTATTTACATCTATTCTCTTTGCTCTTGCCTTCTCCAAAACCTTTCTCCTTTTTTCAACTCCTCTCTCCTCAACGTTTTTCTTTCTATTGGACCTCATCCACAGGTATATATGTGTATATACAAGACAGAAAGATATATATCTATATCTATATCTATCTATCTATATCTATAGATAGGTATCTCCCATCTTAAAAACAAAAGCAAACAAACCAAGACAAGCCAAAAAAAAAAAAAAACCTATCTTGAACCCACACCCCCCTTAAGCAACCAACCATCTCTCTGGGCCCTTTCCCAAAGGCCCCGAAAGAACGGTCTGCCTGTGTTGCCTCCATGTCCCCTCTCTTTGGCCCCTTACACCACTCTAATCTAATCTAATCTAATCTTACACCACTCTTGCCAGCATGTCACTCCTGAAACTGCTCTTCTTAAGAAGTTCTATTCCAGTCTTACCCCAAATTCTTTTTTTTAATGTTGTTTTAAAAATTTATTTATTTTATTTATTTACTTTTGGATCTGTTTGGTCTTCATTGCTGTGTGCAGGCTTTCTCTAGTTGCGGCGAGCAGGGGCTACACTTCGTTGTGGTGCGCGGGCTTCTCATTGCGGTGGCTTCTTTTGTTGCAGAGCACGGGCTCTAGGCGCGCGGGCTTCAGTAGTTGCAGCACGCAGCCTCAGTAGTTGTGGCTCGCGGGCTCTAGAGCGCAAGCTCAGTAGTTGTGGCGCACGGGCTTAGTTGCTGTGCAGCGTGTGGGATCTTCTCGGAGCAGGGCTCAAACCCATGTCCCCTGCATTGGCAGGCGGATTCTTTTTTTTTTTTTTTTTTTTTTTAAACTTTTTTTTTAAAATTAATTAATTAATTAATTTATTTTTTTTGGCTGTGCTGGGTCTTCGTTTCTGTGCGAGGGCTTTCTCTAGCTGCGGCAAGTGGGGGCCACTCTTCATCGCGGTGCGCGGGCCTCTCACTATCGCGGCCTCTCCCGTTGCGGAGCACAGGCTCCAGACGCGCAGGCTCAGTAGTTGTGGCTCACGGGCCTAGTTGCTCCGTGGCATGTGGGATCTTCCCAGACCAGGGCTTGAATCCGTGTCCCCTGCATTGGCAGGCAGATTCTCAACCACTGCACCACCGGGGAAGCCCTGGCAGGCGGATTCTTAACCGCTGCGTCACCACCTTACCCCAATTCTTAACTGCATTCATTCAACATAGTTGACCACTTCCTCCTTAAACACCCTCCTTTCTTTTCTGAAACATTGCTTTCTCTTAGTTTTTCTCCTACCTCTTTGGCCATTCCACCTCATGCTTCTTTACAGGCTTCTCGCTTACTCATTCTCTATAAATTGATCTTTCTGGGGATCAATGCTTGGACTTCCTGTCCTTGCTCTTTTCCTACTCTTCTACCTCAGTGATTATATCCATTCACATGGCTTTAAATACATTTATTACAAGACAATTGAAAATGCAAATGGATTGTTCTAGATCAGTGCTGTCCAATATAACTTTCTGTGATGATGGAAATGTTCTGTATCCGTGCTGTCCAGTACCATGGTCAGTAGCTACATGTGGCTAGTGAGCACTTGACAGGTGGCCAGTGTGACTGAGGAACTGCATTTTAGATTTTATTCAATTTCAATTAATTTAATTTGCCACATGGGATTGGTGGCTATGGTACTGGACAGTTTGGCTCCAGATTAAAAGAAACTGAAGAAACATTAAAAAAAAAAAAAAAAGCTACTCAAGAACTTGGTTAAATAGTGAAAAAGAGATGCAGAGGTGGGTTTCAGCTTGATATCTCTCTTCTCTGGTACATATCTAGCTCTTTTTCCCAACTGTCAACACTGATAACCAACAATGACTCCAAGCCGGCCACCAACCACAAAACAGCCTTCCACATAGCTCTCCACTGGTCCTCCTTCATGGTCCCCCCCACCAACTGGATGTGCCAGGCTTCCCAGATTCCCCTGCAAGTTCTCCTTATTCACCCAGGCTTCAGAAGGGCTGGTTAGTGACTCAGCTCTCATTCTCCAACTCTCCTTTTGGACCATTGCTTCTCCCAGCATATAAATTCTTATTCTTATAAGAAACCCCTTATTCCAGAATACTCATAATGGTTCTGCTTCTCTAATTGACTCCTAACTGATACATTCTTGACAACTGTTACTCTATGTCTTCACCAACTCAGCAAATGGCACCAACATCCATCAATTGCCTCCTAAACTCCCTACCATCAGTCTATCACTAAGTCCTTCACAAACTAGGTTCAAAATACACATTGAGGGGCTTCCCTGGTGGTGCAGTGGTTAAGAATCCGCCTGCCAATGCAGGGGACATGGGTTTGAGCCCTGCTCCGAGAAGATCCCACGTGCTGCAGAGCAACTAAGCCCGTGCACCACAACTACTGAGCCTGCTCTCTAGAGCCCGCGAGCCACAACTACTGAAGCCTGCGTGCCTAGAGCCCGTGCTCCGCAACAAGAGAAGCCACTGCAATGAGAAGCCCACACACTGCAACGAAGAGTAGCCCCCGCTCGCCTCAACTGGAGAAAGCCCGCGCGCAGCAATGAAGACCCGACGCAGCCAAAAATAATAAATAAATAAATAATAAATAAATTTATATTAAAAAAGTACACATTATGTCCACTTCTCTCCATTTTCTCTGCAATACCCTTGTCCAAGTAACTCCTATCCCTTACCTGGTTCCATGTCCATCGTCAACCCCCAACATCTATTCTGTTTCTAAATACTAATTTTAAACATGGGAAACATTTCAATGGCTTCCTATCACACTTACTTACACAGTCCTGCATAATCTATCTCCCACCAACTTCTCCAAACTCATCTTGGGCCACTCTCTCCCTTACCAAATATGCTCCAGCCACACGGGCATCTTTTCAGGAAAGGCCATGCTTTTTCTCCTCTCAGAGTTTTCACACACTCTATTCATTCTGCCTGGAATATTCTTCCAGCCCCCCTTCATTCCTCACTTTAAACATCACTTCCTCAGAAATGCTTTCCTTGACCAACCCAATGTAACACTATACTATGTTAATTTCTTCTTTGCATTGATCACATTTTATAAATATTTAATTAATTTATTTATTCTCTCTCTCTCTCTCTTCTCACTTAGCTGTGATCTCCATGAAGGCAAAAGACATTTCTGCTTTACTCATCTGGTGCTTCATTCAGTGCCTTGCGCATAACTGGTGCACAAAATGTATTTGTGGAATGATAAATATAGTGAAGGGATTCCTCTTAGCTTCTGCTTATTTATGGTTTCTGCTTCCTTATAATTTTAGTTTGACATGACCTCTCATGGCCCCAGCTCTAACTCCCTCTTCAAGACACTGACTCTATCTTTGGTTCTGCTCTAGGTATGGTCTGGTACCTGATGCTGGTCCAATTAGTTGTGACAAGGCAGGGGTGAGCGTGCAGAGTAAAAATGTGACAGCCTAGGCTGCTGCCTTAGCAGGGCTTTGGGGTAAGGTTACCCTTGGGAAGAGCTTTGAGACACAACATGATGACAAGTTCCGTGAAAAAATTATTACTAAATTTTCCTTTTTTGTGCCACGATTCATCTTGAATATCTGAACAACCAAAGATTGCTTATATTCTGGGACTCCATTCAGAGTAGAGTGGGAATACTTTGACAGAAACATTCTTTCAGTTTGTGTTTACATAATCTTTTTGTTCTTTTTGTCATTACTTGTATAAAATCTGTGGCTCCTTGTAATTTAATCCATCAACCCCATTGTAAATGTTAAAATGCAAACAGCTAAAATGAGACTGAACTTCTAATTAAAAAAAAAAAAAAAGCTAAAAGCAATAAAAAGGATACCTGGCATTTCGAGTGTATTTAAAATGTCACGACCTTGGGACTTCCCTGGTGGTGGACTTCCCAGTGGTTAAGAATCCACCTCCCAATGCAGGGGACGCGGGTTCCCTACCTGGTCAGTGAGCTAGATCCCACATGCATGCTGCACCTAAGGAGCACATGTGCTGCAACTAAGGAGGCCACCTGCCGCAACTAAGACCCAGCCCAACCAAAATAAATAAAATAAATAAAAATTTTTTAAAATGTTACTATAAAATATCAGGACCTTAAAAATTAATAGATTTTATTTTTCTAGAGTGTTTTTAGATTTAAGAAAAATGAGCAGAAAGTACAGTTTCCATATACCCCCTCCCGTCCCCTTCTCCTATTATTAACATTGTACATTAGTTGGTACGTTTGTTACAATTGACAAACCAACATTGATTCATTGTTATAAACTTAAGTCCATAGTTTACATTAGGGTTTACTCTTTATGTTGTACATTGTATAGGTTTTGCCAAATGTATGATATGTATCCACTGTTATAGTATCATACAGAATAGTTTCACTGCCCTAAAAATTCCCTGTGTTACACCTATTTAACCCTCCCTCCCTCCCCCTGAACCCCTGACAACCACTGATCTTTTTACTGTCTCCATGGTTTTGCATTTTCCAGGATGTCATATAGTTGAAATCATGTAGTGTATAGCCCTTCCAGATTTGCTTCTCTCACTTAGTAAAATGCATTTAAGATTCCTCCATGTTTTTTCATAGCTTGATAGTGCATTTCTTGATAGCACTGAATAATATTCCATTATATGGGTACTAAAATTTGTTTACTCATTCACCTATTGAGGAACATCTTGGTTGCTTCCAAATTTTGGCAATTATGAATAAAGTTGCTATAAACATCCTTGCGCAGGTTTGTGTGCATGTGTGTGTATACTTAAATTTTCAACATATTTGAGTAAATACCAAGGAATATGACTGCTGGATCATACGGTGTATGTTTGTTTTGTAAGAAACTGCCAAGCAGTCTTCCAAAGTGGCTGTACCATTTGCACTCCCACTAGCAATGAATAAGCGTTCCTGTTGCTCCACATCCTTGCCAGCATTTAGCATCAGTTTTTTGGATTTTGGCCATAATAACTGTTGTGTAGCGGTATCTCAGTATTTTAATTTGTAATCCTCTAATGACATATGATGCTGAGCATTTTTTTTCATATGTTTATTTGCCACCTGTATATCTTCTTTGATGAGGTGTCTGTTTAGATATTTTGCTCATTTTTATTTTTATTTATTTTAATTTTTTTAAAAAACATTTATTTATTTGGCTGCACTGGGTCTTTAGTTGCGGCACGTAGGATCTTTGTTGTGCAGGATCTTTAGTTGCGGCATGGGAAGCTAAAGAATTGTGGCATGTGGGATCTTAGTTGCGATGTGGGATCTTAGTTGCAGCATGCTGGATCTAGTTCGAACCCGGGCCCCCTGCATTGGGAGCACAGAGTCATACCCACTGGACCACCAGGGAAGTCCCTTGCTCATTTTTAAATTGAGTTGTTTGCTTTCTTATGGTTGAGCTTTAGAGTTCTTTGTATGTTTTGGATACTAAGTCTTTAACAGATATGTGTTTTGCAAAGATTTCCCCCCCAGTCTGTAGCTTTTCTTTTCATTCTCTTGTGCAGTGTCTTTGCAGAGCAGAAGTTTTAAATTTTAACATATCAGCCATTCAATTACCATGAGAAGAAGATGTGAGAGATGTTGCAGATACTTTCTTGATTATTAGAAAGAGTGGATTGAATGACTTCCACAGTCTCTTTTGACTCTAGGTTTTTATGGTTCTGTGAAAAGAACAATGGTGTGTTGTGAATTTTTCCAATATGAATTCTAGCCCCCCCTTCTCATTATAACATTAATATATGGTAATTGCAAAAAGTTTAGAAAATATAGAAAAGAAAAGAAGAAAATATGATATTAAAAAAAAACAGTTTGGCATTTAATAGTGGAAGAATTTGGATGACAAGCAAAACAGGCAAACAGGCATGACTTTATGCCTGCCTTTGATTAATTGCAACTTAACAGGTCTCCATTTTCTTACTAATTCAAAGGTTACATGGATGGAAAAACAGTAATGAGGCCCATAAATAATTAACTTAAAAATATTTATTGCAACAAGTTAAGCATTACCAAAGTGTATGAAGTAAAAAGTGATGGTCTCCCTCCACCCCATCCTTCTAATTGTAATTGTTCTCTAGAAACAAAAATCTTTATATCCATCATACCTTGTTATACACATTCACACAGACCTGCAAGCTTCATGAGCCAGGGGTCAATCTGTGTCTATCTTGACATACAACATTGTGAACCTAGTGCATAACACAGAGCTTGGTACACAGAAGGTGCTCAATTGAATGAATAAATGTCACACTCTACATTGTTCTCTAGGTGGCTTTAAAAAAAAAATTAAGAATGTAACCTGGATATCTTTCCATGTAAGGACATTGGTAGCTACTTCATTGTTTTCAATGGCTCCAGAATAATCCATGCTATGGATGCACACTATAATTTATTTAACCAGTCCCCTATTACTGGATGTTTAGCTTATATACATTTTTACAAACAAAACACACACACA
Organism: Balaenoptera ricei; assembly: GCF_028023285.1. Taxonomy (NCBI): domain Eukaryota; kingdom Metazoa; phylum Chordata; class Mammalia; order Artiodactyla; family Balaenopteridae; genus Balaenoptera; species Balaenoptera ricei. The sequence goes on from NC_082650.1 coordinate 71,367,243, forward strand.
CACATATATGTATGTTACAAACAATGCTTCAGTAAGCATTATAGTCTAATTATCTTGTAAAAAAAAGTCATATCAATCTATCCTCTCACTCCCTTGGGGAGAATTAAGTCACCTGGCCACACCTGGCTGCCCCAGAGGCTGGAAGTGGAATTTCTAGCTGGACGGCAGGTACCAGGTTACAAGGCATTCATGGTGGAAGGATGGAAGAACAGACTTGGGGGAGCAGGGCTTAATAAATACGACTATTATATATTTATTTAAAAAAAAATCTCTCATTTCACTAACAGTGAACGTGTCAATTTCTCCACAACCACAGTGGAGATGATATCCCAAATCAGATATTATCAATGTTTGTCATTGTTGCTGTTATTTTTGCTTGGAGCAAGGGTTCATATAAGGTGAATAGCTGACTATTTTGTTGTAAAGGAAAGTTGGGATTCAAATGAGGAAGATCTTTAGTGGCAAATAGGACATTTGAATTTTTTTTTTTTTTTTTAGAAATTCACGTTCTTTTATTTATTTATTTATGACTGTGTGGAGTCTTCGTTTCTGTGTGAGGGCTTTCTCCAGTTGCGGCAAGTGGGGACCACTCTTCATCGCGGTGCGCGGGCCTCTCACCATCGCGGCCTCTCTTGTTGCGGAGCACAGGCTCCAGACGCGCAGGCTCAGCAATTGTGGCTCACGGGCCCAGTTGCTCCGCGGCATGTGGGATCTTCCCAGACCAGGGCTCGAACCCGTGCCCCCTGCATTGGCAGGCAGACTCTCAACCACTGCGCCACCAGGGAAGCCCCATTTGAATATTTTTAAGCCATGAGAATCCAGAGAAAGAGTTTGAGAAATTTTTTAAATATATTGCAAAATGTTTGAGCTAGAAGAGATCTTAAAAAATTCTCTCTTTCAATGCACTTCTTTTATAGATGAGGAAATCGAAACTCTGAGAAGTGAACTGATTTATCCAAGCCCATGCTACCCATTAGTAGCTGATCTGGGATTAGAATCAAGGTTGTTTTGAGTCTCAGCCTATAATTCTTTGGTTTTATTCAGTAAATACCGATATTTATTGAGCATCAAATCCTGTGTTTGGTACTAAAGAGGATTCAGATAAGTAAGGACACATATTTATTGAGAATTTTCTTGTGCCAGATTGTTCACATACATTTCAATCTAGTCCAATGCATCTATCGTACCAAGTGAATCAATCTATCTACTAGTTTCTTGTTTGTTTTTTTTTCTTAAAGTATTATTAGGGATTCCCCATGTTTCAGTAATAGTAGTAATTCTTGGCATCAAGCCTGGAATAAGAAGTTCTGCAGGTCAGGAGGAAAATTATACCATTGTTTCTCTCAAAAAGATGTCAACTGGAGAGCATAGCTGATAGCTTTTTTCTCAGGCCTGCTCAGGGCATTTCTAAGTTCCTGCCTAGGTCCTTAGTGTGTGCCATCCTGAGAAATGCCAGAATTGAGAGAAGGCCAGCTGAAGCTGGGAGAATGGCAGAGATGTGGCTGGGGAGACATGTGGGACAGGTCATGGAAGGCTTTGTTGATCTAGTTAAGGATTTGGTTCTAAGTGTATTGGGGAGCTAATGAAGGGTTTTAAGCAGATCTTATCTGCAATTAAAATCCAAACACACACACACACACACACACACACACGCACGCATGCACGCACGCGCGCGCGGCTTTGAATGGATTAGAAAAGCTGCAAGGATGGATGAATCAGGAGGCTCTATCATTAGTCCAGGTGGTAAGTGATGGTAGCTTATCCCCTGGGTGCAACACAGAGAGAAGTGGAGATATATTAGGCAGACGAAATTGACAGGACTTAATTAATACGGCCTTGAGGGAGAAGGTACTGTCCTGAATGACTCTCGGGTTTTCAGCCAATGCTGCTGGACGCAAGTGGATGATGTTCACTGAGATGGGAACTCTGGAGCTGGATGATGAAGGGGACGATGTTGTGCTCAGTTTTTTGAAAAGTTGATTTGGAGTGCCTAAAGCCCACAAAAAGGTGTCGGGTGGGTGGGTTAGGCAAAGGAATTAGGGGTCAAAGAAGAACTAGAGATTTCAATTTGGGAGGTCTGGTCATCTGGCAGATGACATTGCCTAGGTAGAGGCTCTTCTTCTCCTTCCTCTTCCTCTTCCCCCTTCCTCTCCTTCTCCTTCTTCTCCTTCCTCCCCCTCTTCCTCCTCTTCTTCCCCCTCCCCCTTCCTCTCCTTCTCATTCTTTTTTTTAAAGGAAAGTTGATCCCCAGGGAAGTCTTAAAAAAAAAGTGTTGGACGGTTCAGATCTGTTGTTTTCATTCCTTCATCTATAGGATTATCCAGTTTTTATTATATTTTTGTATTAAACATTTTGGTTATTTGGTTTCATTTATAACATTATCTACAACCTTCGAATTATGAACTAAAATCCCTACTGCTGCATTAGCTGAATACAACAGCAGGTCCATGTATGACAGGAAGAAATTTTAGGTAGTAGAGCGCCCAGATCCTTACTAAACCGACTGGCTACATAGTCTTTTGGTCAAAATATTTCAAAAATTTCATATCTTGATCCAGGTACTAATGAAAGTAATCTGGCATACGAAGTGTTTAAGCACTTTGAGGAGTAGTCATCTAACTTTTTGTTTAGGGAACCAGTGAGTTCTTGTTTTTTTCATGAAAAGGACACTATTCCTGTTTTTCATTACAGCTGCATTGAACAAAATTAGTATCCACACGGCGTCTGAAATTCAAATGCCTTTGTCTTGTCTTTCTTGTACCTAGTATACGGTTACAAAAGAAGTGTCACTAAGTTAAGATTTAATTGGCAAGATTTTCGAAAAGAAACACAGATATGCTACAGTTGCCCTAACCACGCAGCTCTGTGCTGCTGCAAGTTGCTCAAACTGTGCCGTGAGGAAGCCCTTAACTGCTGAAAAGGCCAGGGACTGAAACGGAGTATTGCACAACTCTTCACCACCCAGCGGTTTTGCTTCCAAATCTGGCTTTCGTAGCATCCCAAGGCGGGAGCCGCTCCTCGCTCCACTGGAGCCAGCCGGTTCCCCCTCAAAAGCAGCCGGGGTTTCCTCGTTCGAGCCCCGAGTGCCCCTCCCTCCACCCAAGGTTCCCGTGGAAAGGAAGTCACGCGGGCGCGGAGCCCCGGAGTTCCCACTGTCCGGCCGGGGAGACCCAGTCTCCCAGGAGGGACTCCCGCACTCGCGTCCCGCCGGCCAGGTGGACCAAAGGTCCGCGGGCTCCGCGCCGCTCCCCTCCCCCGCCGCCCCATTGTCTGCCTCGCCCCGCCCCGGGGGACACGTGCGCCTGCAGCTTCCCGAGCGAGGAGAGCGCGGGGCGGCGGCGGCGTGGACACCGCCTGGAACGGCTACGCGGCCGCGGCGCCGGGGGCGGGGGCCGGGCGCGCACGGACCGGTGGGTACCCTCCGCAGAGCTGCGCTCGCGTTCCGCGCCCCCCGCCCCGTTCCCCGCCGGCCGGGGACGGGGCGGGGGGTGGGGCGAGCGGGAGCTCGGTGGGGGGGGCGTGCGCGTGGTGCCGCGGTGGGGGTGGGGTGGGGCGGGGTGGGGAGATGCCTGTCTCCTGACAAAGGAGAACGAGTGGGACACGCTGAGCCGGCCCGCCCCGCCCCGCTCGGAGGGGAGCGGGAGGGGGAGTGCCGGCAGGGGAAGGGGCGGGCCTTTCATTCACTCTCAGCCCCTCCGCCGCCGCCGGAGCGGAAGGGCGGGGTCTCGCGCCCTCCCGTGTGGTGAGGAGCGAGGGAGGTGGCGGGCGTGGGGGCGGAGCCCGCGGGCGCGCGTCCCGAGGCGTAAGCTACGTCGTCACGTCAGCGCGGGAGAGAGAAAGAGAGGAGCAGAGGCGGCAGGGACTGGGGGACAGGGCCGAGAGAGCGAGGGAGGGAGCGAGCGTGCAAGCGTGCAAGCGAGGAGGGGAAGGGCGGCCACTCGTGCCTGAGCGGCCGCGGACGACAGTGCGAGCGGGGGGAGAAAGGAGCAGGGAGGGGAAGAAGAAAGGCCTAGAGAAGAGGCGGACGGAGGCTGGTGGTGGTGGGAGAAGGAGGAGCTGGAGGCGGGTAGGGGCTGAAGGAGTGAGTGAGAGAAGCGGACGCGCGAGGGAGGGGAGGGAAGGGGGGGGTCACGCGGAGGCGCGCGCGCGCACTGGGAGCGCGCTCGGAGGCGAGTGGAACTGGATCGGGTTTGCTGCCAGCGGCGTGAGCTTCGGCCGCCATTTTACAACAGCTCCACTCGCGCCGGACCCAGGGAGCAGCGAGCACGCGTTGCCCGCAACCGGATCTCCTCGGACAGGATTCCTCCGCCGCAGCCCGACGGGGAGGTAACGACCGCTGGGACCCGGGTCTGGGAGGGGAGCTCCGTGACATTGTGGAGTGAGCTGGGGGAGGGCGGTGCGGGGAGAAACCGGCTTTTCTGGAAAATGGATTCCAAGGAAGAGGGGAGCACGTTGACTGGGGCTGCTTGGGAGTAGGCCGCGGCCCGCGCCGCCACTTCCTTCTCGCTTCCATGTGCTGCTGCCGTTCGGGCTTTGTCTGCGGCGCTCCAGGGAGGAGGCGCCTCCGTGGCCCGCGCAGACCACGAGCGGCGGCGGAGTTGGTGCTGTCGTGGCCGTCGCCGCGGCGCGGGAGTGGGCGGAGAGGAGCCGGTCCTGTCCCGCAGCCGCGCGGCGGGGTTGGGTGGTGCTCGGGGTCCGGCAAGCGTTGGGCAGTTCGCGGAACGCCCTCGCGCCGCCGGCTTGTCGGCCCCGGCCCGGGGGTGGCACCGCCGGCCCCCGCGCCGCAGTCGCTGCCGGGACCGGCGAGGGGTGGGGGGCTTGCACCGTGCGCCGCGGCGCACGTCTCGGCGGGGCGGGCGGGCGGCCGGGGGTCGCCGGCGCCCGGGACAGAGAGAGCCATGTGTCACAGCCGAGACGGCGGCGCTGGGGGGCGGGGAGAGCCTGTGGCCTGGCGCCGCCGCGGCCTCGGTGTCGAGGGGCGAGGTTGTGCTGCTGCTGCTGCTTGCTGGGGGCTCCGGCCGCGGCTTGGGGTAGCTGTTGGGAGCCGGTGACGGTGGTCTTGGCCTGGGACTCGGTGGGTTTTCGTGGAAGGAAGTTGTAGGACATTGGAAGGCGCAGAGCACGTGTTTCTGCTGGGCTCCCGGGGGCCGCAGCGGTGAGGCTGCCGCTCTGGGTGCGGAGTCGGGGGCGGGCTTTGGGGTGTGCGGGTGAAGGGTGGAGAAATTGGGTGGTGGGAAGGTAGCTTGTGTGAGCGCTTTGTTCTTCGCAGGCTGTTGTTACCGATTTTTAAGCGGCAGGCGGGAAAAGCGCGCACTTCGGGGGTTTACCTTTGAGAGGGAAAAGCCCAGCTTTGCTTGCTCCACACACACCTCGTTCGCCGTACGGGCACAGCTGCATGTGGCACGCTGGCTCGTCCTCGTGCTGGTTGGGCTCCATTTGTAATGTGGTTTTTCCTAGGGAGTGTTAGCAGGTGAGTCAGGGGTGGTGCTAAGGAAAAACGTAGTGGATCCGTCCTTCTGTGCCCCGCGCTCCGAATGTGGCTTGTCAGGCGACAGTGACTTTCAAGTAAGGCCTCTTTAAAGGGAGGTGCAGGCTGGCTGGTGTAGAAATTGGTAGAGAAAGTAAAGATTGGGGCTCTCATATTGTCCTCTACCCTTTCTGAAGATCCTAGTTTAATTTTGCTTATTGCGTTTGAACAGATCTCTGGAAACATGGCTACAGAACATGTTAATGGAAATGGTACTGAAGAGCCCATGGATACTACTTCTGCAGTTATCCATTCAGAAAATTTTCAGACATTGCTTGATGCTGGTTTACCACAGAAAGTTGCTGAAAAACTAGATGAAATTTACGTTGCAGGTAAGAACTAACACTTGCAAAATTATATCATGAAATTTTTCTATTGGATTTCTGGCTTTGAGCTAAAATAGCAACTTTTTGTGGTTTCCAATAAGTGTGGGACCTGGAGTTTTGCCTTGTTGTGCTAGTTGTGAAGTAGAGGTTAAGGTGTATAGAGGGAGGGAAGAGAAAGGGTTAGGAGGTAAAGGCTGGCTGGCCAGATGGATAAGTATACGATGGTAGCAACAGCTGCTAAATATTGGAAGCAGGCCATGTGACTTTTTGGGGGTATTTTTATAGTAGGATTCTTGTTAAATAACTTGGTAACTGTAGACTTGTAGTCTGTCTCCGTGTGGCTCTTGCTTTTTCTAGTGGTATTTGAAATTGAGTAGAGGTTCATTTGTCATGCTCGGTACTTCGTTGGTTGGTTTTAGAATTTGTGAGCCTATATATTTGCTGTAGAAATAGGGTTCAGAATTGTCTGATTTAGACACAGAACAAGATTTTTTAAAAAAGTGGTTGAGAGGCCTTATTTAGTTCATAATGCTGTTCAGAATGGCTAAGGTATGTGTGTTTTTCATTATATAGATGATAAGGGGGCATGGAAGAATTCTTAGTTGGCACCTGTATTGGCAAACATGGTCTTTGTTTAAAAAAAAAAAACGAACTTTATAAAAAATATTAAAAGTTGACAATTAATTAAGTTTTTTTTTTCTCCAGGGCTGGTTGCACATAGCGATTTAGATGAAAGAGCTATCGAAGCTTTAAAAGAATTCAATGAAGACGGCGCATTGGCAGTTCTTCAGCAGTTTAAAGACAGTGATCTCTCTCATGTTCAGGTAACGTTAATCTAGTGTCAGTGTAAAAAGAATAAACAGTAGTTTTGATAGTTCAAGTTTTATTTATTTAGGTACGTTTAAGATAATTATTGTTAAATATGATTGGAAAATTCGTTTGCAGAACAAAAGTGCCTTTTTATGTGGAGTCATGAAGACTTATAGGCAGAGAGAAAAACAGGGGACCAAAGTAGCAGATTCTAGCAAAGGACCAGATGAGGCAAAAATTAAGGTATGTCTTTAAAAACTTTCTTTTTTATTACTCCTTTCAGTTTTAAAGTTTTTTTTTTTTCTATTTTCTAGCTTTGGTAAATATTCCTTGGGTGTGAAATGGGTGTGTGTGTTTTGTTTTTCGTGTTTTTTTGTTTGTTTTTTGTGGTTTTTTTGATGTTGCGAGTTAATGATCATGAGATAATTTGTTAATCTTTTGTAATTACTGTTTTTCCTGCCTTTAACAATTTGTTTCTAAAACAATTCCAAAGTTTTTCTTGTTAGCCAGCTACTGTTTCTTAAATCTGTGTTATTGGTATTCTAAATAAAAGATTTAAAGAAATACAGCCACCATATTTTTTTAGAAACCTGCAAGTCCAGATTAACTGACAGTGGAACCAAAATGGGAGGGGATCAGCTCACCCCATACTGGTGGAGTGTGTGCATTTAGCAGCTGACTGCTTTTCTTAGGATTCTCAAGCCCCCAAATTAAATGGGTTTAGTATTTTATCACTGCCTTCTTCTCCTTCCATTAGTATGGGTTTTTAAGGCCCATTTGTTCATTTCTAAAAGTAGCTTTTAAGGATAAAATTGATTACTGTGGAAATGTAAATGAGGAAACTGAGGCTGAGGGTAGGTTTCCTTTGCGTTCCCCCCACCCCCAAAGTCAGAAGAGTAAATGGCCTCAAAGTCAACTAGGTTTTGATCTTGGTGTTTTTTAGTTGTGTTGAGTTTTTAGTTCATAGAAAATATGACGGTGATCATACTAGTTTTAATCTGGTACTCAATATAGTGTGCCACTGCTCTTGAACCAAGGATTATGGTTTAAGAAAATCAGTTATTAGCAACAATATAGGTGTCAGGTGTGTTATAATGCTGTGGGAAGAGAGAAGCTTGGAATATGGAGTTAGATGTTAAGGCTGTCTATAAATTTGAGCCTTTCGCAGTTGTAGCTGTGAGTGAATTGTGTTTGAGCTATAAGTTTAGTTTTTCCAAAGAAATGGAATATAGTTGTTACTCACTGTAATTAATCAGTTGTAATTAAGTCTATACTGAGACAATTATTAAAATTTTATGAAAAATTGAAAATTTCGTTGGTGAGATTCAGTTCTATCTTTGGAAGGGAGTGGCTTAAAGCTTTAGTGTGACTTAAATTGTGGCAAGAAGGCAGACTTTTTTTCTTTTAACATCTTTATTGTAGTTTCTGCTGTATAACAGAATGAATCAGCTATATGCAAACGTTTATCCCCTTCCTTTTGCATCTCCCTCCCACCCTCCTAATCCCACCCCTCTAGGTGGTCACAAAGCACTGAGCTGATCTCCCTGTGCTACGCGGCTGCTTCCCACTAGCTATCTGTTTTACATTTGGTAGTGGATATATGTCCATGACACTCTCTCACTTCGTCCCAGCTTACCCTTCCCCCTCCCCGTGTCCTCAAGTCCATTCTCTACATCGAAGACAGACATTTTTATAGGATATTTTTCAGAGGGAATAAGTTTTTTCTTTTTGTTTTTAGCGAGTGACATAAAAGGTATTATTTGGGTCACTTAAAGATTAAAGTGAAAGAAGCACAGGGATTACATATGGGAAAAAGGGAAGAAGAGCCATTTAATGGTTTAGTTTATGTGATAGTAATAGATTTGAGTTTATTTTTGTTACTAACCCAGTGTTGCACTGTTAAGCAAATATATTTGGAGATAATAGAAAAAGACTACTTAAAACATGTAGCACTTTCTGGGGTTTTTTGTTAAGACAGTTTAGGAATAAAGGAGTTGTTGTCAATTACAGTATTTTTTCATAAATATTTAATGTTCTTTGAGTAGAAAATATTTAAAATGTGTCTAGGCATTTTCATTTTCAAAGACTAAAGTGACCCCCAAATCACTTAACAGCATTTTGATGTTTTGTCCTGTGCCTAGTGTTTCTTTTTATTTCAGAATTTATCATCTAATTATTGGGTTGCTTTTATTATTCAGAAAACCAGTTTTGTGCTTTGTGGGTGAGATGGTGGAAAAGGAATAATTCTTGTTTTTTCCTTAGGCTAACAGTGGACTACTTCTTTCTAGTCTTTTTGCTTGTAATAAAAGATGAAGAGAAATTTTAATGCTCTGAGTAAATATGAGTTGTGTAAATTTTAACAGTTCACTTTTAGGGAGGTCATATATAGAGGTTATGTCACATTGTTGTAGCTTCATAAAGTTTTCAAAATCATTTTGGCTCTCATTTTTCTGAGTGATCCATGCTGTCCTGTGAAGCATGGTACTTGAATGTCAGATGAATAAGAGGTCATTTTTCCTGCAACTCCTAAGTTTCTGGACTTAATTGGAGGAGTGTAATTTCTATAAAGGTTGGTCAAACTCCCAGAATGGCGGTAGGTACCCAGAAGTGTGGGTTACAGGGAAATTTATTGGGTAAGAAAGCTAGATTTGGAGGAGAGAAGTTATCCAGCTCCTTCTTCAGGAGAGAATTATTTTCAGCCTAATTAGGTGCAGTCATTTTTTAGAAGGGCTGAATAGGTACACGTTGCCTTGAAAGTTGTTGATGGTTCAATATTTTGTGTTGTTCACTAAGCACTAGTCAGTAATTAATTGGAGACCAGAAAATGATTTGACCAGGATCCTGAAATTTTCATTATAAATTAGGGCATATTATAAATTACAAGCATACATTAAAAGGGGAATTCTGAAACAACAGAAATCTGTAAGTAGGGAATGTTGCAAAGATACATGTAAAGATTTGAACAAGATTGATTTTAAACTGCTCAATGTATGGGTGTGGTCTCATGAATGAAATGTACTTAATGACATTTGAACTTTTTAAGGCGCTCTTGGAAAGAACAGGATACACACTCGATGTGACCACTGGACAGAGGAAGTATGGGGGACCGCCTCCAGATTCCGTTTATTCAGGTCAGCAGCCTTCTGTTGGCACTGAGGTAAAGAGACTAAAAACTTGTACCCTTTGTAGTAAATGTACAGGTGTCTGGTTCCCTAAAGAAACTCTCCATGGTTTTTACTTCATATTTAATTTACAGATATTTGTAGGGAAGATCCCAAGAGATCTGTTTGAGGATGAACTTGTTCCATTGTTTGAAAAAGCTGGACCTATATGGGATCTTCGTCTAATGATGGATCCACTAACTGGTCTCAATAGAGGTTATGCGTTTGTCACTTTTTGTACAAAAGAAGCAGCTCAGGAGGCTGTTAAACTGGTGAGTTTTTTTTTCTTTTCAGTTTTCACATTCTCTGTTTTCATTTAAAGCCAGGACTTTTCTTAATTGTGTTAACCAAAGGTTTTTGAAGTGCTGATTAGGTGCTGTCACATTTTCTATGTACACATTGTAGCAGTATTTTTTGTGCCTATAGTTGAACTGACTCAGGATCTATAAGGTAGTGTGGTGGAGTTGAAGTTACTGGTTCTTTAAATTTGGCTTAGTGATTTTTTTTTTTTAAGGAATGTTAAAAGGTTTAAGAAAGTAACTGTAATAGATAGGGCTCTTAAAGGGCCATATCTGGCTGTCCCTTTTTCGAAAATGTTTCACAAAGACATTGTGATGATAACTTTTTAGTTAATGAAATAAAGGATTTTATGTTGAGTGGCAATGTCCGATTTAAAAGTGCTAGATGTCAGGTGAGGACCTAGTTGTTTTCCCAATTTAAAGAATTTTAATGTTTCAAACTATGGCTTATATAATTCTCCTTCAAATTAGTTTTATTAAATTCTGTGACAAGTAGTTTCTGTGTTTTGTAGTTGAAGATGTAAGTTAATTTCAATCCAAGAAATACATCAAAAAGTACAGCTGGGGAGGAACTTTTGTAAATGGTTCACTGTAGCAGATGTTTGTTAGTTTTGCATTATCTGACTTACATGTTTTGTGGGTAATTCTAAGCAAATTTGAACTCCTTAGAGTGATTTCATCCTGCATCTTATTTTTCCTTCCCTCACTATCATATATGTCACATTTTAAGGCAAACCTTGAGGAGAAAAAGAAAACAAATATACTTACTTGGTTTTGCTTTTTGTATTGCTTGGATCTCTCCATTGGTGTGTGTAATTGAACATTGTAAAGGTTAACATTAGAAAAGTATGCTACTTGGGAAGAATAAAGAATTCAGGAGTTTAGATATTTCTTTTTAAATCATGGCTGATTTTCTTTTCTTTCAAAGAATGCTTTCTGTTTCAGAAGGGAGAGTATGTATAGCTCTAGGGGTCCATTCAGTGGTGACCTTTGAACTGTCACGTTTTTAGTTTAAACAGTTCAGGTAAAACTGAGGACTTTTTCGAGTTCTGGAAAGATACTTTAGGAGTCATCTAGTTGAATCTATAAAAGAATAGAACATTTTGCCAGGTAGTAATAAAGTAGCAGTAAGTTTTAATGTGGAAATACATAATGATTGAGAAGGCAATGAGACTATCTTACTACAAAAAGCTAGTACAGAATTTAATGATGTCAGATCCAGTTTATTTACTAGGTATCACATAAAGCTTTAGTTTTGCTTAATAGGTGTGATTATTTAGTGTTACAAGTAATGATTTGTGTATTTATTAATATTTTTAAAAGGAATCATTAAACAAACATTTGTAGACTACTTAAGTTTTGCTGCCAAAATACACTTAATTATGGTAGGTCCTCACTAGAATTTATTTCTAGGTGATGTTCAGAATCCTTATAGTAAAGAAGCATCATTAGAAGAAGATGTTACATAATCCAGTCCTAACGTCACTATTTTGAGTGCCAATAAGTACACATGAAATATGTCTCAGTTTGGGCAATTGCCTTGGCTTAACAGATCATGTAGTCCAAAGTTGCATTGCTGTAGGCTTAGAGTAGTCTTATTAATGTAGTTAAGTTTTTCAACTGTAACGCAGAAATTTCCAGGTAGCCAAACAGCCATTTTGATTGGTCTGTGAGCTAGCTCTTGTCCTAAATCTTTTAACACTTTTTTCTGGGTTTGTGATTTGAGTCCTTATCTGGGGGCATAATTATTTTTTACTGTCTGATGAATAGGAGGCTCTGTGCTTTAGTGTTTTTTAAAGGGTATTCTTAGCACTGGGATGAATTGGACGTATTGTCATTGCTTTTTTAAAAAGGATGCTTTACCATAGCTAGGACTATGGTGATAATAGAATTGGGAGATTTGCCTTAATGCAACAGTAGAAGAAAGGACTAGGCTTTTGAGGAAATGAAACATTCTCGAGAAATAAAAAACTGAATTTGATTGGGATGTTTTTTTGCTACCTTGTTTTGATTCCTGGAAATGAGTACCCCTTCTAAATGTATTTTTTAAGGAAGCATATTTTGAAAACTGTTCCTACTCGTATCATGTCACGAGTCTACTTGAATTACAGCTTTATCCAAGGTGAATTTTTATATAAGGTAGTTGAACTGTTGTTCTAGTTGCACATAATCAGATGCTGAGAAAATGCCTTTTTTACGTTATTTATAGATGAGACAAGATTGAAGCACCATCTCTTTTTGCTTTCCTGTACTTTGTGTCTTGAGAAATACCTTCTATTGAGTTGAGATAGTTTATATATTCAGCCTTATTTTTTGATGTTATTCAACAACAACCCCTGCCGCCCCCCCCATAAAGACTGTAGATTTTAAGTTTGCATCTGAATTACTTGTAAAGTGGGTTGATGTTAACAGCTGAAGAAGAGGCATGAAGTTAGAAGCAACTGCAAACTTCTTAATGACCCTATTTTCAGCTAACATCTGCCTTGTATTTGGGGGAGTAAGAAAATTCATCCCTAAATGATGACAATGTAGCTAAGGAAGCAAGATTTAAATTTGTGAAAAGGTGAATAATAGCTACCACTTGTGCTTGTTGAGGCACAGGAGCTGTGCTAGGTGCTACATTATTACCTTTAAAGATCACTTCAACCCATTCTTCAAGGTAAGTGAAATATCTTCCTTTTGCAGTAGAATAAATAGTCTGGGTGGCTTGCCCAGAGCCGAACTGGTTTAGCTTGATACCAGGTTTGTTTAGCATGTGCTTATCGTTAATTAGACATAACAATTTAAGCCAGCAGTATAAGTTATGTTGCCAGGTAGCCTGATTCTTCAAATTATGTAGTGGTTTAGGTAGTGTTAAAAGGAATTCAGAGTGTAAGTCGTCTCTACTGCCAAATTTATTTTTGGCATCTAACCAATTTGTACCATCTTCCTGCTACCATCCTAGCCTAAGGTACCATTTGAAGAATCCTTCTAGCTAGTCTCACTGCTTTCCTTTGCTCCTTTACAGTCTTACCTTTTAGCTGTGTAGATTAGATCACAACAGTCCCATGCTGAAAACTCTAATAATGGCTTCCAAACAAGATTCTATCTGATCAAGTTTTTGCTTACCTCTGTCTTCCTACTCTTCTTTATTACCCTTCCATCCACACTTTGCCTTTTTTCTCCTCTACAAAAGCTATGAGCATTTCCATCTCAAGGCTGCCTTCTGTTCTTTCTCCCACTTCTCCCAGTTAGCACAGCTGCTGTCTTATCAATCAGATTTTCTTAGAAGGCCTTTCTAAGAAAGGCTTACCACCCAGTTGCCCCATGACAGTATACTGAACATGATAAAAAAAAAAAAAGAATGCTTAGATGTACTTAAAATTATTTTTTGACTTTGAAAGATTATTTGCTTCTCTCTTCCCATCAGAAAATTTGCTCTTTTTTCCTGTATCCCCAACATTTAGAACAGTGCCATTATAGAGTAGGTAGTAGATAAATAACCTGACTGGCTGACCAGGCAAGTGTGTATGTGTATTTGTGTGGTGTGCTGTTGGAATTGGAGCCCAGGGCCACTGGCTGTGCAGTGCCCATTATGGTTCCTATACAGTGGAAGTGTCCTACTGAAAATACCTTTGTTACAAAGACTGGAATACTGACCTCTATTTGCACATTAAGGGTTATGACTTTAAAAGCCACTGATGGTTTATTCACAGCGGTTGTATACACCAGTGTACAACCATTTTGATGAATGCAGCTGGCAAGACAGGTCGACAGAATATTTTAGTAGCAATTAGCAAGTGTTCAGTGTGTTTAACATGAAAACTTTTACTATGGGCGTACAAGGTAGTTTGATCCAGTTCTTGACTTTGGTGTTTCTAGGACTTGAGAGGCTAACTACAATTAAAGTGGAAGCAGGTGGTTCACAGGGTAAAGGAGGGATGAAGGGATCGATTGCTTTTGGTTGAGGTTGTTAGAGAAGGCTTTGTGATAAAAAGGTGTGAGCAGGGCAGTGAAGGAAGTAGATGAATAGTTGAAGCACTGTTTTGTGGGAAGGGAGATAAAACTTGTGTAAAGTCAGTGCTAGAAGGCAGTAGGCATGACTGCTGGCCTGAGTTGCATGGTGCTATTAAAGTTTTGATCCTTTGTATGGGTTGCATGATGTAAATAACGGTATAGGTTCTTTTTTTTTTTTTAATCAGTGATATGAATGAGGGCATAGTTGAATTGTTGAAACGTTTGGTGACTTGAATCTACATGTAGCAGTTAATGCCATGGATGACAAAATAAGGATCTGAAAAGATTCTGATAGCCTGGCACAGTAGTTTACACCAGCAGGATGGAATTGAGTGGGGCTGAGAGTCAAGTCCTATACATGACTAATCCACAAGTAAGCTGTAGTGTGTCAGTGGTGTGGTGTGATTGCCAAATAAGCCAAGATAATCATGGACTACGTGTTATTGAGGCCTGGTGTTGAGAAGTGTCAGAACAGTCTCCAGCTTATTCTAGACTCCTCAGTCTCAATCCACCTCTATAGTATTGTGTTATGGATGTCACTATTTGGTGACACTCTTGGAGGCAGTTCCCAATTTCAGAGAAGTAATGATTAGCCAAGCATAGAGGGGGATTGAGTCCTAAGCATTGTGTGCAGGTATATGAAGTGCTGTCATTTGGAGGAGGAAATAGATTTATTGTAGAATTTTTAGGGAAGTAGGTTTGGCTCAAGGTAAAGAAGACTTAAATGGATGGGCTTGGGAGGTGGCGGCTTTGCTGCTGTAAGGGTTAGGACTGAGCAACCACTTCTGGATCAGTTTTCTAAGTCTGAGATTGCTAAATTTCTGGGGATTTGGTAACTGATTGGCTATAAGGGAAGGAAATAGTGAATTGATATTTTGAACGTAGATGATGGGAATGTTCCAGGCTGTACAACTCATTTTGGTGTTCCGAAATACTGAAACTGCATTGGTTAATGCTCAAAGTTCATCTTTATTTTATTTGGTTACCTCACTGTGCTACTGGATCTGAAAGCTAGATTTCTAAAACTTGTTAACTTCAGTGCCCACTTTTCTAGAGTTTGGAAAAGATTACATTTTCTTTTTTATTTTGATACTATCATATCATCCTGATTACTAACCCTTGATAGTAAGGGTTTATCAGCATTAAATTAGAATCTCTATTAAGGATCAGAACAGTTGCTTTGGTAATGTTTTTCTACCATCTAAGTCACTGTTACTCACCTGCTAACACCTGCTAGGATGCAAAGTTTATTTTCGAATTTAAGGTGATAGATTGGTCTTAAAAATGCTAGAGTGAGAAAAGTTAAACAATTCAAATACACTTATAAAAGTGCATGCTTAATCTGTAGATGGGGCATTTCTTTAAGAAATGTTTATTTCTAGGCACTTTTGCTTTATTTGGACAGTATGCTGTGTGCAGAGGGTCACCTTTGCTCCTTTAATGACTTCTTTTCATTGGAGAGCCAGTTTACTCTCTATGGGTCAGCTATAATTGTTCCAATTTTTTAAATTAAAAAAATGTGGATGAAAAGTTAGTTTTCTTTATAAATCCTACTAAATATTCACGTCTTCATATTGTTCAGAGACTACAGTCATTTAAATACATTCTACCTACCCCTCCTTGATTAACCATAGTGAGGATAGGTTAGAAGGGAAGAAACTTTTCTTTTGTAGGTAATAATGGAAACAGTCATTACTATTTTGAGGCAGCATTGTTAAGTAAATAGCCTCTGCTCTTAGAATATTTGGAAAGAAATACAATAAAGGGAAAATGATCCCAAATTGTCATCTTCAAAATAACTCCTCTTTCTCCCTTTTCAAAACTGTATTTCCTTCCATTCTTTTTCTGATTTTAATTGTTTTTGTCAACTTCTGGAGTTACAGACTAAATGACCAAATTGAAAGCCATTGATTTGTCACTAAGGCTGGCTACTTGATCCTTAGATATAAAAATCTAGGGAATGTACATGTCTTAAAGCAGTTTATTGTGTTCTTAAGTTAACTTATTTGTGTAATAGGGTATTGTAGTCTACTTGTCCATAATCCCATGCAATGGTGGATTCAGCCATAGGTCTAATATCTGCCCGTAACCGCATATTTCTATTTTTAAGAGGTGTTTGGTCTAAATAGAATATAAATGGTATGAGAAAACGAAGTCCAGGGCAGGATTTCTTAACCTCAGCACTATTAATGTTTTAGACTAGATAACTTTTTATTATGCTGGACTATTTTGTGAATTGTAGGATGTTTAATAACATCTCTGGTCTCTACCTACCCACTAAATACCAACAGCAAAACCCACCTCTAGTTGACCAAAATGTGTGTGTGTCGGGGGGCAGCAAATCACTCCTGTTGAGAACTGCTGATCTGTGTTAACGTAGAAGGGTGTTTTTGTTGACCTTTATAGGATTTAGGGATTGCAGAATATTTGGTTGAGCTCAGATCTACAGGTATGCAGAGGAGTTTGGATGGTGAAATTTCAGGGAAAGCGTTATAGTCAGAGGTTTAGCAGTATGAAAACTGCTTGAGAACTGATGTAAATAGCCGAGATTATAGTATTGTGGAGAAAAGGGAGAAGTGGTAGGGATTTTAGGACGGACTTAATGACATCCAAGGGTTTGAACTTCGTTTTGCTGATGGGGAGTCATTGTGGGATTTTTTTTCAATAGGCAAAGTTGTGATTTTAAAAAAAATGTCTCCAGCATAAGTGTAAAGAATAGAGATAATCCTGGGATCATGATGACCAGAAACTCGGATAAGCGTGAATGGAGTCAGTGGGGTAAAAAGTACAAAACTGTTCTGAACTGGAGGAAGGATGTTTGAACTTCATGTTTAATTTTGAGTATCTGGAGATGGAGAAAAAGGGAGAAGGAGGAATCAGTTTTCTGACTTGTCTGTGTTTTCACTTACACCTGATATACCTGTTACGCAAGAATGGGAATAACAGGGATAGGAACTCTTTGGGTTTTGCCTCTGCGGTATTGTTCCGTTTTATGCAATACGGTTACTTGAAGATGGTTTACTTTTTACTGTAGTTTTATAGTAGTTTACCATAATCTACTTGTCTTTCTCCAACTTTATTGTAGGCTTGGTGAAAATGAAATGGGGGAAAAAGTTGGGTTGGATTCGGAATAACAAGGTTCTCCTTTTAGATTTAAGTATATGAAGCCAAAAATCCCTTATTGTAACTTTTTACAAGTGATTAGGGGAGATGGAAAAATAAGATTTAAGCGCTGATTAACAGAAAGGCAGATAGCTTGCTGGCACTGGAATCCGTTTCCCTTGCATGAGAATAACTAGTCGGAATGATGAATTTAAGTAGAAAATAAGGTATTGTGGAATCAGTAATTTGGAATTTAAGCTGCTTACAGACTAGATTCTTACCAAATTTGCTAAATTTCAAGGACTTGACAATTTTTTGCTTTAATTCATAAAGTTGGTTAGTGTGTTTTGTCAGTACAATCTTCCTGTCTGAGATTATAATTTTTTAAAGGATAAAAATACTGGATAAACCTAAGTGTTGAAGTTTTAATTTGTTAAAAGATTTTGCTTTTGTGTATGGGATTTGCATATCTTTCTATAATGAGCACCTATAGTAGGATATTTTAAGTATTTTTAAAACATGGTGCACTTTTCCGCCTTTCAGTATAATAATCATGAAATTCGTTCTGGAAAACACATTGGTGTCTGCATCTCCGTTGCCAACAACAGGCTTTTTGTGGGCTCTATTCCTAAGAGTAAAACCAAGGAACAGATTCTTGAAGAATTTAGCAAAGTAACAGGTAAGTTGGGTTTACTTGGAAAGAGATTCAACTTCTAATACTTAAGGTAATTGCATACTTCTGTGTGCCAAGCACTGTTTTAAGCACTACATTTATTGATTCGTATTCTCACTATAGCCATATAAGATGAGTAACTCCATTTTTCAGATAAGGAAATAGGTTTTGGGAAATAACTTGCTGAATGTTACGTAGTTAGTAAGGAATATGGCTGGATTTGAACTTAGTCTGCAGAATCATTGTTGTGCTTCCCCTGTTTTGGAAGATTGTATTTCTTTGTGTGTTTTTATGCATTTTGAGGTGCTTAGTTGACATTCTTAGTAAAAATGTTTGATAAGTAATGACTTGATTTTCCAAATTAATAAGAATGGTAAGTACTCTTGCTATAAGCAGAGATTATACTTTGTCAATATGGTGCAATTTGTTTGAATTGTAAAGCATTTTTTGTAAGTTTCCAAGTGACAGGCTTTTGTCATTTAGAAACTAGAAAAAATAGTTTTGTCTGCCTAGAATATTTAGCAAATTATCAGCCTGTTACCAGTTTCCAGGAACATTTGAAATTCTTATACAGTACTAAGATAATCTCTATTTCATTTGAAATAAACATTGATGTCTGAGGCCAGAAAAGTGCCATTAAAAAATTAGTTTTTACTTGCATGGGGTGAAAAATTTCTAACCATGTCTGATTTATACTTCAGGTTTTCCTAAAACAGCTTTGTAAAGATTTCATACCTCTCTGTCATCTAATTAATGGAAGCAGAGAAAAATTTCTAACCATGTCTGACTTATACTCCTGGTTTTCCTAAAACAGCTCTGTAAAGATTTCATACCTCTCTGTCATCTGATAAATGGAAGCAGAATAGTCCTCAGGTCTAAGTAAAAAGAATACATTTTCTTTTCATGGGGATTTTTGCATTAGGAACACTTGGAAAGTGTGGAGTAGGTGAATTATCTGGACCAGTATTTTTGAGAGTCCCCGGTAAAGATAAGAGATTATTTTTTCATTCTGATATTCAAGTATAATATTAGAAAAGTAAATCTTTTGATCTTATTTTTGCTTATTTTATCTCATTTCTCTGGAATTGTTGCTTACTTTCAGAGGGTCTTACAGACGTCATTTTATACCACCAACCAGACGACAAGAAAAAAAACAGAGGCTTTTGCTTTCTTGAATATGAAGATCACAAAACAGCTGCCCAGGCAAGACGTAGGTTAATGAGTGGTAAAGTCAAGGTCTGGGGAAATGTTGGAACTGTTGAATGGGCTGATCCTATAGAAGATCCCGATCCTGAAGTTATGGCAAAGGTAATGACAGTTGAGTTAAAAATTTTTTTGTGGTGTTGCTGGGAGCAGGGGTAGGCTTTAGAGAGCGGAGGGAAACTTGTGTGTGCTTTCTTAAACCATATTTTTGGAAGTGAGAGGAGTGTTCTGTGTTGAAGGCCACACACCAGAAATAAATAGCAAGTGCATGGAGGGTGAGTATAGGAATTTATTCATGGACCCTCAGCCACAGTTGTGTAGCCATCATACTCTCAAGATAAAGTAGGTCACCTACATACAGTGGAGATGATTCACTTACATTTTTGTGTGGATTCGAAGAGCAGTTTCTTTGAGTTTTTGAGAGTGGCGCCATTAGATTATATGGTTTTTGTGTTAAAAGTCCCACTCCTAAAAATAGTGAACTGTACTGGCCTCAGCAGAGCTGCTGCAGTTAAAAGGTTTAGCTATTATTAGGTATCGTGCTTCAGCAGTCAGTTGAGACATCTATGAAAACAAACATCTCTTGAGTCAACACTTTACCAGTGCAGTTTGCAGTTAAGTTATTCTAACCTTTTATTAAAGAATCCTCCTTAATGACAATAGGCTAGGAAATACAACTAGTTTACTTAAATCAAGAGAGGAGTGTGAAGTGTCAGAACAGTGAATATTAAAGGGTAAATGTTCTTGAGGACAGAAGATACTTAGGATTCATTCTTTTTTCCTTTGGCTTATTAAGCTCTCATTGGTTAGCCCTTTAGATTAAGAAATTCAGATGCTACTTCAGGTATTTTAGGAGGAAGTGATAATGTTTCTTAGCCAAAAGGTTAAATTTGTAGTTGTACTTGAGGAGCTTTCAGGATTGAAGACTTTATCTTACCAGTGTTTTGAATATTGTCTCCTCTCTTTAGGGTTTCAAAAGCAGGTCCTAATTAGTTTTGACTCCCTGTGTTAAGTTCAACAGCTATTTAAGATGGCATGGTGTTCATGTTATTAGGAAATAACCACATCCATTTTAATTGTAAAATAATAACTAATGAAAAGTACTGTGCGTAGCATGCTTTGTTTTTTGAGCAACAAGTACAGCAGTTTCCCGTACACACACCTGCCCACATAGCTGTGCAGCCTCCTGCACGATCAGTGTCCTCACCAAAGTGGTACGTTTGTCATAATCAGTGAATCTAAACTGACACATTATTATAACTCAATGTTTATGTTAGGATTCCCTTTTGGTGTTCTGCATTCTATGGGTTTGACAAATGTATGTTGTATCCACCATTGTAGTATCATACAGAATATTTTCATTGACTTAGGAATCCTCTGTGATTGCCTTTCATCCCTCGTCCCCTCATCCCTGGCAACCATTGCTCTTTTTACTGTCTCCATAGTTTTGTCTTTTCCCAAATGTCACATAGTTGGAATCGTATAGTATGTAGCCATTTAAGACAGCTTCTTTTACATTTAAGGTTCCTCCATGTCTTTTCATGGCTTGATGGCTCATTTCTTGTTTAGTGTTAAGTAATATTCCATTGTCTGGATGTATTATAGTTTATCCAGTCACCAACTGAAGGACAGCTTGGTTGCTTCCAAGTTTTGGCAATTATGAATTAGGGTGCTATAAGCATCCATATACAGGGTTTTGTGTGGACGCGTCTTCACGTCTTTTGGGTAAATACCAAGGAGTGTGACTGGTGAATCATATGGTACGAAAGTATGTTTAGTTTTGTAAGAAGCTGCCAAATTATACCGTTTTGCATTCTAATGCAGTGAATATGTTGTTCAGTATTCTCAACAGCATTCGATGGTGTTAGTGTCTTAGATTTTGGCCGGTCACTGTAACAGGCTTGTAATGGTATCTCACTGTTTTAATTTGCGATTCCCTAATGACATATGATAATTGAGCATCTCTTCCTATGCTTATTCACCATCTATATATCTTTAGTGAGAATGTTCAGATTTTTTGCCCATTAGATCCAGCAGCATGCTCTTTGGTATTTACCCAAATGAGTTGAAATTTTAGTCTATATTTTATATTTCTGGTACTCTTCTAATGGGTTGTGACTAAAGTTAAGTCTGCAGGGTTGGGGTGGTGGCATCTTGGAAACTGAATCCTTTGGAAATACATAGGAAGTTTCTGTTTCTTTCTTAAATTTCAGGTAAAAGTGCTGTTTGTACGCAACCTGGCCAATACTGTAACAGAAGAGATTTTAGAAAAGGCATTTAGTCAGTTTGGGAAACTGGAACGAGTGAAGAAATTAAAAGATTATGCTTTCATTCATTTTGATGAGCGAGATGGTGCTGTCAAGGTAAATAACTGGGGGAATTATCATAGGCATCTAACTTAGACTAATGATTTTTAGTCATCCTAAAATCAGAACGTTTTAGAAAATTGAAGGAAACTCAGAGGTCATGTAATTACTCAAGCTAACCTTTATTGGCCTTAGCAAATCGCATAACTTACTAAACTAAGTGAAAAAGATTATTAGTTGAAGAGCTGGATCTTTAAATGAAATCAAGAATCCTATTTTATCTCATCCTTCTAGTGTTAATAGTAAATGATTTTTTTAACTTTAAATGAATCATAGTTGTGAAAGGTCTCTTGTATTGATCAGTACCTACTTTTTTAAGGCTATGGAAGAAATGAATGGCAAAGACTTGGAGGGAGAAAATATTGAAATTGTTTTTGCTAAGCCACCAGATCAGAAAAGGAAAGAAAGAAAAGCTCAGAGGCAAGCCGCAAAGAATCAAATGTAAGTGAAAGTTGTACAAATTTTAATATTGATTAACTGGTGAATAACAGGTGAACAAATCTGTAACATGCCTTTACCTTTTAAAGAAGACTTGAAGTTTAACTTGAAAGCTTTGAGTCAAAGAAAAATGCTGAGAATCTCCAAAAATGTTTATTGAGTTCTTGCTATTGACCATACTTGTGAAACTAATTGTAATTCTAAACAACTGGACCTTTGCATAATAAACGAAAAATCAATCTAGGTTATTTTCTACTGTATTTTACAGAATGTGCTCCTGAATACGTGTTTTAAATATTAGCTGCCCCAAAGTCTTGACAGTTTGTTTGGTTAAAGGGTGGAGAGTTTTTTCTCTGAGGCAGGAAATATAAAATCTCCAATTATAATAGACTCTGCTTCCTTTGTGTCAGAAAAAAGACTTCTTTACCAATACATAGTGCCCATTACTGCCATCCCAAAGACTTCATATACTATGCATGGGTTTTGAAAAATGAAGTAAGAGTATAGTTAATGAAATAAGCAAATAACATAGTATTGAGGTACGAAAACAAGTGTGTAAATGCATTGTATAAATTGGCTCTTTTAAGGCTATCTGCTCATTAAGACAGTGAAGGAAACTTAGCTGTGTAAGAATGAAGTTTGCAATTTAAAAAAATTTGGTAATTGATTTCTAAGGAGGAAGAGAGGGGTAATTGCTGTTTGATGGCAAGAACAATAATCACTATACTATATCTCAGGTCAGTTTTCTGTCTGTTGCCGTATGTAGGGGAAGCTTCTATTATTTCATAATCAGGGAAGCATTCACGTTCTAGTTTCTGTAATTAGCTGTGCAGTTAGGCAAGTTGGCAAGTTCTGAGCCTCAGTTTCTTTAATTTTAAAAGGGAAACAGATTAAATTATGTAAGATGTCTTGTACAATGATTACTATCCAAGTAATCTATCTGTACTTGTTCTAGGACTAAAGAAACATGTGCTTTTTTTTTTTTTTTTTTTGACCATGCTGCAAGGCTTGCAGGATCTTTTTTTTAAAATTATAAATTTATTTATTTATTTTATTTTTGACTGCGTTGGGTCTTGTTGCTGCGCGCAGGCTTTCTCTGGTTGTGGCGAATGGGGGCTACTCTTCGTTGCGGTGCGCAGGCCTCCCACTGTGGTGGCCTCTCTTGTTGCAGAGCACGGGCTCCAGGCCCGCGGGCCCCGGTAGTTGCAGCACGCAGGCTCAGCAGCTGTGGCTCACGGGCTCCAGAGCGCAGGCTCAGCAGTCGTGGCACACAGGCCCAGTTGCTCCGTGGCATGTGGGATCCTCCCGGACCAGGGCTCAAACCCGTGTCCCCTGCACTGGCAGGCGGACTCCCAACCACTGTGCCACCTGGGAAGTCCGAAACGTGCTTTTAATAGGCTTGGTGGTAGTATAAATGAGAAAAGACTTACAAAGAGCTAGGTTTTGAAGGAGGAGCTAATGTTCTATCTCACACCCCTGAGTATACTCTATGCAGTGAAAATAACTTTTTCATATCTCTTCCAGAAGACAATTAACTGATTGTGATTTTTTAACGTAGTGGCAGAATGTAAGTATAGGAGATGACGTTGGGTAAGTGATTAGAGCAGTTACAGCTATGCCTTGATAGATGGAGGATGATACTGAATCGAAGGTGTAGAATGTCAGTATATGTGTTAATATTTGAAAAGAACAGGAGAAAGGGATGATTGCATGTGATGCTGGCACTTTACCTTCCTGCAGTCATTCACTGATTTTTTTTTAAAAAAAATTTAACAACTGCAGCACACATTTCTACTTACACCTTATTGTGTCCCTGTGAGTTGAGTACTCTATCTCCCAGTTTGAAATGAGGAAACTGAGGCACAGAGGTCAACTTGCCCAAGGTCAGTCACACAGCTAGTAAGTAGTGGAGTTGGGTTTGAACCAAGGCAGTCTGGTCCTCAGGGTTTTACTCTTACACACTACACCAGGGTTTCCTCAGTCTCTGTGTAATTATAGCCATTTTGTGCATGTTGATTTTTGGTTATGGGGGCTGTCCTGTGCATCATAGGATGTTTAGCAGCGTCCCTGGCTTCTTCCCGCTAGATGTCAATAGCAGCCCCACCCCCACTGCCGAGTGACGACAACTGTAAACGTCTCTAGACATCACCAGAGGTCCCCGGCTGGGGAGGGGGGTGGGCAGAAGTGTCTCCAGTTGAGAATCACTGCATGCTGTGGGCATTGTGTCACTTAGAGACAGAAAAAGATGATTTATCAATTATTAAGAGAATCAGCACAGCACAACAAAATGGTCTTAGAACCTAGTGAACAGAGAGTAGCATTTTTTTATGTGTCTGTTGGAACAGGGCCTTTGTGATTTTGAGTATAAAATAACAAGCTGAATAAACACAAGAGTAAATTCTCATAAGGAAGGATTATTTTTTACATATCTCATGGGATTATCATTGGGTTCAAATAAAGTGATAAACTCC